>NW_024070185.1:75585714-75898041 GCF_014754425.2 Oryx dammah | reverse complement strand
TACACCATGACCAAGTGGGCTTTATCCCAGGGATGCAAGGATTCTTCAACATCCGCAAATCAATCAATGTAATTCACCACATTAACAAATTGAAAAATAAAAACCATATGATTATCTCAATAGATGCAGAGAAGGCCTTTGACAAAATTCAACATCCATTTATGATAAAAACTCTCCAGAAAGCAGGAATAGAAGGAACATACCTCAATATAATAAAAGCTATATATGACAAACCCACAGCAAACATTATCCTCAATGGTGAAAAATTGAAAGCATTTCCCCTTAAGTCAGGAACAAGACAAGGGTGCCCACTTTCACCACTACTATTCAACATAGTTCTGGAAGTTTTAGCCACAGCAATCAGAGCAGAAAAAGAAATAAAAGGAATCCAAATTGGAAAAGAAGAAGTAAAACTCTCACTGTTTGCAGATGACATGATCCTCTACATAGAAAACACTAAAGACTCTACCAGAAAATTACTAGAGCTAATTAATGAATATAGTAAAGTTGCAGGATATAAAATCAACACACAGAAATCCCTTGCATTCGTATACACTAATAATGAGAAAGTAGAAGAAGAAATTAAGGAAACAATTCCATTCACCATTGCAACAAAAAGAATAAAATACTTAGGAATATATCTACCTAAAGAAACTAAAGACCTATATACAGAAAACTATAAAACACTGATGAAAGAAATCAAAGAGGACACTAATAGATGGAGAAATATACCATGCTCATGGATCAGAAGAATCAATATAGTGAAAATGAGTATATTACCCAAAGCAATTTACAAACTCAATGCAATCCCTATCAAGATACCGGCGATATTTTTCACAGAACTAGAACAAATAATTTCAAGATTTGTATGGAAATACAAAAAACCACGAATAGCCAAAGCAATCTTGAGAAAGAAGAATGGAACTGGAGGAATCGATTTGCCTGACTTCAGGCTCTACTACAAAGCCACAGTCATCAAGACAGTATGGTATTGGCACAAAGACAGACATATAGATCAATGGAACAAAATAGAAAGCCCAGAGATAAATCCACATACATATGGACACCTTATCTTTGACAAAGGAGGCAAGAATATACAATGGAGTAAAGACAATCTCTTTAACAAGTGGTGCTGGGAAAACTGGTCAACCACTTGTAAAAGAATGAAACTAGATCACTTTCTAACACCGCACACAAAGATAAACTCAAAATGGATTAAAGATCTAAATGTAAGACCAGAAACTATAAAACTCTTAGAGGAGAACATAGGCAAAACACTCTCCGACATAAACCACAGCAGGATCCTCTATGATCCACCTCCCAGAATTCTGGAAATAAAAGCAAAAATAAACAAATGGGATCTAATTAAAATTAAAAGCTTCTGCACAACAAAGGAAAACATAAGCAAAGTGAAAAGACAGCCTTCCGAATGGGAGAAAATAATAGCAAATGAAGCAACTGACAAACAACTAATCTCAAAAATATACAAGCAACTCCTGCAGCTCAATTCCAGAAAAATAAACGACCCAATCAAAAAATGGGCCAAAGAACTAAATAGACATTTCTCCAAAGAAGACATACAGATGGCTAACAAACACATGAAAAGATGCTCAACATCACTCATTATTAGAGAAATGCAAATTAAAACCACAATGAGGTACCACTTCACACCAGTCAGAATGTCTGCGATCCAAAAATCTGCAAGCAATAAATGCTGGAGAGGGTGTGGAGAGAAGGGAACCCTCCTACACTGTTGGTGGGAATGCAAACTAGTACAGCCACTATGGAGAACAGTGTGGAGATTCCTTAAAAAATTGCAAATAGAACTGCCTTATGACCCAGCAATCCCACTGTTGGGCATACACACAGAGGAAACCAGAATTGAAAGAGACACATGTACCCCAATGTTCATCGCAGCACTGTTTATAATAGCCAGGACATGGAAACAACCTAGATGTCCATCAGAAGATGAATGGATAAGAAAGCTGTGGTACATATACACAATGGAGTATTACTCAGCCATTAAAAAGAATACATTTGAATCAGTTCTGATGAGATGGATGAAACTGGAGCCAATTATACAGAGTGAAGTGAGCCAGAAAGAAAAACACCAATACAGTATACTAACACATATATATGGAATTTAGGAAGATGGCAATGATGACCCTGTATGCAGGACAGCAAAAAAGACACAGATGGGTATAGCAGACGTTTGGACTCTGAGGGAGAGGGAGAGGGTGTGATGATTTGGGAGAATGGCATTGAAACATGTATAATATCATGTAAGAATCGAAATGCCAGTCTATGTCTGATGCAGGATATGACACGCTTGGGGCTGACGCGCGGGGATGACCCAGAGAGATGTTGTGGGGAGGGGGGTGGGAGGGGGGTTCATGTTTGGGAACGCATGTACTCCTGTGGTGGATTCATGTCAATCTATGCCAAAACCAATACAGAATTGTAAAGTAAAAATTAAAAATAAATAAATAAATTATTAAAAAAAAAAAATTCTGTTTCTGTACAAGGTAACAATCACAGGTTCCAGGGATTAGAACCTAATGTCTTGGCAGGAGGTAGAAGGGGTCATTTTTCAGTCTATCATGGTATGTGAATTACATCTCAATAAAGCTATTTTTAAAATACATAGACTAAAATTTGCAAGTAAATAAACTTTAGTATACAGAAGAAAATCTATGTCCATGTATAGATGTACTGAGGCTTAAAAGGGATATTAATCAATTGCAAACTTTGTTTTGATTTTAATTCACACAGAACAACAGTTAGAAAAGAAAACTTTTTTAGACAAATGAAGAAAATCAAACATGGACTGGGTATTGGATAATATTGGGAAATTATTTTATTTTATTATTTTTTTTTAATTTATTTATTTTTTATTTTACTTTATAATTCTGTATTGGTTTTGCCATACATTGACATGAATCCACCACGGGTGTTCATGTGTTCCCAAACCTGAACTCCCCTCCCACCTTTCTGGGTCATCCCCCCGCACCAGCCCCAAGCGTGCCATATCCTGCATCGGACATAGACTGGCAATTCGATTCTTACATGATATTATACATGTTTCAATACCATTCTCCCAAGTCATCTCACCCTCTCCCTCTTGGGAAATTATTTTAATCTGTTGGACGTCATAATGGTATCATGGTTACCCTTTTAAGTCCTATCTGTTAGCAATTTATACTGAAGTATTTTCAGATGAAATAAAATGATGCCTGGGGTATACTTTTAAAGATTCTGGCAAAAAAAGGAAGGGCGGAATAGATGAAATATGAAAGGCAAAATGTTGATAACTATTTCATCTGGTCCTAGATATGTGATGAAGGAAAGTTGGTCATTTTACTCTGTTCTTTATTTGAGCATGCTTGACATTTTTCCACAATAAAAGTTATATTCATAGAAATAAGCTCAATTTTCTCATTTAAATATTTGAACGGGCTTTATTTTGAAGTTTTAAACAAATAACAATACATTCTCTAATACAATGTACACATTTTTATCATAATTATGTAACATAAAAAATTAATTTTTTAATAAGCCTCCTAGAAATGCTCTCAAATTCTCTCTGTTTTTACCCCCAAATGTTCTCCAAATAACGTACTTTTTTGTGTAACATGACGTAAAAAGATTGGGAAGCTCTGCCTAGAGGAACTGATTTTGTGCAAAGGGCAGATAAATACAGGCTTTCAACGTCCTCCATTTCCAAAAGCGCTCAGGGCTCCCTCTTCAGCATCTCTTTAAAGCACTTTCAGAAAATGAAATGCTTGAGATTTAAACAGTGCCTGCAGCTGCAGCACCAGTTTCAAATGCCCACTATTTTGAAAGAAGATCCCTTTGTGCTGTTTCTTATTTCCCAAAGGAAAAGCTAAATTCACCCCAGTGTTTTCATAAACTGAAAATGAATGGCTGGAGGGCCGCCGTTGAGCGGGACGGAAGAGGACATTTGGCAGAGCAAGCCTCTGCGGGGCTTTGGTTCCCCTAAAACCTCAGTCAATCAGCAACCTGCTGGGATGTGGCCTTGAAAGGGGACTTCAGAGGTGATGCTCTGATACTCGTGGGGCTGCCCAGCCTGGGGAGCAAAATGCAAGGTGTTCGGGGTGGGGGCTTGGTGGCTGCAGTCCCTTTGCTGCTATAGAGTCTGGCCAGACAGGGTGCATATCCTCTTAGAAACCGCCAGGTTGCACCCCACAGCTAAGCTGCACTTGCTTTTCCTCTGCATGGTTGAGTATATCCTTATCTCTGAATCTGGCTGTTTGGTTGTTTATTTAAATCTGTAATACACAAAGTGAAAACATTCCAAAGAGAGCAAAAAGATATCCAATAGAAATAGTCAGTCTCTCAAGCTTGTTTCTGGAGAAGGCAATGGCAACCCACTCCAGTACTCTCACCTGGAAAATCCCATGGACACAGGAGCCTGGTAGGCTGCAGTTCATGGGGTCACTAAGAGTCAGACATGACTGAGCAACTTCATTTTCACTTTTCACTTTCATGCACTGGAGAAGGAAATGGCAACCCACTCCAGTGTTCTTGCCTGGAGAATCCCAAGGACAGGGGAGCCTGGTGGGCTGCCATCTATGGGGGTGCACAGAGTTGGACATAACTGAAGCAACTTAGCAGCAGCAGCAGCAAGCTTATTTCTCCCATCAGTCAGTTCAGTCACTCAGTCATGTCCAACTCTTAGTGATCCCATGGACTGCAGCACACCAGGCTTCCCTGTCCATCACCAACTCCTGGAGCTTACTCAAACTCATGTCTATCAAGTCAGTGATGCCATCCAACCATCTCATCCTCGGTCATCCTCTTCTCTTCCTGCCTTCAATCTTTCCCAGCATCATGGTCTTTTCCAATAAATTGGCTTTCTTCGCATCAGGTGGCCAAAGTATTGGAGCTTCAGCTTCAGCATCAGCCAACTGGTTGGATCTCCTTGCAGTCCAAAGAACTCTCAAGAGTCTTCTCTGACACCACAGTTCAAAAGCATCAGTTCTTTGGCACTCAGCTTTCTTTATGGTCCAACTCTCACATTCATACATAACTGGAAAAACCATAGCTTTGACTAGATGGACTTTTGTTGACAAAGTAATGTCTCTGCTTTTTAATATGCTGTCTAGGTTGGTCATAGCTTCTCTTCCAAGAAGCAAGAGTCTTTTAATTTCATGGCTGCAGTCACCATCTGCAGGGATTTTGGAGCCCAAGAAAATAAAATCTGTCACTGTTTCCATTGTTTCTCATCTATTTGCCCTAAAGTGATGGGACCAGATGCCATGATCTTCGTTTTCTGAATGTTGAGTTTTAAGCCAGCTTTTTCACTCTCCTCTTTCACTTTCATCAAGAGGCTCTTTAGTTCCTCTTCACCTTTTGCCATAAGTGTGGTGTCATCTGTATATCTGAGGTTATTGATATTTTTTCCTGGAAATCTTGATTCCAGCTTGTGTTTCATCTATTTATCCCATAGACGCAACTAGATCTACCAGCTTATTTAGCATCTTTCCAGAGATCTCTATACCTGCACATGTATGTATATCCATATATTCAAGTAATCATACACATACTCCATCCCCTAAATACTTACCACACACTCTGTTCTTACCATCTCATGGTTCTTACTTTTTCTCCCTTAACTGTGTATTTTGGAGATTGTCATATCAGGATACAGAGACATGCTTTGTTTTGTCTTTTGTTTATTCAGTACTTTTTAAAGGCTGTATATATTTCCTGGTAGTCCATATTGGTGGGTATTCAGATTGTTTCCAGGGTCCTTCTATTACAAACAAAGCTGCAATAAATTTTGCACTCCATCCAAGCTTTTATAGGGCTTCTCAGGTGGCTCAGTGGTAAAAGAATCAGTCTCCCAATGCAGGAGGTACAGGAGACTCCAGTTCAACCCCTGGGTTTGGAAGATCCCCTGGAAGAGGAAATGGCAACCTACGCCAGTATTCTTACCTGGAGAAATCCCAAGGATAGAGGAACCTGGCGAGCTATAGTCCAAAGAGTTAGAAAGAGTCAGACCTGATTAATCTACTGAGCATGCAAGAGCACAAAGCTTTTATGCAAGGCTATCCTAGCTGCCTTTAAAAGAAACACATATACACGGTGCTGACATAAAAAGAGAAAGCAACAACAACAATCTCCCTTCCAACACACAAAATGACTTCTTAGAATCTGACACTGTTTTAACAGAAGTAGCTGTTTGCCTAATAGAAAGAAAACAGTGTGACAGTGTATTTATGTCCAATGTGATGTCCCATTCACCCCACTCTCCCCTTCCCCCACTGCGCCCACAGGTCAGTTCTCTACCTGCATCTCTATTCCTGCCCTGAAACTAGGTTCATCTGTTCCATTGGGTAAAATGGATACCTAGTGGGAAGCTGCTGTACAGCACAGGGAGCTCAGCTCACTGCTCTGTGATGACCTACAAGGGTGGGGTGCCGGGGGGAGACCAAGAGGGAGGGGATATACATATACATATAGCTGATTCACTTCATTGCACAAAAGAAACTAATATAATATTGTAATGCAGTTATATTCCAATAAAAACAACAACAACAATGTGGTAAGGGTTCTGGCTGCAGATCTGACTCTTCTTTCATAATTCATTCCTACTCCCAACTCAACAGATAGCTTTGTGGACAAGCCACTGAGGCTCCAAGGTATCAGGATTTCCACCAAGGATATGTTTTCCCTTCACCTCTGATCCTGACTCAGTCCCTAGAAAACCCAGTTCCATTGTATGCAGCATTTCCTTCCCCAAAACACCAGGGTTCTGCCTCCATTCCAGGCCAACATTTCTCCCACCAAACTGCTTTGACATGCTTTCTACCTGCCTGTCAAAGGATGTAAACCAAGAAACTGCAAGCAAAGTTTACTTGACTGTAGAAACCAACTGGCACAGGACAGAAGAAAAGGAAAGAGCCTGCTCAAGGAGGGAAGGAAGAGCTTACAGCCAATCAGTTCAGTTCAGCTCAGTCGCTCAGTCGTGTCCGACTCTTTGCGACCCCATGAACCACAGCACACCAGGCCTCCCTGTCCATCACCAACTCCCAGAGTTTAGCCAAGCTCATGTCCATTGAGTCGGTGATGACATCCAACCATCTCATCCTCTATTATCCTCGTCTCCTCCTGCCCTCAATCTTTCCCAGCATCAGGGTCTTTTCAAATGCGTCAGCTCTTCGCATCAGGTGGCCAAAGTATTGGAGTTTCAGCTTCAACATCAGTCCTTCCAATGAACACTCAGGACTGATCTCCTTTAGGATGAACTGGTTGGATCTCCTTGCAGTCCAAGGGACTCTCAAGAGTCTTTTCCAACACGACAGTTTAAAAGCATCAATTCTTCTGTGCTTAGCTTTCTTTATAGTCCAACTCTCACATCCATACACGACTACTGGAAAAACCATAGCTTTGGCTAGATGGACCTTTGTTGACAAAGTAATGTTTCTGCTTTTTAATATGCTGTATAGGTTAGTCATAACTTTCCTTCCAGGGAGTAAGCATCTTTTAATTTCATGGCTGCAATCACCATCTGCAGCGATTTTGGAGCTCAAAAAATAAAGTCTGACACTGTTTCCACTGTTTCCCCTTCTATTTGCCATGAAGTGATGGGACCGGATGCCATGATCTTAGTTTTCTGAACGTTGAGCTTTAAGCCAACTTCTTCACTCTCCTCTTTCACTTTCATCAAGAGGCTCTTTAGTTCTTCACTTTCTGCTAATACAAATCAAAAAAGGGATCTAAAGTTTCTCTTAACAAAACAACCAAAGGAAACCTCATGTAACAATCAGATAAACCCCTCCAATAGCAACTATGGACAAAAATGCTTGATTCATTGACTTGAGAGAAAGTGGGCTTAAATTAATAAAATATCAGGATAATGGACATGAAAGAACTACAAAATACAACCCTGGTGAACACTGAACTAGGGTAAGTTGTACCAGCACAGAGTTGGTCTTAAGAAAATATGCTTTATATGAAAAGTAGCATGATTGAAGTCTTTTTGAACAGTTTATCCTATCAAGCAGATTAAACATTCCCAAATGAAATCTTGCTCATTAATTTTGGCCACCAGATATCTTTCCTGCCCATTTTATATTAATTAACTTATGTTTCAAATCTGACAATGCATGTGGTTTTATTTTAACTCTTTGATATGGTGAGAAATTTCCAATTCCCTAAAGACAGCATTTTGTTTGTTTGGAGGTATATTATCTATATGAAAGGTAAGTACATAATATTGTGATCATTTGTAACTTACTAAGAGTCAAAGCCCAGAGGCTGACCCAGCTGTTCAAGACAAGGCTACTCAAGACAAGGGTTTTCTTATTAGACACAGCCATCAGACTGCATGCCCTTTCCCCAGACTGCTATGGTTTAATTCATAAGAGATGATACACTGGGCTTCCTTCCAGGAATTCAGGTACATGGAATGATGTCATGTCCTCAGCACATGGCTGCTCTGTCCTCTCAAAGGGGTTCACACCAGCTTATGGTGGAGGCAGGAATGAGAAGGAGCCTCAGAACTTCAGAGGCCCGAGGGCTTACAAATTTTTTGGTTTTTTGGAGCAAAGCTGCTTTACAGTGTTGTGTTAGTTTCTACTGTGAACCAAAGTGAATCAGCTCTACTTAGAAGCCTCCTGGAATGGCAGAGCAAGTTCAGACCTGTCAGGCTGTGACTCACAAATACAGTACCCCAGAGCTGGCAGGAGACTTGCAGGTCATTAACTCACCCCCTGCCCACACACAAAAGCCCAGAAAGGATCTCAGAGTTGGGCAGAGGCAGAACTTGGGCTAAAACTCAGGTATCTAGACAGCTTATTTAAAAGCAGAGACATCACTTTGCTGACAAAGGTCCATATAGTCAAAGCACACTAAAAGACAGATGTGGTATGGACGTAGCAGAAGCAGAAGATATTAAGAGGTGGCAAGAATACACAGAAGAACTGTACAAAAAAGATCTTCACGACCCAGATAATCATGATGGTCTGATCACTCACCTAGAGCCAGATATCCTGGAGTGAGAAGTCAAGTGGACCTTAGGAAGCATCACTACAAACAAAGCTAGTGGAGGTGATGGAATTCCAACCAAGCTATTTCAAATCATAAAAGATGATGCTATTGAAATGCTGCACTCAGTATGCCAGCAAATTTGGAAAACTCAGTAGTGGCCACAGGACTGGAAAAGGTTAGTTTTCATTCCAATCCCAAAGAAAGGCAATGCCAACGAATGTTCAAACTACCACACAGTTGTACTTATTTCACATGCTAGCGAGGTAATGCTTAAAATCCTTCAAGCTAGGCTTCAACAGTATGTGAACCGAAAACTTCCAGATGTTCAAACTGGACTTAGAAAAGGCAGAGGAACCAGAGATCAAATTGCCAACATCTGTTGGATCATAGAAAAAGCAAGAGAATTCCAGAAAAAAAAAACATCTACTTCTGCTTCATTGACTACACTAAAGCCTTTGACTGTGTGGATCACAACAAACTGTGGAAAATTCTTAAAAGAGATGGGAATACCAGATCATCTTACCTGCTTCCTGAGAAATCTGTATGCACATCAAGAAGCAACAGTTGGAACCAGACATGGAACAATAGACTGGTTCAAAATTGGGAAAGGAGTATGTCAAGGCTGTATATTGTCACCCTGAATATTTAACTTATGTGCAGAGTACATCATGCAAAATGTCAAATTAGATGAAGCACAAACTGGAATCAAGATTGCCAGGAGAAATATCAAAAACTTCATATATACAGATGAAACCACCGTTATGACAGAAAATGAAGAGGAACTAAAGAACCTCTTGATTGAAGTGAAAGAAGAGAGTGAAAAAGCTGGCTTAAAACTCAACATTCAAAAAACTAAGATCATGGCATCTGGTCCTATCACTTCATGGCAAATAGATGGGAATACAATGGAAACAGTGACAAACTTTATTTTCTTGGGCTCCAAAATCACTGCAGATGGTAACTGCAGCCATGAAATTAAGACGCTTGCTCCTTGGAAGAGAAGCTATGACCAACCTAGACAGCATATTAAAAAGCAGAGACATTACTTTGCTGACAAAGGTCCGTCTAGTCAAAGCTAGGTTTTTACAGTAGCCATGTTTGGATGTGAGAGTTGGACCATAAAGAAAGCTGAGTGCCGAAGAATTAATGCTTTTGAACTGTCGTGTTGGAGAAGATTCTTGAGAGTCCCTTGGACTGCAAGGAGATGCACCCAGTCCATCCAAAAGGAAATCAATCCTGAATATTCATTGGAAGGACTGATGCTGAAGCTGAAGCTCCAATACTTTGGCCACCTGATGCTAAAAGCCAGTTTATTGGAAAAGACCATGATACTGGGAAAGATGGACAGCAGAAAGAGAAGGAGATGACAGAGGATGATATGGTTGGATGTCATCACCAACTCAATGGACCTGAGTTTGAGCCAACTCTGGGAAATGGTGAAGACTGGGAAGCCCGGTGTGCTGCAGTTCACGGGATTGTAGAGTCAGACAACTTTGTGACTGAACAACAAATCTTAATCCCTAGAGTTGTGCTGCTCAGACTTTACTGTGTTTATCAATCAGCTGGAAGTTTGTTAAATGTGAACTCTGATTCAGCAGCCCTGGAGTAGAGTCTAAAAGTTTGCATTTCTAATAAGCTTCCCCGTGATGCTAATCTTGCCAGTGGATAACTATACTGAGTAGCATTTTCTCACACCTCTAGCCTCAACATTCCTCGATTACAGAAAATCCAGAATATAGTTCCTCTTGCAGTGCCTAGGAACTGATTAAAGAAAGTTCTTTTCTTAACTCTTCTTTACCAAACGTACCTCAGACAGAGAAGTCTCACCTTCAACCTTCTTCTCCACTGGAGACCTCCCAACTTACCACCCAGCCATTAGTAGGAAGGGGAAAGAAAGACCTCTGATCCCCTACTCTCTAATAGGTGAGTTTTGGGTAAAATTGTTGTTCTCAAAGTGTGGTCCCCACACCAATAGCATCAGTGTCACTTGGGATCTTGTTAGAAATGCAAATTCAAAATTTCTAGGAGTGAACTCAGAAATCTGAAGGTATTTTTTTTATTATAGTTGATATACGATAGTATATCTAAGTTACATGTGTACAATATAGTGATTCACAATTTTTAAAGGTTATACTCCATTTATGTGTGTTAGTCATTCAGTCGTTATCTGACTCTTTGTGACCCCATGGACTGTAGCCCACCAGGCTTCTCTGTACATAGGGATTCTCCAGGCAAGGATGCTGGAGTAGGTAGCCATTCCCTTCTCCAGGTTTCTTCCCATCCCAGGGATTGAAGCTGGGTCTCCCACATTGCAGGCAGATTCTTTACCATCTGAGCCACCAGGAATGCCCATACTCCATTTATAGCATTTATATTACACGAAATATAGCAAATACCTATTTGCTATGTTATAGGGAATATAGTAAATAACTATAACTGGAGTATAGTTATTAAAAACATTTGCTATATTCCCTGTGTTGTACAATATATCCTTGTAGCTTATTTTATACATAATAGTTTGTACTTCTTAATCTCCTACCTCTATCTTGCCTGTCCCCCACTTCCCTCTTCCCATTGGCAGCCACCACTTTGTTCTTTATATCTGTGAATCTATTTCTTTTTTGTTATATTCACTAGTTTGTTGTATTTTTAAGATTCTACATATAGTGATATCATACAGCATTTGTCTTTCTCAGTTTGACTTATTTCACTAAGACCCTCATGGTTCATCTATGCTGTTGCAAATGGCAAAATTTTATTCTTTTTTACAGCGGAGTATGTATGTTTGTATGTATGTATATGTCTATCCATTGTATGTATATGAACCACATCTTCTTTATCTGTTGATGGACATTTAGGTTTCTTCCACATCTTGGCAATTGTAATAGTACTAACATGAACATTGGCAAGCATGCACCTTTCAAATTAGTGATTTTGGTTTTTTGGATATATACCCAGGAGTGAAAAATAATCTAAGTTTTAACAAATCTCCAGTCAATTCTGATGCAGGCTTAAGTCTGAGAATGACTAACATGGGCAAGACTCATGGGCAAGAGCCTATCAGTACTCACAGCTTTGTATCCAAAATAAAATGCCTGCAATATAATCATTCCCCTGTCCCAAGTCATGTCCTACTTGAAGCAACAGATGACATATCATCATATCCTACACCAATCAGTTTGGAGTATGTTAGTACATGATTGTAGGACCTGCATCTGGCATCTCAAAGAATCACACAGACACTCAAGTTTACTCCCTCAAGCAGGATCCCTCTCAAGCTTCCTGCCCTGCCAGAAGGCTCACCATAGTGCCTGGAACCACCTGCACAGTCACTCTGCCTCTCAACCTGAAGAGATGATTTATCTACCCAACTCCTTCAACCAGGTAAGAAGACATCTTCTTGTCATGTTCCTCTTGTGGGGGGTGGGGGACAGTGGGGGGGGGGGGTGTGAGTGTGTGAACTTCTTGACTATACGTTTGAAAGAGACCATCTCAACCTGAGTCTTATCAGAAAGGTTGGGACACCAACATATTAGGCTAAAGTAACAATCTGTGCCCTAATGCAATAATATTATGGAAATAAATATAACTCACAGCTCCTACCCTCTGCTGCACTTCCCCTGTTTTCTTTGAGAAAAACAATAAGAAAGTCTCATTAAAAGGTTTGTGGTAATTTTTAAACTTTATAAAGCCAGCCCTAATAGGATAACATTTGTTTCTTTGTCTTGCATGGAAAGTCGTGCTTCATCTACTGTGCAATTCCACCTTGTTTATAAAAACGTTGCCATGGCAACGTTTTTCAAGTACCAAGTAAATTGTGGAAGAGCATATACAAACACCTATAGGTAAATATTTCATTACTATCTACACAAACATTTCATTCATTGTACCCATTCTCCCCTCTTTCCACAAACCCAGCTCCATTAAGATCCAGTTTTGAATTCTCTCCTCCCAAAGGCATGTGAAGAACTTGCCTCACCAGAAGAGATCCAAATCAAAGCAATCTGGGTTTGAATATTTTAAAATAGTTTTCCTTTTCCCATGGTTCTATTGGGCTATGATATAATAGAAGTTTTAAAAATCAAACAAGAAGTTAATAACCAGACTTCCCTTGTGGTACAGTGCATAAGAACCTGCCTGCCAGTGCAGGGGACACGGGTTCGAGTCTGGGTTTGGGAAGATTCCACATGCCACAGAGCATCTAAGCCCTCGAGCCACAGCTACTGAGCCCGCATGCTGCAACTACTGAAGCCCATGTGCCTAGAGCTCTTGCTCAGCAAAAAAAGAGGCCATCACAATGAGAAGCCTGTGCACACTAGAGAAAGCCTGGATGCTGCAACAAAGACCCAGGGCAACCAACAAAGAAATTAATTCATAGAAAGAAGCTAATAACCAAAGTCTTCTGCATCCCCCAAAGCAAAAATTCTTGCTTTCCATCTCCATGCAAATAGCACAACTCTTAAGACTGCACAGCAGTATTTTGAGTTGATTTCATAGTAGTTTATACCTGATAAAGTTAATTCAGCTATAGGAACCTACAAAATGGAGTCCACCACCATGGCCCTGCGCATGACACAAACCTATACTTAAGACAGCCTCACCTACAGGAAACACCTGTCAAGGAGACTTAACACAAACCAGTTACGATTCTCCCAGTCAGCTAGCTCACCTGATCCTAAAATCTGGGACCTGTTTGCCTTAGAAAGAAATACCCAACCTCCCGGCCAATCAAGCCCCGGTTCCCGCTGTCTCTTCTCACACTTGAAAACTCGGTTTTTGCCCCAAACCTCCAGGAAGACTGCTCCACTGCTTGTGAGGTGCTGTACTCCTCCCATCCGTGAATTGTTTTCCCTTAAATAAAGGACATCAAACTTGTTACAAAATTGTTTTAGTTTCATCACTTGATACACTTTTATTGGGCATTTATGTACTTGTCTAACAACCTCATTAGCCCCAAGCCCCTAACCGGTAAGACATCTGTGTTACCCATCATCACTTTTCCTGTATCAACAGGCAAAATGGTCCCTGGCTGCCCAACCAGGCACAGATGCATTAGAATTGCCCCGGAACTGTCAAAAGTAGAGTCCTGGGTGTCGTGCGAAGAATAATTCTTGCTTGACAGTGAAGAACTGCTTGGAATGCATACCCTAAGAACGGCACTTCTAAAAGTGAAAAGGGTGCTATTAATAATTTTACAAGGACGATAGACATAAACCAGAAGTTTCCTGGTAAAAAAGTTGCACAATGTTCTTACCAGTAATTCTTCTTTGTATTTAATAAAATACACTTGATTAGGTTTCCACAAATGGAGTTGGCTGCTTGTTTAGGTGAACATCTGATTGTACCATCGCCATTGCCTTCTCCACTTTGGATAGATATGTTGATGCAAATCTGATTTCCTACTGTGGGCTTTTATACACTGGAAAATATATAGACTGTCACCAGCATAAAGTCAAAATTGAGTTAATTGCCTGCTGAGCTAAGGGAGAACTTGAGCTCTGCACTATTTTTTGTCTAGGGTACCGGACTCTAGTTTGGAATTTACCAAATATTAGAAGTTTAAAGTTTAAGGAGGGTTTGATTAGGATTAAGTGAGGATCATGATACAGCAGTCTAGCATCAGTGGAAACAGCAAGGTGAGTTGAAGAAAAGATTCAAAGAACCTTTTTTAATATAAATTTATTTATTTTAATTGGAGGTTAATTACTTTACAATATTGTATTGGTTTTACCATACATCAACATGAATCCGCCACAAGTATACACGTGTTCCCCATCCTGAACCCCACTCCCTCCTCCCTCTCCATACCATCCCTCTGGGTCGTCCCAGTGCACCAGCCCCAAGCATCCAGTATCCTGCATCAAACCTGGACTGGCGATTCGTTTCTTACATGATATTATACATGTTTCAATGCCATTCTCCCATATCATCTTACCCTCTCCCTCTCCCACAGAGTCCAAAAGACTGTTCTATACATCTGTGTCTCTTTTGCTGTCTTGCATACAGGGTTATCGTTATCATCTTTCTAAATTCCATATATATGCATTAGTATACTGTATTGGATCTTAGAGTATTTTTCATTGAAGCATTTATGGGTCTTTCAGGAAGTCCCTAAAATGAACAATGAACTCATTTGCCTGAGCTAGAGTCTCTCTGAGTAGTAAAATGTTAATGAGGACAGTCAGATAGCAAAGTCATGTTAATGCAGACAGTGAACTGTATGAGGGATAGTCTGTTCCAGACCTCAGTGTCCTATTTTCTAGAAACCAATTTGTAACATGTATAAATAAGTCTTAAAAACGTTCCCACCTGTTATATTGCAATTCTGTTCACAAGGAGCTAAGGAAATAATCTGAAACCAGTACAAAGATTTATGGAATAAAGATGTTCATTATGAACTAAAATAGTTTAATAGCCCTGAATTGGAAATAATCTAAATGTCTAATAGTAGGTAATAAATGTGGTATATATAATTTCACAAAAATATCAAAAGTTTATTTTTAAAAATGTAGTAACAATGGAATATACATGCTCTACCTTTCCTAAGAGAAAATAAGCCAAATTATAGACTCAAATAACAAAGAAAAAAGGTACTGAAAGAAAATATACTAAATACAGCAAATACACCAAAATGATACTTCTGGTAGTTAATTTATAGACAGTTTCAATGTTCTTTTCAGTGTTTTACATATATATGTCTCTCTATATATATACGTATATATGTACGTATATATATATATATTCTCTGTTAAAAACATTTAACAGAATATATCTTGATTTATAATAATTAACAAAGCATGTATTGCTTTTATAGTCAGAATGTTTTTGCATAAGCAGTAATATCATGATGGAAAAATAGAAAATACAGGCAAACACAAAAGAGAAAAACGTGAATTAAAATTAACTGTAATCCTCCCTCTCAGAGGTAATTATATTTAACCTTGTGTGAAAAGCCCTGTCTTGGTCTCTAAATTTTCCTTTCTTATAGCATCTTGTCTTTATTTCACTAATGCAGTTTTATCTCTGAGGATATTAATTATAGCCTTTGTGAACTTTTATTCTACCTTATGCTTGTCTGTTTCCTGTTCCTTTTTTTCTTTTAATATCAGTCTCTCATATTAAATATTTTCACTTTAAGATATTTCCTTAATTACATGATGATTCTTAGCTACTCATTAATCTTTTATTCTCAAAAAAGCTTTGTGTTTGTGTTTCTGCTTGTGGATAAAGTCTATAGAATGGTGGCTTTCAGCACAGAGTCGTTGGCATGGACCCAGCCATGACACTGGAGAACACAAATGTCTATTTCTATAGGTCTTTTCTCCTCGCCTGGTCATTTTTCCCTCATATACCATTCATTATAAATGTCATACCTTTCTGGTCTCTTTATGTACCAAGAAAGAAATAGTCCAAGCATGATCTCTAATAGCCTCTAGGGCTTTAAAAGAAAACCAAGGTCCCTTCCCACTGGAAAGGAGTTTTCATCAGGTGCCAAGAGGAAAACCCCTAACGGAAGCTTCCAGCTCCTGTTGCATGTATGTGTGTGTATGTGGGTGTATGTAAGCAAGACCATTAAAAGAAGCTCAACAGCTGCCTGAAAGAGAAATATGAGTGACAAAGGTGATAAATCATGATACACATTCAAGCAACAACTGATTTCCTGCCCCGACTCTTCCGGGCTGTTGGGGTCACCTGTTCCCTAAATTATTCCCAGCATACTCTCCCCTGTCCACTCATCTTTAACACCACACCCCAGAGAGGGAGGGCCTCTTTGTGGAAACTGACAGTAGTCATTCAGAATTAGTTTGACAGAAGGGTTATAAATAAACTCAACATATGGTATCATGAATTTAATAAATGATATAGTTAAGAATTTACTTTGGTTAACCTCTAGTCTAGCACTGACCAGTAAAAAATACAAGGTAAGCCACACATACAGTTTAAAATTTGCTAGTAACCACATTAAAAATATATATAAAGAAATAGGTGAAATTAACTTTTAAGGTGGCACAGTGGTAAAGACTCTGCCTGCCAACATAGGAGACATGGGTTTGATCCCTGGGTAGGGAAGATTCACTGGAGGAGAAAATAGCTATCCACTCTGGTATTCTTGCCTGGAAAATTCCATGGACAGAGGAGCCTGGAGGTCTACAGTCCATGCAGTTGCAAAGAGTCAGACATGAATGAGTGACTAAGCACACACACATAACTTTAAGAATATCTTGATTAAACCCAGTATCTCAAAATAGTATCATTTTAAAGTTTTAATATAAAAGATATTAATGAGATATTATCTTACATTATTTTGTATTAAGTTTGAAACCCCACGTGTATTTTGCACCCACAGCGCATCCAAATTCAGACTGGCCACATTTCAAGTGCTCCATGTCCACCTGTGCTCGAAGCTTCCATACTGGATAGCTCAGATCTAGCCCCCAAATTAAGAATAACTCAGCTGTGGTATACAGCTCATTTCTCAAGTTTTAGAAAAAACTGAGGAGATAAAAGTCCATTTCCTGCTGACTAGAGTAAAATTTGTATTGGCGGTATTCCAAATTCCTCAAATATTTAGAATGCATGAAATGAGATGAAAGTGTTCTCTGATCCACATATAGTAAACAACAAAAGCTTTAAAAAAAATACTTTTTCCTGTGTTGAGGCAAAGTCTCTGGCTGTGGCCAGGGAACAGTTCAACAAGGGCTGCAAGCTAAATGTATTTAGGAGCCAGACAAGTCACATAAATTCGTGGGAACCAGCATGCTATGTGTGAGACATCAGGGAGTGTCAGCAACTGTGCCAGATTGGAAAGTGCATACTTTGTCTAAACATGCTCAAGTTGAAAATCTGCATAAATACCCTGTATGTCCAACAAACCCATCTGTGAACTAGATTTGGCCTGTTTGCAACACCTAACTCAATGGCACCAAAAAAGGGAACATCATAAAGAAAGGCTTGTTTTATCCCCTGAGTGGAAGATTCTGCCTCTCTGCTTACACTGCCAAAAACAATATTTTCTCCTCCCAATGATCGAGGCTTTTGTGATGTAAACGTGTCTCCACTTAGAGTTGCCTATTAGAAGTTCAGACTTCGGAATTTTCAACAAACAGGAAACCTATTAGACATAAGTAAGTATATAAGATTCATGAGTAAGATTCATTAGCATGAAATGGCATGATGTGTACAAATATCCTTGTGTGCTGTTATGAGGCCACCCTAAGAACCTAGCCTGGGGACTTCCGTGGTGTTCCAGTAGCTAAAGATGCCATGCTCCCGGTGCAGGGGCTTTCGATCCCTGGTCAGGGAACTAGATCTCACATGCCACAACTAAGAGTTTGCATGCCTCAATTAAAGATTCTGTGTGCTGCAACTAAGACCTGACACAGCCAAATAAATACTTTTTAAAAATGAACCCGAGTTGATCACAGCTATGATACTGGTCTCCTGCCCCCACTGACCAGCCAAGCAGCATTCATTGTGTAGCTGTGCTATTCAACACAATACGCCCTCTGACTACCTTCAACTCTGCTCTAACTAGAAGCACTCTTTGAAAGATGAGGAACATTTTAAAAGAAAAATTCAAAAGAAAAACCTAATCAACTGCCTTAGAACAATGTTTTTAGTTCTGAAAAAAAAACTGAGAATATGTGACGAGGTGTGCATTCCAACACTTATTATTTGCCTTTTGGAAGGATTTACTAGCAGGTGCATGCACGCATGCTCTGTTGCTTCAGTTGTGTCCTACTCTTTGTGACCCTATGGACTGTAGCCCGCCAGGCTCCCCTGTCCATGGACTTCTCCAGGCAAGAATACTGGAGTAGGTTACCATGCCCTCCTCCCTGAGATCTTCCTGACCCAGGGCTTGAATCCCTGTGTCCTGCATCTCCTGCATTGCTGGCAGATTCTTTACCTCTGAACCACCAGGGAAGCCCCTATCTAGCAAGTAATCGAAGATATTTCACCTAAGAGCACAAAGGTATTACAGAAGTAACCTCAATAAGAGAAAGTGAACACTATATTGTAAAGCAACTGAACTCCAATTTAAAAAAAAAAAAGACTTCCAAAACAAAACTTCTCATTACCAGCTCCAGGTTGGACACCCAGTTTTGAGGGCATTAACCCACCATGGTCCTCTTTGCCTGGCAAAGCAATAAAGCTATTCTTTTTACTTCAAAAAGAGAGAGAAAGAAAGTGACTGCCTTTTAAAAAATCATAGTACCCTTTTCTGAGTGTTCATGAGATCATTTCTTCTGATGGAGTGACTCTAATCTGGATGTTGTCATCATAGCAAAAAGAGCACCCTCTTTAAAAAAAAAAAAAAAAGACTAGCACCCTCCTAATTCCCTTATTAGGAGGAAATAGTTTGGACATTATCAGATCACTCTTTTTAGGGAGTGCATTGGTTTACTTGGGCTTCCATAATAAAATACCACAGACTGAGAGGCTTAGACAAGAGAAATTAATTTTCTCATAGTCCTGGAGGCTAGAAGTCCAAGGTCAAGATGTTGGCAAGGTTGGATTATTCTAAGACCTCAGTCTGTGACTTGCAGGGGGACAACTTCTTGATGCCTCTTCTTATAATTTGTCCTCCTGTGCCTAGGCATCCCTGGTGTCTCTCTCTCTTTTTAGAAGGACACCAATCATATTTGGTTAGGGTCCACCCTAACAGCCTCATTCTAACTTAGTCGCCCCTTTACAGGCCCTATCTCCAAACACCATTACTTCCTGAGGTACTAGGACTTAGGACTTTGACAAGTGAACTTTGGTGGGACACAATTCAGTCTATAACCAGAAGTAACATTTCCCGATAACAAAAACAGCTAACACTCATTGAGCAAATCTTACATGTTATTAGCCATAATAAGCACCTTACATGTTTTAACTCATTTCATCCTCCCATCAACCCATGAGCTAGATACTTTTATAATCTCCGTTCTGCAGATACAAAGATTGGGCAGAGAAAGCATAAATAACTTGCCCAAGGTCTCATAGCTAGCAAGTGGCAGAGCAAGGCTATGAAGGCAAACACCTTGGCCACAAAACCCAAGCATTTGGCCACTTAACAGGTAGAAATGCTTTTTCAGTAGAAAATCTACTTCAATCTATTTCAAATTGGTTAACAGTGGTTTAATATTCTTTCAGGGACTAAATCATGTTCCCTAAAACTCTTATGTTGAAGCTGTTACCCCTAATGTGACTATAATTTGGAGAAAAGACCTTTAAAGAGGTAATTAAAGTTAAAGGGGGTCATAAGAATGGGGTCCTAATCCAACAGAACTAACATCCTTACAAGAAGAGGAAGAGACACCAGGGATGCATATATACAGAGAAAGGCCATGTGAGGAAAGCAAGAAGACAGCCATCTGCAAGTGAAAGAAGGGCCTCGGGAGAAACCAACCCTGCCAATACCGTGATCTTGAGCTTCCAGCCCCCAGAACTGTGAGAAAATTTAATTACTATTGTAATTAAGCCGTTCAGTCTGTAGTATCTAGTTAAGACAGCCCAAGCTGACTAGAACATTGTTTTAATCCCTTTGTCAAGAGCTAGTGTGGAGAAGGCAATGGCACCCCATTCCAATACTCTTGCCTGGAAAATCCCATGGACAGAGGAGCCTGGTAGGCTGCAGTCCATGGGGTCGCTAAGAGTCAGACATGACTGAGCAACTTCAATTTCACTTTTCATTTTCATGCATTGGAGAAGGAAATGGCAACCCACTCCAGTGTTCTTGCCTGGAGAATCCCAGGGACGGCGGAGCCTGGTGGGCTGCCGTCTATAGGGTCGCATAGAGTTGGACACGACTGAAGCGACTTAGCAGCAGCAGCAGCAGCAGTGTGGAGAGAGACTGATTATCACAGATAACGTATACAATTTTGGTCGTAAGACATTGTCAAATCAGCAAAATTTTCAGTTAAGTGGGCTTCTTACAATGCTGGACCCTGGACATAGAAACATTTTACAGAAAGCCCTGGGTCCTGCTTTCCACACCCAGGTAAGATATGGGTTTCTAGATTCTGTATTTGAATTATGGAGCTATGAGAACATGATGCTTGTATTGAAGTACATTGATTGGGACTGAAGGGTAAAAGGAAGATAAAAAAGAGATTGAGAATGTTGACAAAAGGGCAATGGAACAATAAGAAATTGAGTTTTTCAGGCTTGGTAAGATTCTACTTCAGAGGAACCAGATGCTTCAACTACCCATTCTGTTAGGGATTCTGGGGTCCAAGGAAAGCCATGATGAAGGCAACTACATCTGTTTTCAACGAATGTGAGGACCTCACTTCTAATAAGATTTATAATCCTTTGCTGGTTAAGTTGGACACTTACTCCAAAACTTCAAATGCTTGTGGATATCCACACCCTGAAGAACTGAACTGAGAGTGTTTGTGCATGTTTTAAACAATTATTAGAAATCAAGACAAGGGTTTGAAAAACAAAGTTGCACAAGCTGCTGTGAGATAAAAATGTGATAAACATTGTCATCTATAAACTTCTAATTAATGAAAAGTGAAAGTGTGAAAGTGTTTAGTCGCTCAGTAGTGGCTGAGTGACCCCATGGACTGTAGCCTGCCAGGCTCCTCTATCCATGGTATTCTCCAGGCAAGAATACTGAAGTGGATTGCCATGCCCTTCTCTAGGGGAATCTTCCCAAGCCAGGGGTCGAAACCAAGTCTCCCGCATTGCAGAACTTGGATTTGGGGACAAATTTTTATCAAGATGATCTGGTATTTTTGTTTAAACAGTTTAGTAACCTGACACCCATTGAAATAATAAATAAATCAGTGAAAGACCCGGTGTAGACCATGCCAAAAGATGCAGCCTTACGTAAGAGAGCACTCATTCAATGCATTGACTCAGTGACATTTGTTAGCAGACTGTTACGTGCCTCTGTGCCAGGCAGGTACTGGCTAGCCTGAGTCGAATAAGCCATGGGAAATAGAGAAAAAACAAATAGAAAAGAAAGTGAACTCCTAAGATATGGGAGTGAGGGCAACAAGTCTTAGGAGTAATAGAAATAGCTTGACATTGAGGTGCTTGGAAAGGAAGTTCTTGTGAACTGTTTAATAGTATAAATTAACAGATAGAGCAGACAGCCGGGCTTGCCAAACAGAGAAGAACTTGAAATAGTTAGGAAGAAAATCAATCCAGGCAAAAAGAGAAAAATGGGCTGAGTCACACCTAACCCTCCACACTTGAAAACTTTACCAATCTGGGGACAAAAAAAGAATTTGCATGCTTACTTTGTTATTCAAAGTAAGCTAATTACCGAGAGATCTCTGCAGTGAGTTCTATATGTTTCTTCCCATCACTCTGTAAATCTCTGTTGTGTTTTGAGCAAAGCAATAATTTGCTTTCGTTTAAGATTTTCTTGTGAACCCAAAGAACACTGTATCGTTTATTACAGAAATACATACATCTAGGTATGTCTTACCTACCAATTTGCACACCTCCAAGGTGAGTGTGTATAAAAGGGGTTGCAATTGACTGAGTGGTATTAGGGGTGTGTGCAAGGAAACCGTGAACTGTAAGTGGGAGTGCATGTGTAGTATGGTGTGGTCAGATATAATAATGTTTTGAATGGTGCTGACAAGTCATGAGTCACTGAGTACACCCGGAAAGATAATAACTTTCTGGAGGGAAGAAATCACTTGGGGAAAAACTGCTTCTGCCTTTGCCTTGCTGATTAATTTGCTAGAAGGGCAGGCACATGTTGAGCCCAGGGGTCGGGCAGCTGTGCGTGCCCCACTCTCTCTTTTGAGGAGATAGCAAATGACCACAAGACTGGCTGACATCAGGGACTGGTCAAGAAAACGAGTTCCAGGGCCTCTGGGACAAGCAGTCTGTGGCTTCATTCCCCGAAGCTCCTGTCTGACATGACAGCACAGCCCTGAGGGCAGTTATGGCTCTGGGAGGGCCCCAGAGATGAGACAGTGGTAAAGGGCTCAGACTGACCTGCAGAGAGGAAAATGCAACAAACTAGGGACCTAATAGGAGTCTGATAGCTCTGTCTGTAGAAAACCAAGTTTATTATATTTTTATAAAGACAAACAGAATAATTATTTTATCAACTCCCCCTATAACCAGTGTTTGTTTGATCCGGGGTTGTTTGGACTTAACAAAAGCTATATCATATTCATACCAATCACAGCAGTCATTAAGTGGGCAGGAAGATAAGTGGGAAGGCGGCTCCCCCACCTGCAACCCCTCCTTTTCACCTGCTCCCCACTGCTGAGGCTTATGGCTCTACGTGAGGCAGAGTTAAACTTTTCATCAGGAACCTATATCCAGCCAACGGACGCTGATTCTTAATGCGCATGCGTGCAGGCTAAGTCGCTTCAGTTGTGTCTGACTCTTGTCAACCCTACGGACTGCAGCCTGCCAGGCTTCTCTGTCCACAGGATTCTCCAGGCAAGAATACTAGAGTGGGTTGCCATGCCCTCCTCCAGGGGATCTTCCTGAGCCAGGGATCAAACCCATGTCTCCTATGTCTACCTGCAGGGACAGGAGCCTTCTTTACCACTAGTGCCACCTGGGAAGCCCCTGACTCTAACAGGCATGTACACTTAATTCTACACATTTAACAGAGGCTTGAGAAAGGGGTTGATCACTGAAGAAGGCTTTCTTAAGAAGAGATAAGAAAGCCTTCTTCAGCGATCAATGCAAAGAAACAGAGGAAAACAATAGAATGGCAAAGACTAGAGATCTCTTCAAGAAAATTAGAGATACCAAGGGAACATTTCATGCAAAGATGGGCTCGATAAAGGACAGAAATGGTATGGACCTAACAGAAGCAGAAGATATTAAGAAGAGGTGGCAAGAGTACACACAAGAACTGTACAAAAAAGATCTTCACAACCCAGAAAATCATGTGATCACTAATCTAGAGCCAGACATCTTGGAATGTGAAGTCAAGTGGGCCTTAGAAAGCATCACTACGCACAAAGCTAGTGGAGGTGATGGAATTCCAGATAAGCTGTTTCAAACCCTGAAAGATGATGCTATGAAAGTGCTGCACTCAATATGCCAGCAAATTTGGAAAACTCAGCAGTGGCCACAGGACTGGAAAAGGTCAGTTTTCATTCCAATTCCAAAGAAAGGCAATGCCAAAGAATGCTCAAACTACTGCACAATTGCACTCATCTCACACACTAGTAAAGTAATGCTCAAAATTCTCCAAGCCAGGCTTCAGCAATACATGAACCGTGAACTCCCTGATGTTTAAGCTGGTTTTAGAAAAGGCAGAGGAACCAGAGATCAAATTGCCAACATCCGCTGGATCATCGAAAAAGCAAGAGAGTTCCAGAAAAACATCTATTTCTGCTTTATTGACTATGCCAAAGCCTTTGACTGTGTGGATCACAATCAACTGTGGAAAATTCTGAAAGAGATGGGAATACCAGACCACCTGACCTGCCTCTTGAGAAATCTGTATGCAGGTCAGGAAGCAACAGTTAGAACTGGACATAGAACAACAGACTGGTTCCAAATAGGAAAAGGAGTCCGTCAAGGCTGTATATTGTCACCCTGCTTATTTAACTTCTATGCAGAGTACATAATGAGAAACGCTGGGCTGGAAGAAACACAAGCTGGAATCAAGATTGCCGGGAGAAATCTCAATCACCTCAGATATGCAGATGTCACCACCCTTATGGCAGAAAGTGAAGAGGAACTAAAAAGCCTCTTGATGAAAGTGAAAGAGGAGAGTGAAAAAGTTGGCTTAAAGCTCAACATTCAGAAAACGAAGATCATGGCATCCGATCCCATCACTTCATGGGAAATAGATGGGGAAACAGTAGAAACAGTGTCGGACTTTATTTTTTTGGGCTCCAAGATCACTGCAGATGGTGACTGCAGCCATGAAATTAAAAGACGCTTACTCCTTGGAAGAAAAGTTATGACCAACCTAGATAGTATATTCAAAAGCAGAGACATTACTTTGCCGAGTAAGGTCCCTCTAGTCAAGGCTATGATTTTTCCTGTGGTCATGTATGGATGTGAGAGTTGGACTGTGAAGAAGGCTGAGCACCAAAGAATTGATGCTTTTGAACTGTGGTGTTGGAGAAGCCTGAGAGTCCTTTGGACTGCAAAGAGATCCAACCAATCCATTCTGAAGGAGATCAACCCTGGGATTTCTTTGGAAGGAATGATGCTAAAGCTGGAGCTCCAGTACTTTAGCCATCTCATGCAAACAGTTGACTCACTGCAAAAGACTCTGATGCTAGGAGGGATTGGGGGCTGGAGGTGAAGGGGACGACCAAGGATGAGATGGCTGGATGGCATCACGGACTCGATGGACGTGAGTCTTGAGTGAACTCTGGGAGATGGTAATGGACAGGGAGGCCTGGCGTGCTGCGATTCATGGGGTTGCAAAGAGTCGGACACGACTGAGAGACTGAACTGAACTGAGAAAAGGGTTGTGTGAGCTGAGGAAAGGCACTCAAGGGGGTGTGAGAAAATAGCCTGTGGACCCCTGAGAAAGGAAAGCTCAGAGCCTGCAAGAAGCTCAAGAAAACGGAAGGCTTTGTGAAGCTTGGCAAGGAAGGAACAGACTCCTCAGGGCCTGCAGGACATTAAGAAGCCAGCAGATGGAGCTGAACTGGACTAGCTAATACAAGACATGGCCAGAATTAGCTCAGACCTGAAATCATGTACCACTTCAAGCAGAGGCTGCCCACACAGTCACCAAGGGGCTCTTTCATCAAGAATTTGTTTATCACAATGTGCCTCCTCATATGAGAATTTTTTAACAGTTAAAATTAATAGCTGATTAAGATTTAAAACTCTGGTGCTGTGAAAGACAAAGATCCTAATACAAGTTGCCACCCTGCCGTTTTATTGTTTTAACCCACTTAGTTTTGTTTTGCAGCTACAGCTTACTAATACAACTTTACACCTATTTGCATGGCTACTATTTAAGAAACAAAGAAAGGGAGAGAGAGAGAGAAAGAAAAGAACAGAAAAAGTACACTATTGGTGGGAATGTAAAATGATGTGGCCACTATGTATGGCAGTTCCTCCACGTACTGAAAATAGAATTACCATATGACCTGGCAATTCCACTTCCAGGTATATATGCAACATAACTGAAAGTAGAGTTTAGAAGAGATGTCTGTACACCCATTCTCATTGTAGCATTATTCACAATAGCCAAAAAGTGGAAGTAACCCAAGCGTCCAACAAGAGATACATGGATAAACAAAATATGGTGTGCATAGAGTGAAACATTTTTTGTTGCTGTTTAGTCACTAAATCATGTCCCACTCTTTTGTAACCCCATGGACTGTAGCCCACCAGGCTCCTCTGTCCAAGGAATTTCCCAGGCAAGAATACTGGAGTGAGTTGCCATTTCCTTCTCCAGTGGATCGTCCAGACCCAGGGATCTAACCTGTGTCTCCTGCACTGCAAGTATATTCTTTTACTGCTGAGCCACCAAGGAAGCCCAGCCACCAATGAAATATTATTCAGCCCTAAAAAGGAATGAACTTTTGACATATGCTACAACATGGATGAATTTTGAGCACATTAAGGGAAATAAACCAATCACAAAAAGATAAATAATGTGCGATTCCACTTATATAATATACTTGGAGTAGTCAAATTAACAAAGACAGAAAAATAGAAGGGTTGCTGTCAGGGGCTAGAGAAAGGGGGAAATGGGTATAGAATTTCAGTTTTGCACAATGACAAGAGTTCTGAAGATTGGTTGCACAGTGTTAGCCACTCAGTCGTGTCCAACTCTTTGCAACCCCACGGACTGTAGACCACCAGGCTCCTCTGTCCATGGAGTTTTCCAGGCAAGAATACTGGAATGGGTTGCCATTTCCTTCTCCAGAGGACCTACCTGACCCAGGGGTTGAACCCAGCTCTCCTGTAGTGTAGGCAGATTCTACACTATCTGAGTCACACAGGGCCACCAGCCCCAGTCTATCTGTATAATGGAATATTATTTAGCCATAAAAGGAATTGAGTTCTGAAATATACTACAATATGATGAATCTTAAAAACACACACACAAAAAAAAAAAAAACACAATAAATCAAAGAAGTCAGTCAAAAAGACCTCATATTATGATCCCATTTATCTGAGAGAATAAAAGAAATATTTCCAAGAGTGCCTAACACAGCCTGTAACATCTATTAGTTACTGATCAAATGAATGAATGAATGAATAAGAATTACAGTATTTCATTATTTTGCATTGAATTTAAAAGAACCAATTGGATATCCTAGAAAATATATATTAATTTATAACATATTCCAATTGTTTTGGCTAATAAAAATAAACTACAATCCGATGGGGGGGAAATGTTAAGATGGCATGCATATTTTATGTTATATATATTTTATTGTAGCTTTTTTATAAAACTAATGATATAAATCCCAAAGTCTCTGTTCAGTATTCTCATCCCTTCTCACCCAAACTTGGCATCACAACATGAAGATTTTATCCTCAGTTCCTCAGAGAAATCTCTACTCTGATACCAACTTCCAGTTTAAAGTCGGAAAAAAATAGAACACATGAAATTGTTACCCATTCTATGCAGCTCAGGCCCCAGGCACAGAAACTGGGTTGTTGTTGGGTTTTTGTTGTTGTTGTTGTTTTTTGACCATACAGGTCAGTTGTGTTTTGTCAGCAGGATGCCACACCACAACTTTACCACTAAGTTATGGTAAAATATACATAAAATATACGTACCATCTTAACATTTTCCCCCATCTGACTATAGTTCATTTTTATTAGCCAACACAACTGGAATATGTTATAAATTACAATATATTTTTCTAGGATATCTATCTGGTTTTGCCTGTGACAAAACCAAGCTGAACTGAATACATCCAAGATGGCACACAAAGTAGACTGAGGATCACCACTTTCCTTGCCTTGATTTATTTCTGTCTTTCCAAACTAATCCCTGAGAGCTGGAGAACACTTGCCTGATTTATCTCTGTGTTTGTTTCCAAAGTACCTGGTATTTGGCAGAGAGGCTCTGCAGCTGTACTGGGAGAAATAAATGCTTGGAGAGATATACAGTGGTCAACCACCCAGAGCTGGCTCTGTTGTGACCACAGGAAGGTGCCTACGCAGATGAAACCTGGAGGTCTCCAAGGGTTATCTTTGCTTCATCACCATGCTAAAGTCTCCACCCAAAGTGGGATTTGTATTCTGTTAGGTGCAACTGGTGCCATGTGCAAAGGAGTGTGGAAGACTGTACATGCCCAGCTGCCCCTGGAAATCTCCACCCCTTTCCTAGAATCTGTCTCCTGACCCTGGAAATTCCCTGACTGCCCTCCTCCCGGGGAGAAGGTGCCTTTAGAGCATGAGCTCCCCCTCTCCATTCTCTGGAAGTTGAATAAAAGTCTGTCTTGCTTGCACCAAACTCAGTTTCGTTATTGGCAGTATGAACTTGGATGGGAAAGAACTCTCTGACCAAGCTTCAGTTCAGCTAGGGCCCCAACAGAGGGGCCTCACATCGTTTGGTTTAAAAAAAAAAAAAAACAAAAAACAAACCCTCTATCATTTTACAGACTAACTTAATGCAAGAAATTAAAGCTATCCTAGAAGCTTCCCTCATCATTTATTTCACCACCCTCAGGAAATTGCACCCTCATAGAACCTTTACTACAACCTCTTGAATTATATCCTTCCCCTCTTTTCTTTTGCCAGGCCATCTCTTTTATATCTCACCAGTGACCTCACAGTGAAAACCAAAGGACATACTGAATTCTAAACAATGGAGGCTCAAGTCAAATTACTCTTCTACAACACTATGACACTCCAGATCATAGAAACATATTCTCAGAAACACAGTCCTTTTGTAAAAAAGCAATTAAAAACATTTTTTAAATTTGTTCTGTCCTCCCCGAACAAAAATTTCTTAAAGCTTTTCTAATATAAATCTTATCACCTCTCCTGCTGCTTCTGCTCTCTGTGCTGAGATTTATAAAAGAAGGACCAGCTGGGTACGGAGGCAGAGGAAATTGTTTGGTGGCCAAGGGCCCAGGTTTCTTTTTTTTGGAGGGAGGGAGTGGGCAGACGGAGTATCCCTATATAACCTGGATGGCAGGTCTGATTATAAGAAAAAAAGACACATGTAGGGAAGTGAATACAAATATTTAACTTACATAGTTCCTGTGAAATAACTTTTAGATGAGATTTATATATATATATATATATTTTTTTTTGAGATTTATATTTAAACTGTACAAATTCCAGTTCCCAGAAAGTGTGGCTCTCAACATGAAAGCCCAAATGAGTCTGATCAAAGGTTTTTTTAATGGAGCAAGGTTTGACATTTCTCATCCAAGAGAAAAAGAACAGTGGAGTCTTCATTCATGCAAATCAGTTTCCACTCTAGCTCCTTCAGAGTCTTACCACCTCACTGCAACAGCACATGGCCTCCTCTCTGCATCCCAAAAGAAAAGAAAACCTCTTTATCTGACACACCCAAAGGGTGTGCTGCTGGAGGAGAGGCCAGCTGCATCCCAATGCTTTACAGAAAATATTGGCTGAAAAATGAACTTAAAAAAATAAATTCACTTTCCTTTAAAGAGCCTACTTGATCTCATTTCATACAGACATTGAAATAATTCCTGAGACAATGTAATCTGCCACCTCCCATTCTTAGCTCGCCTAATCTCCCTCTCAGCCTCTTCCTATACACTCCAGTTACTGTAAATGGCTTTTGCTCCCTAAACGAGACTACCAACTTGAGTGCCACAAATGTATTGCATTACCCAGTTCTTGTTGTTTAGTCACTCAGTTGTGTCCAATTTTTTGCAACCCCATGGGCTACAGTATGCCAGTCTTCCCTGTCCTTCACCATCTCCCAGAGCTTGCCCAAATTCATGTCCACTGAGTCAATGATGCCATCCAACCATTTCTGTCTCTGTTGTCCTCCATCTTCTCCTGCTCTCAATCCTTCCCAGCATCAAGGTCTTTTTCAATGAGTTGGCTCATTAGGTGGCCAAATTATTGGAGCTTCAGCTTCAGCATCAGTTCTTCCAATGAATATTCAGGACTGATTTCCTTTGGATGGACTGCTTTGATCTCCTTGCAGTCCAGGGGACTCTCAAGAGTCTTCTCCAACACCACAGTCCAAAAGAATTAATTCTTTGACACTCAGCCTTCTTTATGGTCCAACTCTCACATCCATACATGACTACTGGAAAAACCATAGCTTTGACTAGACAGACCTTTGTCAGCAAAGTGATGTCTCTGCTTTCTAATACACTGTCTAGGTTTGTCATAGCATTTCTTCCAAGGAGCAAACATCTTTTAATTTTATGGCTGCAATCACTGTCCACAGTGATTCTGGAGTCCAAGAAAATAAAGTCTGTCACTGTTTCCATTTTTCCACATCTATTTGCCATGAAGTGATGGGACCAGATGCCATGATCTTAGTTTTTTGAATGTTGAGTTTTAAGCCAGTTTTTTCACTCTCCTCTTTCATTTCCATCAAGAGGCTCTTTGGTTCCTCTTCACTTTCTGCCATAGGGTGGTGTCATCTGCATATCTGAGATTATTGATATTTCTCCCCTCAATCTTGAATCCAGGTTGTGTTTCACCCTGCCCAGCATTTCACATGATGTACTCTGCATATAAGTTAAATAAGCAGGGTGACAATATACAGCCTTGATGTACTCCTTTCTCAATTTGGAACCAGTCGGTTGTTCCATGTCTGGTTCTAACTGTTGGTTCTTGACCTGCATACAAGTTTCTCAGGAAGCAGGTCAGGTGGTCTTGTATTTCCATCTTTTTAAGAATTTTCCACTGTCTGTTGTGATCCACACAGTCAAAGGCTTTAACATAATGAAGCAGAAGTCGATGTTTTTCTGGAACTCTCTTGCTTTTTCTATGATCAGCAGTGTTGGCAATTTGATCTCTGTTTCCTCTGCCTTTTCTAAAACCAGCTTGAACATCTGGAAGGTCACAGTTCACGTATTGCTGAAGCCTGGCTTGGGGAATTTTGAGCATTACTTTACTAGCGTGTGAGATGAGTGCAATTGTGCAGTAGTTTGAGCATTCTTTGGCATTCCCTTTCTTTGGGACTGGAATAAATACTAAACTTTTCCAGTCCTGTGGTCACTGCTGAGTTTTCCAAACTCGCTGGCATATTGAGTGCAGCACTTTCACAGCATCATCTTTTAGAATTTGGAATAGCTCAGCTTGATCTCCATCACCTCCACTAGCTTTGTTCATAGTGATGTTTCCTAAGGTCCACTTGACTTCACATTCCAGGATGTCTGGCTCTAGGTGAGTGATTACACCATCATGGTTATTCGGGTCATTAAGACCTTTTTTGTATAGTTCTTCTGTGTATTCTTGCCACCTCTTCTTACTATCTTCTGCTTCTGTTAGGTCCATACCATTTCTGTCCTTTATTGTGCCCATCTTTGCATGAAATTTCCCTTGGTATCTCTAATTTTCTTGAAAAGATCTCTAGTCTTTCCCATTTTATTGTTTTCCTTTATTTCTTTACATTGTTCACTTAGGAAGGCTTTCCTATCTCTCTTTGCTATTCTTTAGAACTCTGCATTCAGATAGATATATCTTTCCTTTTCTCCTTTGCCTTTCACTTCTCTTCTTTTCTCAACTATTTGTAAGATCTCCTCAAACAACCATTTTGCCTTGTTGCATTTATGGAATGGTTTTAATCACTGCCTCCTATTCTTCAGGCACTCTGTCTATCAGATCTAATCCCTTGAATCTACTTGTCACTTTCACTGTATAATCATAAGGGATTTGATTTAGGTCACACCTGAATGGACTAATCGTTTTCCCTACTTTCTTCAACTTAAGCCTGAATTTTGCAATAAGGAGTTCATGACCTGAGTCACAGTCAGTTCCAGGTTTTGTTTTTGCTGCCTGTATAGTGAAAGTGAAGTTGACTCTTTGCGACCCCATGGACTGTAGCCTTCCACGCTCCTCCGTCCATGGGATTTTCCAGGCAAGAGTACTGGAGTGGATTGCCATATCCTTCCCCAGGGGATCTTCCTGACCCAGGGATCGAACCCAGGCCTCCCTCATTGTAGGCAGATGCTTTACCATCTGAGCCACCAGGGCAGCTGATTGTATAGAGCCACTCCATCTTCGGTCGCAAAGAATATAATCAATCTGATGCCCATGGTGCCTTGCAAATACTTCCTTTTCCTCAAGAGTCATCACTTGCTAAAAGTTGGGAAGAGCTGTCCTTTACATATTGTTTCTGGACTCAGCTTCCCTAGAAGCCTGGAAAGCCTTTTATCTGTGTGATTTATACCCACTTTTTCAGATCCAGCTCTGGATATCTGACTTTCTCCTCCAGGAAATCTTCCTTAATCTGACCTAACCCACCATTTGGTATAGGTTATGTACTTGTCTACACTATGAAATACCCTCTGCACTAAATTCCATCTCCACACTGTAGTGTGGCTGCAACTTTTCCTCCATCAACAGTGTCTCTCTGGCTTCCCTTGTGGCTCAGCTGGTAAAGAATCCACCTGCAATGTGGGAGACCTGGGTTTGATCCCTGGGTTGGGAAGATCTCCTGGAAAAGGGAAAGGCTACCCACTCCAGTATTCTGGCCTGGAGAATTTCATGAACTGTATAGTCCATGGGGGTCGCAAAGAGTCAGACACAACTGAGTGACTTTCACTTTCTTTCATAGCTCTATAAACAGCTTGCCTAAGGTCATACAATTTAAAAGAGCTAAAACTGGGATAGAAATCAAGGTTTGGCTCCAAAATTCACATTTCTCTTTCTAGTCATTCATATACTTGGAAGCTTTATTATAAGCTCAGATTTCTGAGCCCAGACCAGTGAGCTAAAATCTCTGCTCAAATTTTTATCCCAGTCCATGAGGGACCCAGAAACCTGGGTTTAAACAAGCATCTCAGTTTCTAAACTCTATGTCTAATGCTAGTAGCTTAGGGATCATCTTTTCCATACACTGCCTTGCAGAATGGACATTAGGATTAATGAGAACAAGTGTAGGGGGCAGGGCTTTAGAAACTAAGTACTAAGTAAATAGTTTTGATATTATGAAAATAAATTGTTTTTCTCCAAATGTTAGAGCTATATGAAAATAAGAAAACAAATTGTGTTAGAACACAGTTGAAAACTAAAAGCTGTTGCTCTAATTTGACCAGGTAAATGAAAGCTAAAAACTCTCTGAAATAAAATGATTTAACAAAGATTGGAAATTCTGTTTGAGTCAGAAACAGTTCAGTTGTATTCCCAGTTCTATTTCTTATTACTGTGTGATCTCAAGCAATTTATTTCACGTCTCCGAACTTAAATTTGCTGAATGAAAATACTTACCTCATAGGATTACTACAAACACTAAAATAAAATAATACATGTAAAATACTTAGCATTGTGCCTGGAATAAAATATATATTCAATAAGTTGTGCCATGATTACTCTTATTAATGTTAACAATTACAGGAGTTGCACAGAAAGAGTATTTGACAATACCACAGCTCTAACCATGGGCTAAAATAAAATGCCTTTTTTAAAACAGGGTAGCTCAATGGTATTTTACAAAATTTAAATCATGTTTAGGAAGTTTGAGTGATCACCATAATCTCTAATATATGTATGGAAATCTCAATATCATCATGTCTTTATAATACCTGGAGAAATTTGAGTGTGTCCACTAAAGTTTTTCTCTTCCCGAAAGAGTTCTTCCTGGTCCCTAGAATCTGAGGAAGAAATGGATGCTTACGCTTGCTCAGCAGCTACAGAGAAGTGAGAAATCTTCACAGTTTTCCACTCACTGTAGTTTTCCTCATTAAACAACCCCACTCCCACAACCACCATCACCAACTCACAGATTTCACAGGCCTTTGGAAAGAGCCTGCAGCCCACCCTCCTCCAGAGTCTGTCTTGGTTTGCAGGGAAAGAACAGGAATAAACAAGAAAACACCGCACCTGTTTGGTTAACACTAACTAGCAAATTCTGAACCCAGGAGTGTGTATATACATGGGCGTGTTTCTTTGGAAAACAGAAATGTGGAGGTTAAAACTAATTCTAAAGGCTTCAAAAGCATGAGCTGAAGTTACCTAGACACTATATTGCTGCTAGCATGTCATCAACACGATTCGGTGTGAAATAATTCTTAGGAAACACTCCACTACAGAAAGAACAGAAACGCACAAGACAAAGAATTGCTTTGTGAGATCGGCTCGTTTGTCAAGCGAGTGAGTTGTGTTGCTCACTGGGTATGAAGGCCACTGTCAGCCTTAGTCTAGAATTCTAAGATTCTATATATTCATATAGATAGATAGGTGCACACACACATGTATATACATAGACAAATGTAAAATATAAATTTTAATTGATTCCAAGCATATGATAAACGGTTTAATATTCTTACCAGAATTCTCCATTCTTAGCATTAAGCTTATGATAAAAAATTTCCTACGAAATGGAAAAAGGAATTTTTTCAAAAGTAAAATCACCCCCAACAAGCCTCACAGGATTTTGTCAGGTTAAATGTTAGATTGTTGTTGTTCAGTTGCTAAATCATGTTTAAAATCCTGCAACTGCTGCCATGGTGAAACTTGGAAAATATTACTCCATGTTTAATTAAACTTAATATGCCATGTGATTTATTTACTTACATTTTATATGCAGATTTTGTTTTTAAGGAAATGTCCCTCTTCTAAACCACACACAATCTAAAATTGGAAGCGTCAATGGAAAAAAAGGAGAAGGAAAGCTCCAAATATGCTTTCTAAAAAGGCAAGAAATACTGTTGGTCCGTCAATCTCAGGTTGTCATAGCTTTGTAAACAAGCCCTCTCTTCTTCCTCCTGGGCCGACCAACTCAACCCTCTGTCTCCATTCGGTACAAGAAAGCGTTTTTCTTTTTCAACCAGTGAAAGAGGATGGGAAAGTGCCTGGGTGGCGATCAGGCCTCTCTTGAACGGCTCACCCCCAGGCAGGACGCTTCTCTCTCCTTCCCTTCCTCACTGATCCATAACATCAGAAGAAGGGGAGGGAAGGCACAAGGGTAGCCGCCGTCATGAGTTTGGTCTCTGGGCTGCCATAGCTAAATATCAGGGTGGAAAGTGCCAGCCCTAAGGGTCTGCCCAGAGTTATCTGCAACCCAAGCTGAGCAGGCACGTTAAGGCTCAAGGCTCGGAAAGAGCAGGAAAATAAAAGCGCTGTAACAGGACGACGGACACGTTTTGCTCTCAAAATGGAGAAACTTCAAGACCTAATCCCAGTGATTTCCAGGCGTCGTGGCTTTCCATGCTCGCAGAACGCCGCCCTTTCTAGCGGTTTGCAGACAGTCCCTCCCGGGTGCGGGTTGGTTTTCCGGCTCACAGCGTTTCCTGTCTAGAAGAGGTTTGGGAACCGCCCCAGACTTCCATATAGCCCTGTGAAGTTTCCCTACTTTGTGGGTGTCAATCGCTCCCCTGTCCAACCTAACTCCCTCTTAATGGGGTGTGAAAGGAGGAGCTAGACAATAATGTTACTACCGTTTATATTTTTTAATTAACCCAGGAGAAATACAATACAAAATAAGCCTTTTGGGGGCGGGGAGTGAAATGAATTCCCAAGGCAGATGTTACCCTGCTCTTTTTTCAGTAATCTGCACCGAGGTTCTGACTTCTACAGGTGCCTAAGCATTTGCTACCAGAGACGTTTTTCTGGGGCGGGCGGGCGTGGGGGGGGGGGGCGGGGAAGTAAGGAAAAAAGGAAGAAAGGAATCTACAAGTTAGCCATGGTCACTCTTAGAAGATGAATAGCGCAGATATCTTTGTTTATACTTTTGCACATTTTCCCATGAAACCTCTCATAACCTTCTCTACTCTCCCTACCCCCTACTTCTCAGCAAACAAAATATTTGAGCAAGGATATGAGAAAGAACAGTCATTTCTTAATGTGGGAACCCAGTTTTATTTATGAACATGAACAGCGCTCCCTTGCCCTAGGGAACCCTTTAAAGAGAGCTAACCAGGTCTTTGAGCAGGCCTGACTAGGAAGTGAATAAAACCTGAGTTCTGTGTGTACACAGAAGCGTACTATTGTGTTCCACATGCATTTGAGCCCTTCTTTTCAGTCCTGATTATCCACACCTTGTGTTTTCTGGAATGTTTGATACTGTCGACTTAAAAAATAGTCACTACCTAAAACTTAAGAGTTGTGTTTTATTTGGTGGGAATTTTTAGGATTTCAAACCCAAGAGATAGCATCTCAAGTAACCCTAAGAGAACTGCTCTGAGATGGAGATGGGGAGTAGAGTCAGGTTATACAGAAGTTTGTAACAAAGGGCACATAATCTGAACATCAAACGGTTATTGTTAATTAAGGAAAACCAGAAAATTAAGGAAAAGACCCTGATGCTGGGAAAGATTGAGGGCAGGAGAAGGAGATGGTTGGATGGCATCACCGACTCAATGGACATGAGTTTGAGCAAACTCTGGGAGACAGTGAAAGACAGGGAAGCTTGGCATGCTGCAGCCATTGAGGTCACAAAGAGTCAGACACAACAGATATCTCAAGTTAAGAAATTTAGCGCTTTTCTATGTATGGGAAGATACAAAAGTCTGGGCTCTCTGAAATCATTCCTTTCATATGCATCTCAGCTATCTGGGGCCAGTGTCTTTTGGTTTTCAGTGCTCACCTTAGGGAGCAGCCGCAGCCTGATAGCTATCGGATCACAGGTGTTGTTCTCTTTCCTGGTTGCCCTGGAGAGCTGGAATCGCTGATGACTGTGAAATCCTTGTTTATTGATACGGCAGGAAAAATACATTGGTGGTCTGCACTTGCAGATTATTTCATTAAATGTTACACTGGAAGGGACCTGAGAAGGTCATCCATTGAGTTAATCTTCTTATCTTTGCAGGGAACAGAGGCCCTAAGAGTCTGTGACTTGGAACTAAATTCAAAAGATATAAACCCCTGAGGATAAGGGAAGCCTAGAAAGTAACCAGCAAGTAGCAGAACCGCCACGTAAAATCCTCAAGGCAGTGGCCCTTCCACAGGGACGATGAGGTTTCAGGGCGGTGGCGTGGGGGGCGGAGGTGGGGAGGCGCCCTACATCAGCATAAAGCACTGCACTGAGCCCTCCCCTCATCCTTTCTTCTTCTTTGCTTCCTGAGTCCTAGCCCTTCAGTTTTCTAATGAGTCCTGTCTGGGTACAAGGGGAGGAATAAAGGAACAGGACAAAGTCTCATATGCACCAAATGCACAATGTCCACTTCAGCTAAACCCTCTTTATTGCAAGAGGTAGCAAGCTTGACTTGAGTGTTAGTACCATATGTGGCCCTGCTCAGGAGAGGGAAACAAGAAAGAGGAATGGCACTCAAATCAAAGCAAAAGCCAGTTGCCCCTTCGTTTCTCTCTGTAGACATAAACCAACACATAAGTAGGCTCTGTTTAGAGGCAGGAAGGGAAGTCAGGGAGAAAACACAAAAGAGGAGCCCTCTCCAATGGCATTCTATTTATTACTTTTTTTAAAAAAAAAGGTGAAAGGGCTTCTTTTGAAAGGTGAGCCTAGAATTTAAACCACTTCCCCAAATAAGACTGACATTATCCACAGGCATCATCTAATCCTTCATTGTGAAATTAACATTCGTCTAAAAGAAGTTAGTTTCCTCTTTAAAGAACTAACCTTTTTTAAAGTGTTTAAAATTTAGATGATTTTAGTTTTGCTAATGAGAAAAATTAGAACCTGTTGGGAAAAAAATCGGTTTCAACAGATTTTTTGGTCTTCTCTGCTAAGATCTTTGGTTTAGAAGTTCGGACTTCTGCTGCATAAGACTTTTTGGCTTTTGAGATGCCAAACAATGTTTACCTGATTTGGAGCTGGGAATCAGGTTTCTTCTCTTATGAGGCTAAGCTTTCTCAGCCTACAAAACTCCAGTTTCCAGCACAGGCTTCCTGAATCTTCATGTTTTCCCTGGGAAGCTGGTGTGAAAGGCACAGTTTAAAGGACACCACTCTTACAGTTTGCACTATCTCAAATTCATGACTATACTTAATTTAGAAATGTAATTCAAATATTCACTGCTTATAATCATTGAGTGTACTGATGGGTAAAGTGAAAATGAGTCAAATTTCCCTGTACTTCATATCAGTTCTGCTAATTTATGCCCTGAAAAAATTAAGAATAACAAACTTTCATCTGAGCACCCCCAAATGTTACTTCCGAAGGCAGTTACAAAGCAGAGATTGTTTAATCATGTGAGTCAAATGCAAAGATTACCAAAAGTTCAAAATGAATGATGTTCTATTCTGAAGGAAAACCTCTTTTGAGCATCAAAGCCATGAACTGGTAAATTTCTGATTTAATGAGTCCAGTTATATTTGAAATGTAGATTAATTCTCCTAAAAGCATTAATCAGTTTGGCAAGGACACCTCAACAAAAATGCAGTCTCTTCACTGCTTCCATAGTAACTTTGTCCCCACAATCATAATCAGCTTATTGATACAAATACCTCTTTCCTTCAGTTGATTCAAACAGAACATTTCATAGGTACTTTCAGTTGATGGGATGGTAAATAATTTTAGACTAAAAGTTGAAGTGGATTGATTAGAGGCAATTTTTTCTGTTTTGCACAATAAAAAGAGGAACTACATGGTTCGATAAGCCAATTTGCAGAGCAACCTCTCCTCTCTAATTGCTGCCAGACTAATGTAGTAGAAGCCGAGAGCTAGGAAGTAGAGAAAGCCATTTACCTAGCCATGACATTTAAGTAGCAAACACAAGTACTGGATTTTTCCATTATCCTTCATTTCAGCCCTGCTACGCTCCACCTGTGACCCTTATGTGATGAAGGCAATGTACTTTCATACAATTTGGTAACTATAATAAAGGTCCACTTCAAAATGTTTGAGTGCAGACTAAAATCATTTTTTAGAAAAGCATAATTAAGTCCATAATCAATCTCACTAATTCCTGATAGTGTATTGGAAAACCAAGTTATTTGATAAACACTCTATAAATGTACATTATGCTGGGGGGAGGATGGGAATTGCCTATTTCCTCTATCACAGAGAATACAGTCTTTGTCACCAAAAGTCCCAACCTCGAATAGCACTTTTATTTCATACAAGACTTTATTTCAACACAAGAAACAACAAAGTTCTCCCAAAACACCCTGTGCTTCTTTGTTGTGTATCTACCACAAAGAAATGGGAAAGAATCTTCAAATAGAGTCCATGTTGAAATATATATCAAAGAAAAATAACTGTATTTTTATTTTTCACAATTCTCCTAAGACATTTTCATCTCAGCCAGTTTCCCCAGATAAATTATCATTGAATGGGAACAGAGAAGCTTCCAGGGATGTGTCATCTGGAGTATAGTCTCATACTTCCTGGTACAGGAAATAGTATGTGGAAAGCAGTAGACAGCCCATAAATGTTGGCTGAATAAAGGATCCATGTTTACAGGGCCCTTGGTCTTTCAGGGTGAGAAAAAGACCAAAGCAATATTTTTAAATAAAGCAAAGTAAGTCAGTTGTATTTTGGGGTTTTTTCCCCCCAGAGGAGATACTCTTGTCCTCCAAAAAAGAAATTATTAAAGAGAATTTAGGATTTTTACCTCCAATTGAAATTTCTTCAGTAATTCATAAACACTGCACTTGAAGTCAAAGCATTCGCTTCAGGGTTGAATTCAAAGCTGATTCCACACACACATAAAAAAAGAAATCAACCTCAAATGTAGCATCTTCCACTTCAAACAACTCTGTGCAATGCCACAAAGAATAGAGGACAGTCCTTGGAGAATATGCTATCTGAAAGCTAAAAGCTTTACCCTTTTCTTTATTTCTATTGTTTACTTAAATTGCTTTGGTAAAAGATTTATCCGCCAGTTCTTCCCAGTGTAAATTTAATAGCTGAGATATTAAAACCATCAAGTTCGAGGTTAGAGAGGAAAATGCCAACCTTGCTTCTTAATGACAGCAGCCCACCCAAAGACACTTAAATACCATCAACAATATCCTTGATGCTTTAACAAGGGTACTTAAAAAGCAATTAAGTATGCCAATCTCAGGCTGAAAACAATTTTAAAATAACACACACATTAAGTTCCCGCTTCTTGACAAAGTAGTGATTGGCACTGACATGATTGAGATATTGTGCATCGTTTCAGCAAAGTAATTTCCACAAGGCAGGGAAGTGCATGTTTAGGAAGATTCATGTTATGCTAGGTTTGTTTTTTTCTTCCTGTTAAAAAACAAAACTGCATACAGTTGACTAACAGTTTGGAATCACTACCAAAAACTTCACCACTATAGGAAGCATTGATATTATCTAAGAACTAAAACTTAACACTTATTGGCCTTTGACCTGTACTTTCACAGGAAAGTAGACGATAGTAGGCAGTCCAAGTCCAAGTGTTAGTCACTCAGCCGTATCCGACTCTTTGCGACCCCACAGACTGTAGTCTGCCAGGCTCCTCTGTCCATGAGATTTCCCAGGCAATAATACTGGAGAGGGTTGCCATCTCCTTCTCCAGGGGATCTTCCAGTCCAGGGATGGAAACCAGCATATCCTGCATTGTGAAGTGGATTCTTTACCACTGAGCCACCTGGGAAGCCACTTGAGGGGGATGAGTAGCAGCTGATCCAGGATGTGAAGTGAGAGGACAATGAGAAGATGGCTACCACCTGGACAGCTGAGTCTCCACAATAGGGTGATCATAAAGCCCACCAAGAGATACTTCCCATCCTAGGACTGATTGAAGACCTGTATTTGAGAGAAATCATTTCACAGGGATAATAAAAGGCAAGGAATTCAATGGCAAACAGGAAGGAGCAACTCTCAATGAGGACTTCCACAGCTAGATCCTCTGGTCAAAGCAAGACCATGTGAATATAGAGATGTCTGAAGATTTCACACTTTTCTGGAACTAGAGTGTCTGGGCAATCATCAAAGATCTGGGATTCCACTTGTTTTCTCAAAACTCTTCTGTAATATGGTTACAACTCCTTTCTCAGATTGGATAATTTGACATCAACAAAGCCTGCTTCCTTCCTATTCAATGTCGACAATGCTTCAGACTCTGAGAGTCACTTGAAAAATACCCAGATGTTTTTAATAAAAAGCAGTCATTGTGCATACCTTGTCAACAAAATCAGAGAGAGTAGGGTGGAAGTGTTAGGACATAGGCACGAAAGCCACACAAATTAGGTTCCACCACGTACTAACTGTGTGACTTTGGGCAATGTAATTAATCTTTCTGAGCCTCATCTGTGAAATTAGAACAACAAGTAATTTGAGGATTAAATGAGGTAAACCACATTCAGAATTTGGCATAGTCCTTGACACTGTGGGCCATCTGGACAGAGCAAAGTGGACAGAGCTAGAATCTTATATATGGGCCTCAAAGGCATAATCCTCCCAGGATGAGCCACAACTATTTTTCCATCTCAGAATCTTTTTTTTTAATATAGAAAGGAATAAGTAAATAATTGACTAGATATTGAATCTTCTGATTCTGAGCATTTTGCCTTTCCGTGTGGCCTCTGCACATGTTCCAACTATTTCTAGGCTGCTCTCCTTAGAAGCAGTTTGATGTATACTCCAGAGAAATATTTCCTTAAATACAAGTTAAAACCAAATGTAATTAGTAAAAACAAGCTTCTGGGAGAAAAAAATTGTATTATGCATTCCAATTCGGATTTTCAAATTATTTGTTTGGTTGATGCCTTTTATGCAGATAATTAAGCAATACCTGCATTCTAAGCATAAACATTCAGAAACTAAAATGTGTCTGTTGTCCACTCAAATGAGACAATGCCTACTCCTTGGGGGAAATGTCATTCTTCTTGGAAAGTTCATAGCTACTCTAAGCTAAGTCATTCCCATTGGTGAGTTATTAAATTTGTAAGTGCTAGTTCTACCAAAACCTGTTTTTTCTCAAAGTAAATGATATACAGCTAGGACCTTGAAGGTAAGTTTTGTATAGGAAAACAAATTCAGAGAGGGAAAGAAGATCAGAGGCAGAGAGAAAAGGAACAATAGAAGATGAAGAGGAAGACGGCTAGACGAAGGTCAGGCCTGATGGTGGCTATAGTCCCAAGTCCCCAACCTGGAAAGGCAGCAAGCTCTCCCCATGCAACCTTTTACAAGTAGCTGCACCTGGATCCAGAACAATGCCGAATAATATCCAGGGGCTGTACATCAAAATAAAATAAGTCCTAGATGTGCAGATACCAAAAAGGGATTATTTCTTGAAAGGCCCCTTAGATTCCAGGTATAGGGACAATTCTCTAATAATTATCCAAGAAGCTGAATACAAGTTTCCCCACTCTTCGAAAACAGAGAGCTCCTAGCAAACCTTTTGTAAGCCAAAATGATGTAAATTGTATATGTGCTCAGTCATGTCCAACTCTTTGCGACCCCATGGACTATAGCCTGCCAGGCACCTCTGTCCATGGTATTCTCCAGGCCAAGAATACTGGAGTGGGTTGCCATGCCCTTCTCCAGGGGATCTTCCCAACCCAGGGATCGAACCTGCGTCTCTTGCATCTCCTGCATTGGCAGGTGGGTTCTTTACCACTGAGCCAACCAGGGAACCAAAATGGTGTAAAGCAAAGAATCAATTACCTTAGGAAATATTTTACTGACAGGGACACACAAAATGAATGGAGATCAAGCACAGAGGCTCACAGACATGATTCAATCAAAGCTATGGCACCTTGAAGCTGAAATTTGGAGTGTAGCTCCTGGGGAAGGATCTCCGGGTGCTTCTCTTGCCACTCAATGTGGGGTACATGCAGCCACTATAACAGCTCAAGCAAAACAAACACTGGCACTATTTTTACTTTTCACCATTATTATAAAAGCAAGAATACTCATCAGATTTCTTTTGGTTAACAAAAACGGGTACTAATGTAGGTCTTTTGTGACGTGGCACAAAGTGAATCCTGAAAAGCAGGGGATACCTATATGTCCATATTACTATGGACCCTGAATACGTCATTCTCTTAAACTTTCTTTGATCTTAGATCTTGGCTTTGTGTCTAACTGCCAACAGGTTTAGTAAAAGTGAAAGGAAGCTGGGACTTCCCTGGTGGTCCAGTGGTTAAGAATCCACCCTGCAGTGCAGGGGATGCAGGTTCAATCACAGGATCAGGGAGTTAAGATCTCACATGCCACCTGAGCAACTAAGCCCATGCACTGAGCCCCAGTGCTGCAAGTAAGACCCAACCAATGGAGCCAAATAACTTTGTTTTTTTTTTTTAAGTGAAAGGAAGTTTGCTATAGCTACTGAAGAGGAAGTTGGAGTAGTTCAGTTCAGTTCAGTTCAGTTCAGTCACTCAATCATGTCCAACTCTTTGTGACCCCATGAATCACAGCACACCAGGCCTCCCTGTCCATTACCAACTCCCGGAGTTCACTCAGACTCACGTCCATCGAGTCCATGATGCCATCCAGCCATCTCATCCTCTGTCGTCCCCTTCTCCTCCTGCCCCCAATCCCTCCCAGCATCAGAGTCTTTTCCAATGAGTCAACTCTTCGCATGAGGTGGCCAAAGTATTGGAGTTTCAGCTTCAGCATCATTCCTTCCAAAGAAATCTCAGGGTTGATCTCCTTCAGAATAGACTGGTTGGATCTCCTTGCAGTCCAAGGGACTCTCAAGAGTCTTCCCTAACACCACAGTTCAAAAGCATCAATTCTTCAGCGCTCAGCCTTCTTCACAGTCCAACTCTCACATCCATACATGACCACAAGAAAAACCATAGCCTTGACTAGATGGACCTTTGTTGGCAAAGTAATGTCTCTGCTTTACAATCTGCTATCTAGGTTGGTCATAACTTTCCTTCCAAAGAGTAAGCATCTTTTAATTTCATGGCTGCAATCACCATCTGCTTGTGCTTCTTCCAGCCCAGCGTTTCTCATGATGTACTCTGTGTATAAGTTAAATAAGCAGGCTGAAACTATACAGCCTTAATGTACTCCTTTTCCTATTTGGAACCAGTCTGTTGTTCCATGTCCAGTTCTAACTGTTGCTTCCTGACCTGCATATAGGTTTCTCAAAAGGCTGGTCAGGTGGTCTGGTATTCCCATCTCTTTCAGAATTTTCCACAGTTTACTGTGATCTACACAGTCAAGCACACTAGGTACCCAGTAAACAAACATCTGTTCAAAAAAGAACAAATTGATGGATGGGTGGCAGGCAGGCTGGCCAAGTGGGTAGGTATGCAGAGTGGCCAACACATGCTCCACTAGCACTTGGCTCTTGCTAAGGCCTCCCTGAGCTCAAATAAAGCTTTCTTCAAAGAAATCTCACTGTCAGCCCCCAGGTTGACACTGCTGATATGTCCTGCCCACCGTGCATCACCCTCTGACTGTGGTCATCTGGATCAAGATAGGCAAGAGGAAGGAGTAAATGCATACCACAATACCAATTCTGATTTGTGGGGTTTTACTCTACACCAAGCAATTTCTGACACCAGCTGGGAGTCCTACAGGTCAACTCAACTCTAAAATAACTCAGTTCTGACACTATCTACCCAAGGATATTAATAGCATCAGATTCCACAAGCTGAGAACTCAGTCCCACAAGACAGCCCCCATTTCAGATGACAATTCCAAGTCCAGACTGTTACCTAGCCTTTCTAGGTGGCTCAGTGGTAAAGAATCCACTTGCAATGCAGGAGACACAGTTTCGATCCCTCGGTCAGAAATATCCCTTGGAGAAGGAAATGGCAACCTACTCTGGTATTCTTGCCTGGGAAATCCCATGGACAGAGGAGCCTGGCAGGCTACAGTCCACAGGGTCAGACATGACTTATCGACTAAACAGCATTGTTACCTGTTACAGGATACAGTCCACAGGGTCAGACATGACTTAGCGACTAAACAGCATTGTTACCTGCTTCTGACAGACTGTCTATAAATCAGTTTCCCATGCCTTCTCCCTTGGATTGGATGAATTTGCTAAAGTAGCTCACAGACTTCAAGAAACCAGTTTACTAACTATATTCCCAGTTTATTACAAAAGATATAACTCAGAAAGAGCCAGATGGATGACATACATAGGGCAAGGTATGAGAAAGGGACAAAGCATTTACATTCTCTCTGAGCACACCACTCTTCCTAAGTCTCCACATGTTCAACAACTCAGAGCCCTCCAAACACCATCATTCTGGGTTTTATGGAGGCTTCATTACACATACATGGTTGATCAAATCATTGGCCACTGGTGATTGAACTCAATCTCCAGGCCCTGTCTCCTACCTAGAAATCTAGAGGGTGGGACTGAAAGTTTCAAGCCTCTGATCATATGGTTGCTTTCCTGGGCAACAAGCCCCCATACTTAGCTGCTTTCCAAATGTCACTTCATCAACAAAACAAAAGACATATTTTTTTCATTCTCATCACCTAGGAAATTCTGCAGGTTTTGGGATTTCTGTGCCAGAACAGGAACTAGGACAAAATATATATATTCCTTATAAATCATAACATCACAATAACCAAGTGGAATTTATTCCACTTATGCAAGGTCGGTTTTCATTCCAATCCCAAAGAAAGGCAATGCCAAAGAATGCTCAAACTACTGCACAATTGCACTCATCTCACACACTAGTAAAGTAATGCTTAAAATTCTCCAAGCCAGGCTTCAGCAATACGTGAACCATGAACTTCCTGATGTTCAAGTTGTTTTAGAAAAGGCAGACAAACCAGAGATCAAATTGCCAACATACGCTGGATCATCGAAAAAGCAAGAGAGTTCCAAAAAAAATCTCTTTCTGCTTTATTGACTATGCCAAAGCCTTTGACTGTGTGGATCACAAGAAACTGTGGAAAATTCTGAAAGAGATGGGAATACCAGACCACCTGACCTGCCTCTTGAGAAACCTGTATGCAGGTCAGGAAGCAACAGTTAGAACTGGACATGGAACAACAGACTGGTTCCAAATAGGAAAAGGAGTACGTCAAGGCTGTATATTGTCATCCTGCTTATTTAACTTATCTGCAGAGTACATCATGAGAAACGCTGGACTGGAAGAAACACAAGCTGGAATCAAGATTGCTGGGAGAAACATCAATAACCTCAGATATGCAGATGACACCACCCTTATGGCAGAAAGTGAAGAGGAACTAAAAAGCCTCTTGATGAAAGTAAAAGAGGAGAGTGAAAAAGTTGGCTTAAAGCTCAACATTCAGAAAATGAAGATCATGGCATCCGGTCCCATCATTTCATGGGAAATAGATGGGGAAACAGTGGAAACAGTGTCAGACTTTATTTTGGGGGGCTCCAAAATCACTGCAGATGGTGACTGCAGCCATGAAATTAAAAGACGCTTACTCCTTGGAAGAAAAGTTACTACCAACCTAGATAGCATATTCAAAAGCAGAGACATTACTTTGCCGTCTAAGGTCTGTCTAGTCAAGGCTATGGTTTTTCCAGTAGTCATGTATGGATGTGAGAGTTGGACTGTGAAGAAGGCTGAGCGCCAAAAATTGATGCTTTTGAACTGTGGTGTTGGAGAAGCCTTTTGAGAGTCCCTCGGACTGCAAGGAGATCCAACCAGTCCATTCTGAAGGAGATCAACCCTGGGATTTCTTTGGAAGGAATGATGCTGAAGCTGAAACTCCAGTACTTTGGCCACTTCATGTGAAGAGTTGACTCGGAAAAGACTTTGATGCTGGGAGGGATTGGGGGCAGGAGAAGAAGGGGACGACCGAGGATGAGATGGCTGGATGGCATCACTGACTCGATGAACACGAGTCTGAGTGAACTCCGGGAGTTGGTGATGGACAGGGAGGCCTGGCGTGCTGTGATTCATGGGGTCGCAAAGAGTTGGACACAACTGAGCAACTGAACTGAACTGAATGCAAGTCTGATCCAACACCTGAAAATCAATTAATGTAATCTATCACATCAACAGACTAAAACAAAAAGAGAGAGAGAGAGAAATCATTTGACTATACCAATAGAATCTGCCTCCTGAGAAATCTGTATGCAGATCAAGAAGCAACAGTTAGAACTGGACATGGAACAACAGACTGGTTCAAAATTGGGAAAGGAGTACATCAAGACTATATGTTGTCACCCTGCTTATTTAACTTATATGCATAGTACATCATGCAAAATGATAGGCTGGATGAAGCACAAGCCAGAATCAAGATTGCCCGGAGAAATATCAATAACTTCAGATATGCAGATAACACCACTACTACGGCAGAAAGCGAAGAAGAACTAAAGAGCCTCTTGATGAAAGTAAAAGAGGAGAGTGAAAAAGCTGGCTTAAAACTCAACAATCAGAAAACTAAGCTCATGGCATCCGGTCCCATCACTTCATGGCAAATAGATGAGGAAACAGTGAAAACAGTGACAGACCTGACTTTCTTGGGCTCCAAAATCACTGCAGATGGTGGCTGCAGCCATGAAATTAAAAGACTCACTCCTTGGAAGAAAAGCTATGACCAACCTAGACAGCATATTAAAAAACAGAGACATTACTTTGCCAACAAAGGTCCATCTAGCCAAAGCTATGGTTTTTCCAGCAGTCATGTATGGATGTGAGAGTTGGACTATAAAGAAAGCTGAGTGCTAAAGAACTGATGCTTTTGAACTGTGGTGTTGGAGAAGACTCTTGAGAATCCTTTGGACTGCAAGGAGATACAACCATTCTATCCTAAAGGAGATGAATCCTGAGTGATGCTGAAGCTGAAACTCCAATACTTTGGCCACCTGATGTGAAGAACTGACTCATTTGAAAAGACCCTGATTCTAGGAAAGATTGAAGGCAGGAGGAGCAGGGGACTACAGAGGATGAGATGGTTGGATGGCATCACCGACTTGATGGACATGAGTTTGAGCAAGCTCCAGGAGTTGGTGATGGACAGGGAGGCCTGGCTTGCTGCAGTCCATAGGGTTGCAAAGAGTCAGACATGACTGAGCCACTGAACTGAACTAAATACCAATAGATGTAGAAAAAGCATTTAACAAAATCCAATACCCACTCATGTCAAAAAGTCTCAATAAACTAGGAGCAGAGGAAAACTTCCTTAATCGGATGAAAATTATCTGTTAAAAATAAACAAACAAAAAACACTATACTTAATATCATACTTCATGGTGGGAAACTCAAAGCTTTCCCACTAAGATCAGACACAAGACAAAAGTGTCCCCTCTCACCACTTCTTTTCAACATTGTACATGTCCTTGCTAATACAATAAGACAAGAAAAGGAAGTAAAGGGAATACAGATCGGAAAGAAAGACAAAAACTGTTTTTGTTACAGATGACATGCTTATCTAGAAGATCTGAAGAGATCAGTCAAAAACTCCTGGAATGAGTGATTAAAGCAGGGTCGCAGGACACAAAATTAATGAGTCATTTTGCTACATACTAAACCAGTAAGTATAATTTGAGTTTAAAAACACAATACCATTAACATTAGCATGCCTAAAGTGAAATTTTTAGGTAAAACCTAACAAAATATATATAGGATCTATATGAGAAAAAATACAAAATTCTAACGAATAAAAGCAAAGAACTAAATAAATAAAAAGAGAGACAGTCCATGTTCATGGGTAGGAAGACAATGTTGTCAGGATATCAGTTCTTCCCAATCTGAATTACAGACTCAATGCAAAACTAATCAAATCCCAGAAATTTATTTTATGAATGTCAAAAACTGATTCTAAAGTTTATATGGAGAGGCAAAAGACCAGAATAGCCAACACAATATTGAAGAAGAGCAAAACTGGAGGACTAATGCTACTCAACTTCAAGACTTATAAAACTATAGTAATCAAAACAGTGTGGAATAGGCAAAAAGACACAAATAGATCAATGGAACAAAGTAGGGAGTTCCAGAATAGGACCACATAAACACAGTCAACTAATCTTTGAGAATGGAGCAATACAATGAAGCAAAGAAAGCCTTTTCAACAACTGGACTTAAACATGTAAAAAAAAAAAAAAAAGAATCTAGATATATACTTTACAGTTGTTACCAAAAGTTTGGCCTCTCTGTACACCAGTGCTGAATCAAATATTGAAGACAGAGTTTTGGGTGAAGTACAAAATGATAGCTTTATTACTTTGCCAGACAAAGGGAGACACACTGGGCTCCTGTCTCCAAAAACTATGTATCTCTACATACAGAGGATTTGATGAAGGGTTTTAAAACAGTGGTTCAAAGGTGGGGTCTCTGATAAGATTAGGGTGTAAGCAGGGCTTGTAGTCCCTTAATCTCAGGTGGTCTGGATCTCAATCTTCATGAGCTTCCCTTTAATCTTGTCTGAGGTGGTTTCTTGGCTGCTTCTCCCTTGATTAGCAACTGTTGGAATCCACCCTTTTGAACTCAGGGAAGGTCATGGAAGCTGGAGTCTTACCTACAAGAAACAGGGGAGTGAAAGGGCTCTGTGCCTGGGAGCCCCACAGGGCCCTACTCAGTTTCACACCCTTCACAAAAAATTAACTCAAAGGATCATAGACCTAAATTTTAAATGCAAAACTCTAAAAGTCTTAGACAATAATATAGGAGAAAACCTAAATGACCTTGGGTATGGTGATGCATTTTTGCATATAACATCATAGGCATGATCCACAAAAGAAATAATTGCAAAAGATTTCAAGAGAATGAGAAGACTGGCCAAAGGCTGGGAGAAAAATAGTTACAAAAGACATTTCCAATAAAGGATTTCTACCCCAAATATACAAAGAACTCTTAAAACTCAACAATAAGAAAACACTCAATTATAAAATGAGCCTAAGAGCTTAACAGATACCTCACCAAAGAAGATTTACAGATGAAAAATAAACATATGAAGGCATTCCGCATCATATATTATTAGGGGAAATGCAAAAGTAAACAACAATGATATACTACTACATACATGTTAGAATGGCCAAAATTTGGAACACAGAGAACACTAAATGATGGTGAGTTTGTAGAGCAATAGGAACTGTCACAAATTGCTGGTGGGAATGCCAAATGGTAAGCCACTGTGGAAGACAGGTGGTTTCTTACAAAACTAAACATACTTTTACCATATGATCCAGCAATCACACTCCTTGGTATTTACCTGCATAAAAAGTTGCACATGAATGTTTATAGCAGCTTTATTCATAATTGCCAAAACTTGGAAGCAGCCAAAATGTTCTTTAGTAGGTAACTGGATAAACTGCGGTGCATCCAGGCAATGGAATTCTTTCCAGTGCTAAACAGAAGTAAGCGATTGAGTCACAAAAAAGAAATGGAGCAAAATTAAATACATGTTACTAAGTGAAAGAAGCCAATCTGAAAAGGCTATATACTGCATGATTCCAATTCTATATGACATTTTGGAAAAGGCAAAACTATAGAAATAGTAAAAAGATCAGGGGTTTGAGGAAGGGAGGGATAAATAGGCAGAGCACAGAGGAATTTAGGGCAGTAAAACTATTCTGTATGATATTATAATGGTGGATACATCAAACCCATAGAATATGCAACACCAAGAATGAACCCTAATGTAAACTAGGGATGTTGGGTGATAATGGTAACAAATGTACCACTTGGGTAATGGAAAAGGTTATGTGTATGTGGGAGCAGGGACTTTATGGAAAATCTCTGTATATGCCCCTCAATTTTGCTGTCAACCTAAACTGCTCAAAAAATAAAAGTTAAAGAAAAATGAACAAATTCAAATATATATATATATATATAACTTGCATACATATTTTTCAAAAGATAAAAGGCAGATTGGGAAAAATATTTGTAACATGTTAAATGTGATTAATATCATTCATATCAAAGTACATCTATATATCAATAAAAAAGAAACACAATAGAAAAATCAGTAATAGATTAGAATGCAATCTCACATGGTAAAACCAATACAATATTGTAAAGTTAAAAAAATAATAAAATAAAATCTGAAAAAAGAGAAGTATATATGGAAAATAAATATGATACATGAAAAAATAGTTCCATGAATAATAAGAAAAATTACTTCCCAAGTTGTCTGCCCACACCTACTGTCCAACTGCCTGACTGAAATTTAACAGGATAATAAGTCATCAAGGACCCTAGAAGAGGAGATGGAAGCTTGGGGCCATCAGAAGATGTTTAAAGAAATGGTCTCCAAAGATATTAGGATTTATGAAGGTGAGAAGAAACAGCTAGCAGCAGCTTCAAGAGTAAGCTTTCAGAGAGGGCAGGGGCTAACAAGATGAGCTCTTGAAAAAAAAAAAAGATGAGCCCTTGTATGTTAGCTAATATTTCTGGCTTCATTTTGTTGATTCTACCCTTGTTGTTCTTTCTTTTTCTCTCCTTGTTTGGTTTTCATAGGCCACTTTTTGGTATCTTATTAATCTTATAAACTGCCTTCCATATTTGCAACATTTTTAGAATGGTCAATCTAATGAATTTAGAATGTAGAATAAAATGAATGAATAATTTACTCATCAAATGGTGAAATGAATGAGTGGTTGAATAAAAAATGCGACCAAAGAGAAATTTCCTCAAAGTGATTTGGTAGAACGGAAATGCCAGAGAGTCTGAGAAAGAACCACTTTAGCATTACTGGACAATAAGAAAGACCTCAGATCTCGAGAGAAAAGGATGCATGAGAATTAAGAGATATACCAGATTGCTGAAAGGAGTACTGGCTCTGTGAGCCGAACTCATAGCCCTGTTAAAATATATATTGTGTATATAAATGTAGACAAAATATAAGTTATAGTTAGCATAGGGCTTCCCAGGTGGTACAAGTGGTAAAGAATCTGCCTGCCAATGCAGGAGACTCAGGAGACATGGGTTCGATCCCTGGGTTGGGAAGATCTCCCGGAGTAAGAAAATGGCAACCCACTCAGATATTCTTGCCTGGGGAATCCCATGGACAGAAGAACATGGCAGGCTACAGTCCATGGGGCTGCAGAGAGTCAGACAAGACTGAGTGACTAAGCACACATGCACACATAGTTAGGATAAGTTAACTGCTATAGTGAATAAGCTCCCAAAGATATAATGGCTCAAACTCAATAGAATTTTATTTCTTACTCATGAAACAGGTGGAGAAGCCAATGGCACCCCACTCTAGTACTCTTGCCTGAAATCCCATGGATGGAGGAGCCTAGTGGGCTGCAGTCCATGGGGTGGTGAAGAGTCAGACATGACTGAGCGACTTCACTTTCACTTTTCACTTTCATGCATTGGAGAAGGAAATGGCAACCCATTCCAGTGTTCTTGCCTGGAGAATCCCAGGGACAGGGGAGCCTGGTGGGCTGCCGTCTATGGGGTCGCACAGATTCAGACACGACTGAAGCGACTTAGCAGCAGCAGCAGCATGAAACAGGACTGAACAAGCGAGCACGTTGGCCAAATAGTCATTCAGGGAGTCCGAGCTGATGGAGGTGCTGCAGCATTCAACAGAGGCTTCCAAGGTTGTTCTAGAATCAACTCATTCTAACCAGCCAGAAAGAGAAAAAGCATGGAACTTGCAAGAGGTTTAGATGAAGCAATTTCAGATAAAATTCAGGCACATGACCATACCTAACTACAAAGGAGGCAGGGAAACATAGTCTAGCTCTGTGCCCAGAACGAAGAGGAGAATGTGGATTTGGGTGAGTCCCTCATATTTCCTGTCACAGATCATTAGCAAGCCTAAAAAGTTTGATTTGAATACAGAACCTCAATAAATCCTGAGCTCCACATTGTGGTTCCTCTTCTCAGGAGACTGGGAACATGTGTCAAACAGCTGTTCAAGAGTTACTTTGGTAATAAATTCCGGATGAGAATTCTACCTCCTGAAATTCTACTGCTGCTGCTGCTGCTAAGTTGCTTCAGTCGTATCTGACTCTGTGCGACCCCATAGATGGCAGCCCACCAGGCTCCTCCGTCCCTGGGATTCTCCAGGCAAGAACACTAGAGTGGGTTGCCATTTCCTTCTCCAATGCATGAAAGTGAAAAGTGAAAGTGAAGTCGTTTAGTCGTGTCCGACTCTTAGTGACCCCATGGACTGCAGCCTACCAGGCTCCTCCATCCATAGCATTTTCCAGGCAAGAGTACTGGAGTGGGGTGCCAGCTTTTTCAGGGGACTTCTCCCAGTCCAGTTACTGTTGTTTGCTAAACTGAGTCTGACTCTTTGTGACCCCCTGGACTGTAGCATGTCAGGCTTCCCTGTCCTTCACTATCTTTCAGAGTTTACTCAAACTCATGTCTCATTGGGGCTTCCCAGGTGGCGCTAGTGGTAAATAATCCACCTGTCAGTGCAGGAGATGTAAGAAACACAGGTTTGATATCTGGGCCAGGAAGATCCCCTGGAGGAGGACATAGCAACCTACTCCAGTTTTCCTGCCTGAAGAATCCCATGGACAGAGGAACCTGGCAGGCTGCCGTCCATAGGGTCGCACAGAGTCGGAAAAGACTGAAGCAACTTATCAGGCAAGCATGCATGTCCATTGAGTTGGTGATACCTCCCAACCACCTCAATGTCTGTTATCCATTTCTCCTCCTGCCCTCAGTCCAGTATAGAAACACAAGGGAAGCCCATCCCTACAGTGATGAAAGTGAAAGAGGAGAGTGAAAAAGTTGGCTTAAAACTCAACATTCAGAAAACTAAGATCATGGCATCTGGTCCCATCACTTCATGGCAAATAAATGCGGAAACAATGAAAACAGTGACAGACTTTATTTTCTTGGGCTCCAAAATCACTGCAGATGGTGACTGCAGCTATGAAACTAAAAGAGGCTTACTCCTTGGAAGAGAAGCTATGACCAACCTAGACAGCATATTAAAAAGCAGAGACATTACTTTGCAACAAAGGTCCGTCTAGTCAAAACTATGGTTTTTCCAGTAGTCATGTATAGATGTGAGAGGTGGACCATAAAGAATGTTGAGCACCAATTGATGCATTTGAATTGTGGTGTTGGAGAAGACTCTTGAGAGTCCCTTGGACTGCAAGGAAATCCAACCAGTCCATCCTAAAGGAGATCAGTCCTGAATACTCATTGGAAGGACTGATGCTGAAGCTGAACTCCAATACTTTTGCCACCTGATACGAACAACTGACTCATTTTGAAAAGACCCTAATGCTAGGAAAGATTGAAGGTGGGAGGAGAAGGGGATGACAGAGGATGAGATGGTTAGATGGCATCACTGACTCTATGGACATGAGTTTGAATAAGCTCTGGGAGTTGGTGATGGACAGGGAAGCCTGGCGTGCTGCAGTCCATGGGGTCGCAAAGAGTCAGACATGACTGAGTGACTGAACTGAACTGAACTGAACTAAACAGTGTATTTTAAGAAAGTCACCATGGTATGAAGGAGAAATCAGAGCTGGAAGATTGACTATAGTTGTCAATAGGGGAGGTTATTCTGTGCAGCCTTGAGGATTCATGGAGAGAATGCCATACTGATGTCGATCTTTGTTAAACCACTGATCAATCTTTTGCAGAAGCACATTTTTTTAAAAAATATTATGTCTATTGTTCACTTCTGCCTTGCTGTGGTAAGGCTATTTCCATGCTGAGTGGGAGAAATAAAGGAACAGCTGCACCACATCTCTTAACCATGAACTCTAGTAGGCACCCATTTTGCTAAAAAGAAGAAATCAATTTTTTTGTCTTACAAGAGAAATAAAGCTCATTTAAAATGAAATATTAGGAATACCTATTTAAGTGCAAATTGAACTACAGCATCTATAAAACCCCTCAAAGAATTTTCCTGAAATATTAACATTTACTTAGGTGAAATTTTTGTTTTAAAGAAAGAGATTCACAATTTAAAACTGTCCTGAATTTCATGGCACTTTTTAAAAAAATAAATCATTGTTAGTTCTGGTAATATTAGACTTAAGGAACTGATTTAATTTCAGCATGAAAAACATAACTCTTTGGCCCATCCAAGAAATGCCATACTGAGGATTTTGCCCCTGGTGGGCACCCTGTCAGAAAAACCAAGGTGAGCAGCGACTGTTGACACCCACAGCACAACTTAAGAATAATGAAAAGCTAATATTCACTGAGTATCTACTGCCGGTGCCAGGCATTTTCTTCTTCAGATTATGTCAGTTGGTCTCCACAGTCACCCAGAGAGAAAAGTGAATAAATGTTCCTATCCTATTTTCACAGATGAGGAAAGCAAGTATCAGAGAAGTAGCAGCGGATCCTCAGTTTCACAACTAATAAGTGCTAAATCCAGAATTCAAAGCCATGTGTGTTTTATTACAAAGCCCATAGTTCTAATCACTCTTCTAAGCTGGTTGAATATTCATTGGAATGACTAATGCTGAAGTTGAAGCTCCAATACTTTGACCACCTGATGCAAAGACTCAACTCATTGGAAAAGACCCTGATGCTGGGAAAGATTGAGGGTAGGAGGAGAAGGGGGTGACAAAGGATGAGATGGTTGGATGATATCCTCGACTCAATAAACCCGAGTTTGAGCAAACTTCAGGAGAGACTGAAGGACAGGGAAGCCTGATATGCTTCAGTCCACGGGATCGCAAAGAGTCGGACACGAATGAGCAACTGAACAACAACAAAGCTGACTCACATATGTCTAGCTTAGTGTCTTCCCAGTCAGATGCTCTTCCCATTCTATATGGAGGTCAAGACTCCTTGGACTGCTCTTGCAAGCTGTGAGTCTTTTTCAATGCTGTAATAACAGCCACTGATCCTGCTAAGAAATTCCACCTGCTGACTGGAACCATATCATTTGAATGGTCTGCCATTTGAGCCTGTTAATCTCCTCTTCTAATCAAGGAAGGCTCCTATATTATTACATACACAGACATGATTGGCCTTACTGGATATACAAGGAACCACAACTGGATTCTGCCCACCAGCTCACTACTTTCCTCTCCCCAGAAGTTGCTTACAACTGCTCACTGACCCCAGCAATTCCTTTAAAAGATGACCAGGCTTTTAGTCCACAATTGCAGCACAGAATGGTGGTAGAACAGATATGAGATAAGGGAAGCAAATTACCTTAAATTTATTAAAAAAAAAAAAAAACCCACCCTGACTATAGCAGATCTTTTTGCAGATAATATTTTTATGTGAGAAGAGGAAAATAGTTAGAAAATAATACAATAGGACATTAGCTGGCTCTGCCTTTTCCCAGACCATAACAGACATCACTAATAGAATCCAGCACAATTTCCTTCTGAACATGACAATCTTCTCAACACGGCATCCTAATAATAGTTGATACATATGATTGGACCCAATTTATCCACTCCAGGAATAAAAGGACATAGGAATACTTCTGCATGAAAAAGTGAGTGTTCTGGGGCTACTGAAGTTGGCAAAAGCTGTGGAAAGGAAAGGCTGGAATCCCCATGACATATTTGACTGACTTCCCAATTTTGTCTTCAGTCTATTATTGAGGAGTCATAACACTGTTCATGAAAGGCATCATTGAATTGAATACTAAACTATGGTCAAATAAGCAAAAACAAAAAAGGAAGGGAAGGAAAATAGAAAGGAAAAAACAGAACACAGATAATAAAATGATAGATCCAAGTCCAAATATAACAATAATTACATTAAATGTTCAAAATATACCAATTAAAACACAGAGGTTACCAGATGGAAGATGGATTTAGAAAGAATAAAAATATGAGATTATATGCTGTCTATAAGAAATTCACCTCAAATATAATGACATAGCTAGGTTAAAGTGAAAGAAAAAAAGAAACCATCTACCTTATGAAAATGTTTGCAAAATACAAAATGAAATACTAGCAAATGGAATCCAGCAGTATATATATATATATACGTGTGTGTGTTTGTGTGTATGTTGTCACTTCAGTCATCTCAAACTCTTTGTGACTCTGGACTGTAGCCTTCCAGGCTCCTCTGTCCATGGGATTCTACAGGCAGGAATACTGGAGTGGGTTGCCATGCACTCCTCCAGGGAATCTTCCTGATCCAGGGATCAAACTTGCATCTCAGCATCTTCTGCACTGCAGGCAAATTCTTTACCCACTGAGCCACCCTGGAAGCCCATATGTATATATATATACATATATATATAGTATTTCCAAAAAAATCACTTCAACAAATTCAATATTCATTCATGACAAAAGCTCTCAGCAATTGAAACAGAATGGAACTTCATCAGCCTAATAGAAGGTAGCGTTATTGGCTGAACTGTGTCCCTTGCAAAATTCATAATTGGAAGCCCTAACCTCCAGTACCTCGGAATATAACTACATTTGGAGACAGGCCTTTGAGGCGGCACACCATGATCTTACAGTGGTTAGTACTCTGCATTGTGGAGATGGGTGATTTAAAGAGGTGATTATGTTAAAATGAAGAAAGGATAGGCCCCAATCCAATCTGGATGGTGTCTTTATAAAAATAAATTTGGACACACAAGGAAACACCAGGGACGTGCACACAGAGGAAAGACCAGGTGAGAACACAGAGAAAAGGCAGTCAGGTGCAAGATAAGGAGAGAGGCACACAAGAAGTCAGACCAGCTGACACCTTCTGAGACTTCCAGCTTCTAGAACAGTGAGAAATAAATTTCTGTTGTTTAAGCCACCCAGTCTGTGGTACTGTGTTACAGCACCCTTAACACAAGATACCTACAAAATAATACAGGAACCTACAACTAACATTGTATCTAAGGATGAAAGACTGAGTGGTCCCCCCAGCCTCCAGCCCAAAATCAGGAAGAAGAATGTCTGCTCTCCTAATCTAGTGTGAATAGGCATATGAAGAGGAGAGTCTGTGATTTATCAAGATAATTCCATAGACCTTATTCATCCCCTTACCTCAGTCCCCTCCACCAGACCAACTCCAACACCAACACACAAATACACACACACAGACACAAATCATGCCTATTATTTCAATGTCCTTTTTAAAACTAATTTTCATCCAAATTATCAAAATAGTTGCTTCAATTTGCTTTGAATGGACATATGCTATCTTGGGCATAATGAGAAGAAGGAAAAGGGAATCAAATTAACAGCAAGATTGTGAGGTCTGCAAAAGGAAATTTTTTTAAAGAAAAAAGAATTTTAATGTGCTAATATATGAAAATTGCAACCCATACATCCCTGCCATGTTGGGAGGGTCAGGGTACATTTCTAACAGCACTATGTTCTCTGGTTATAATGTTATTATCTGTATCATAATTAAAGAAGAATAAAAATATAATGATTTAAAACATATAAATCTTAGAAATCTCAGTTTTGGGTAATTTATTTGGAGGTTTCTTTTCTCCCCACATATAAAGTATCTGAGAAATATAAAACTGTGTCTACCAAGTGCCACTTCACACCTACTCTTACAAAATGTGAAAACTGTAACTGGAGACATTATATGTAAGCTACTTAACCTGTGATTGAGCAGGCTTAAATGTTATATGTTGCACTAGATGGACATTGAAAAGGTAGTTTTAAAGAAAATAAGGATTGTGTCCTGAGATTATGTTTTCCCTAGAGGTTTTTTAAATAATGCCTTCATCTCGTCCCCATTTTCCAATTGTCTTCTCCAGTGCCACGGGCATAATTTAGCAGTATTATGTGCTGTCACTTCTGTGTTAGTAAACACCAGGACTTGCTGAGCAATTACAAAATAACCTCATAATGAAATGCAGTGAAGAGTTCTAATTACATCTTAATATTGCTTAACAACTATTCTACTTTAAAATGAGAATTTTCCAACCATGTATCCTAATGAGTTATCAGAATATATTATCTCTCCCCCAAAATGTACAAATGAGAAGGTAGACATAGACTATTACCACCAGCATGCATGTGTGTGAGAACATTTATATATTCAAAATTAATATATTACCTTAAAAATTATTAAAATATAAAAGCACATCAAAATGCTGCAACAACCACAGGGCATGATTTTTTTTTTGAAAACTCACATTTCACTTTGAAGGAGGAAAAAAATGTGAAATTATTCTCCAAAGCAAAAGATTACAGTTAAAGCTGTCTTCTTCGAATAGAGGACAAATACAAGTTAAACTGAAAACATCCACACCTTTTCATAAAAACACAGAGCTAAAAGAAAACTCACCGTGTGATCTAGGAAATAAGACTTCCCATTTACTTTATTCTTTAAAAATTTCCAAGAAGGACTCCTCCCGTATTTTATTGTTCTGTCTTTTCACAGCATCCTTCTAAACATTTATATAAACCCCTTAGTTACTGACATAGGAAAAGATGGTAAAAACCTGTTACCCATTTCTTCACAGGAAAAACGTCACAATCCTCTCTTCTTCCCTTGCATTGCCAGAATAAACAAGTCTAATCCATTTTGTTTTTGAAAAACACCAATCCCCCAACTCTTCTACCACTACCTGCTGAAATCTACTCTAGTTCCTCCTCACACTTCTTTTCATTTTATTTTAAAATATTTTATTTATTTATTTTTGCCTGTGCTGAGTCTCCATTGCAGCTTTTCTCTAGTGTGGAGAGCAGGGGCTACTCTCTGGTTGCTGTGCACAGGCTTCTCATTGCAGTATCTTCTCATTGCAGTATCTTCTCTTGTTGCCAAGCACAGACTCCAGGGTATGCAGGCTTCAGTAGTTGAGGCTCCCTGGCTCTAGAGCGCAGGCTCAGTAGTTGTAGTGCCTGGGCTTAGTTGCTCTTCAGTGTGTGGGATCTTCCCTGATTAGGGATCGAACCTGTGTCTCCTACATTGGCAGGCTGATTCTTTACCACTGAACTACCAGGGAAGCCCCCCTCCTCACACTTCTGTCAGACCATTTAAATTGCTAATTCTACTCATAAGGCCTAATTAATACCCTTTCAGGTATAAAAAACTTTTAATGCAATTACATTAAGCCCAGTGAGGGTATTGCCCATAGAATTCTGCAAAATGTGCTCCAGCTTTGCACTTCCTATCAGCTTATGCAGAGCTAACATAAGTGTTGCCATTGATTCACTGGAAGCCTTTATTTCCATTATCCAAGTTTTGGGGTTATTAGGGATATGAGACCCTGAGTCTTAAATATTTCCCTCCCCCAACTCACATAAGTTGTCAAAGCTGCTCTTTATGAAGGTATTTGTTTAGAGGTGATTCTAAGATACACTGGAAACTTTGCTCCTCTGCCTACGTCAACGAAATAGAAGAAATGACATCTCTTAGTTTTTTTTATTTTCTTTGGTCAAGTCTATGAAAGCAACAGGGCTAGAAGTTCTGAGAACGCATTCTAAACATGTTCAGTTGATGGGAGAGAGAAGGAAAGAGAGAGAAGACACCTCGGGCCTCACTCAGACATCTCATGTTCATTCCTTTAACTTTGCAGTGCTATAGTGGCTGGACAGGGAGCTTTCTGTCTGTGTGCAGAGAACTGTCTGCATCATGCAGAACCAACATGATGTTGAACTCTGCTAGGCACCATCACTAGGCAGTTTTCAGCATCATAGTGCTCCAGGACACAAGCTTTTGGAGTCACGCTGGAGTTTAAGCCCAGCTCTGCTGCTTGCTAATTGCGTTACCTTGAGCAATATGCTTAGTCTCAGTCTCCATTTCATCATCTATAAACTGAGACTAATAACACTCACCTCACAAGATTATTGGAGATTAAACTTGAACAATGAATAAAAGGGAGGGAGGAGACATTTCAGTCTAAGAAAGCAGCATAGGCAAGTGCAAACCTGCAGGAAATACATCACGTGTAGAGGATGCTGAGATCTAAGATGGATCTAGAGGATGGAGTGGGAAGGACAGAGCAGCAGACAAGATGGAAGCACTCAGGGGACCATTCAAAAGCAAGAGTCAGGCAGCTCTTCTTCAAATTCTGTCTCCACTCCTAAAGGTCATGAGACCATGAACAAATTTCTTATCCTCCCTGAGACTCACTGTCCTCATTTGTAAAATATAGGCAGTTTGTGCTTCTATTCAAGCTGTCCTTCCAACAAGACTACCCGTTCCCACTGCTCTCAGCCTAAATCTAATAAGATCCTTTAAGATCTAGGATGCCTGCCCTCATTTGAATCCCTGTTGTTCATACCCCTGGTATATCACAGTAATTAACCTCTTAAATTCTAATTAATTAAGCAATTAACTAAACAACTTTATACCATTATAAATCATAGTTTATAACAGATCAGTTTATATCTCCTCTGTGCTGTCTGTGCTTAGTCGCTCAGTTGTCTGACTCTTTGAGACCCCATGGACTGTAGCCTGCCAGGCTCCTTTGTCCACGGGGATTCTCTAGGCCAGAATACTGGAGTGGGTTGCCATGCCCTCCTCCAGGGGATCTTCCTGACCCAGGGATCAAACCCAGGTCTCCTGCATTGCAGGCAGATTCTTTACGGTCTGAGACACCAGGGAAGCCCCAAAATACTGGAGTGGGTAGCCTTCTTCAGAGGAACTTCTCAACCCAGGAATTGAACTGGGGTCTCCTGCATTGCAGGTGGATTCTTTACCAGCTGAGCTACTAGCTTTCTTCTCTACTAGACTACAATGATTTCAGGTCAATTTTTGTGGCCATCACATTACATGACACATTACATGTCTCATAAGTCAAGAGACAGCTAAGTAAGCTAAGCTTGTATAAAGGAAGAGGAGAGACAGAAAGGGGACTGGGGGAGCAGATGTGTCCAAGAGGCAAAAGGAATCACCTGAAGTGAGTGTGTGTTGTGAGCTTGACTGCAGTCTCCTCTTCCCACCAAATCCCGATAGAGTCTCCATCACTCATTACCCTCCGATGCAAGAGAATTCTCAGCAGTGCAGGGTGAGGCACTGGATTGGAAAGATGGTGGCAATAATTATAATCATAGCTATTACCTATGGATGGTGTATCACATATCAGGCCCCGGGCTACAGTACATCTTTTTAGTATTATATACAATGTTCCTTTTTTTAATCACCAAAATGCATGTTTTTGGTTGGTATAATGCTGTTATTTGAGTATTTTTTAAAAGTCTGAACCCTCATTCTGAGACTTAACCAGAGAATTACATGCTGCATTAAAATAAGTACTCTAGTGAAGAAGCATTCATTTAGAAAATTTTCTAACTATATCCCTCCCTTTTAAAACCCATAATCAATTATCTGTTGTTTTAATTCTTCCCCCCTTTTTTGGGCTAATAATGAGGCCAAGCAACTTTTTTTAATATCATTAGTCATTTATACTTGTCCCACCAGTCCGTCAGAGCCACTGGGGATGACTGGCAGACGGTGAGTGAGGGGGACTCAGGGAAACTGGTGCAAGGAGGGAGATCCCACCAACACGCCCAGCCCCTGGCTCAGAATCTGGTTCCTATATCTCCTTCTCTCCTCCACCAAGGCCAGCCCCCACCTCTCAGGGTTTTTTAACTGAAAACTTTCCAACAATTCAACCTGGAGATACAGAGGACAAAAGATCCATAGTAGCAATCCTGGCACACTTACATGTGAAACACACCTGGTGACAAAGTTTATTTAACCAGAAATTCCTGGTTACATGAAATAAATACACAAATTACCAATATCATTAATCAACTTTGATATTTCCAGTCACTAGCCAGGCCTCTTGTTGAAAACTTTCTCTGAATTATCTATTTTGGTCCTCATGTAGGAGATGGGGAAGGTAACTGAATAATTACGACATCATTAAGCAAAAGAAAAGAATAAGCAGACACTTGTCTCTAGATGACCCAGGACACCGAGTTCTGTTTTAGTTTTGATAAAAGGGAAATAAATTTTGTTATTCATGCTCACCCAGTTTAAGAAAAAAAGGAGGACTCCCACTTTTTATTTGGGCTTCCCAGGTGGCTCGGTGGTAAAGAATCTGCCTGCCAATGCAGCTGAAGCAAGAGACACAGGTTTGATCCCCGGATTGGGAAGATCTCCTGGAGGAGGAAATGGCAACCCACTCCAGTATTCTTGCTTGGAAAATTCCACGGACAGAGGAGCCTGGCAGGCTGCAGTCCATGGGGTAACAAAGAGTTGGACAGGACTGAGCACAACACATGCATGTATGCATGCACTTCTTATTTTAATCAATATTATACCAATTTAAAGGAACCCAGCAGCAGCAGCAGCAAAGCCCTTTAGTACCAACAAAGCATAATTTCTGGGAACTTGGGAATGACAGTGAGGCTGGCACTGCAGGCCTGCTACAGGAGGCCATGTGTGTGTGCTAAGTCGCTTCAGTTGTGTCTGACTCTTTGCGACTCCATGGCCTGCAGCCCACCAGGCTCCTCTGTCCATAGGATTATCCAGGCAAGAATACTGGAGTGGGTTGCCATTTCTCCTCCAGGTTATCTTCCTGACCCAGGGTTGAACCTGTGTCTCTTATGTCTCTTGCATCAGCAGGCAGGGAGGCCACAGGGGCACTAAAAACAGATGAATCCTATCACATCTCACAACCTACCTGGCAGAGACAACTGTTCTTTCTAGGCCAAATTCCAGAGTCTATACCAAGTATTCATTTTGTTCTAATGTTAAAGGTAAATAAAACTGCTCCCAGTAATACACTTTCCTGGGTTTTTAAAAAAGTCTTCATTGATTTTTATTGCCAAAGCAAATAAAGCACTCATTTACTCTTGCCGTGCATGACCTGTAGTTTCTTACAGGGAGCCCCTCTAGCCCTCTGCCCTCCAGCTTTCCTGACTGCTGGAGTGAGCTCACCTCTGCGCAGGCCAGCCTGGGAGGGAGGTCATCAGCCAATCATTCCTTCAAGACAAATGGGAGATGAAACGTGAACAACCTGCTCAAGTTCCCTGCAGTGGGACCATCTGAAGTGTGTTCTTCATGGTCTTCAGAGGCCCACAGCAGAACTGGGTCCCAGTCGTCCCCAGAAGCTTTAGATTGGTCTCCTTCCTTTCCTTCTCACATTCCCTCTGCCTTTTGGAGTTTCCTGGGATCACCTCCCAGATAAACTGCTGCTGCTGCTGCTGCTAAGTCACTTCAGTCATGTCCACCTCTGTGCAACCACATAGACGGCTGCCTACCAGGCTCCTCCACCCCTGGGATTCTCCAGGCAACAATACTGGAGTGGGATGCCATTTCCTTCTCCAATGCATGCATGCGTGCTAAGGCGCTTCAGTCATGTCCAACTCTGTGCAACCCCATGGACAGCAGCCCACCAGGCTCCTCTGTCCACGGGATTCTCTAGGCAAGAATACTGGAGTAGGTTGCCATTTCCTTGTCCACCCAGATAAACTATTGGTGCATAAATCCCCATGTGCATCTGGGGAAGTCCTACCTACGACAATACACATGTATTTCTCAGCTCAGGCTGCCATAACAAAGGATCACAGCCTGGGTTTAAACAATAGAAATTTGTTTTCTCACAACTCCAGAGGCTAGAAGTTCAAGATCAAAGTGTCAGCAGGATTGGTTTCTTCTGAGGCCTCTTCTGTGGACGTCTTCTCCGTGTGTCTTCACATGATCTTTCCCCTGTGTGTCTGTGTCCTAGCCTCTTTCTTCTTAAAGGACATCAGTTACAGTGGACTAGGACCATAAATTAATTTAATTACCTCTTTAAAGGTCCTGTCTCCAAATACTGTCACATTTTGAGGTATTAAATGTTAGGACTTCAAAATATGAATTTGGGGAGTGAGAAGAACATAATTCAGCCCATTAAAACTAAAAGAAAAATAAGTACATAAAGTTAAAACATGTGAGCCAAATTCAACCACCAACCTCCTCCAAAGAAAAAAGAAGAGAAAGAAAAGAAAAAATTTATTGTGTTTATACTTCAGGCTCTTTCTCTGTGTGTAGTTGGAATGATGTTATAATGACAAACTCAGGCAAAGTAAAGGTGACATCAATTTCCTTATTTTCCCTGATTCAATTTAAATGAGAACCCTTGTACTAGACAATTCAATCTCAACTGATCCTAGACACCTTTCCTTTCTTTAAGTCACCCAGGGATCACAGAGACATGTGAAATCCCAGGAGACATTAACAATCCTCACCTTCAGTCCACTGTGGTCATTCCTTCTCTTCCCAGGTTCAGATTCTCAAAGACAGGCAGCTTCCATACTGGGCTTGGGACACTAGCTTCTCAGGGCCTCAGTGTAGTAATAGTGTTAGTTCCTCAGTTGTGTTGCCATTTCTATTTCCATCTCCAGGGGATCTTCCTGACCCAGGGATTGAACCCTTATCTCCTGCGTTGGAGGCAAATTCTTTACTATTTGAGCTACAGGGAAGCCCCCAGGGCCTCAGTATCTAAGATCTAGTCTTGCCAATGCATCCACTCCCCTTTAAGGTCCTGCTAAAACCATGAAATTCAGATGGGATCTACAGGCCAGGACTCAAAGCCAGTCAGAACCCAGACTGAGACTTGAACTCATGGTTTGTTTTGTTTTGTTGCTGTGCCATACAACATGTAGGGTCTCAGTTCCCTGACCAGGGATTGAACCTGTGCCCCCTCCATTGGAAGCATGGAGTCTTAATCACTGGACCACCAGGGAAGTCCTGACCCCATGGTTTTTTAATTGAGATCACACACCTGGTCTCAGGACTTAATGAATTTCAGGTTCTTCAGTGAGAGACAAAGTAATAGGTAAGAAGTGGACTACTTTAGAGAGAAGTACACTCCACGGACAGAGTGTGGACCAACTCAGAAGGCAAGAGGCCCTGAAATATGGGGTGGTTAGATTTTATGGACTGGGTAACTTCATAGGCTAGAGCTTACCCAGAGGCTCTGTGGTAAAGAATCCACCTGTCAATGCAGCAGAAGTGGGTTCAATCCCTGGGTCTGGAAGATCCCTTGGAGAAGGAAATGGAAAGCTACTCCAGTATTCTTGCCTGGGAAATCCCATGGAAAGCAAAGCCTGGTGGGCTATAGTCCATGGGGTTGCAAAGAGTTGGACACAACTGAGCACACATACAGTGCATTACAATGTATTACAATCAGCATACAATATGGCTCACAGTCCACTGGAAGTCAAATTTTCCACCACCTTGGATTTAGTTGGTTCTAACCAGTTTTTGTCAGGTCCTATGGCTATAAAATTTTTAAAGGTCATGCCCTGCCCCCTTCCCTCCTGTTTCACTACCATTCCCCAGGCCACAGGCCCCACTACCAGGAGGCAGTAGAGAAAGAATAGCAATTAAGAGCATGAATCAGGAGGTTGGGCCACTGGGGAATCAGTCCTGGCTCTACACTTGGCTAGTTATGTGACCTCAGACAAGGTGCTTCCCTCTTGTGGTTCAGTTTCCTCATTTGAAAAGCTCTGAATAAAAATAATCTGTTTAGAAAGATAAATACTATATGATTTCACTTACAAGTGGAATCTAAAAAAAACAACAAAAAAAAGACCAAACATAACAAAACAGAAACAGATAATGATACAGAGAACAAATAGGTGGGTTGCCAGAGGGGAGAGGGGAGGGGAGAGGAAAGAAATAGGTAAGGGAGATTAACTTCCAGTTGCAAAATAAATGAGTCATGAGTATGAAACATGCAGTGTGGGAATATAGTCAATAACTGTAATATATTTGTATGGTAACTGATCATAACTAGACTTATTGAAGTTATCATTTTGAAGTGTATAGAAATATTGAATCACTGTGTTGTGTAACAGGAACTAACATAGTGTTATAGGTCAATTACACTTCCAAAACAAACAAACTCATAGAAAAAGAAATCAGATTTGTGGTTACCAGTGGGAGGAGGTAGGAGGGAGGGGGAATTTGATAAAGGCAGTCAAAGGGTAGTGCATGTGTGCTAAGTTGCTTTAGTCATATACGACTCTTTGCAACCCTATGGACTGTAGCCTGCCAGACTCCTCTGTCCATGGAATTCTCTAAGCAAGAATACTGGAATGGGTTACCATGCCCTCCTCCAGGGGATCTTCCTGACCCAGAGACTAAACCTGCATCTCTTAAGTCTCCTGCACTGGCAGGCAGGTTCTTTACCACTTAGTGCCACCTGGGCAGCTCAGTCAAAGGGTACAAACTTCCAGTTATAAGATAAAAATTAGGGATGTAATGTACAACATGATAAATATAATTAACACTGCTGTATATAATATATGAAAGTTGTTAAGTGTGTAAATCTTAAGAGTTCTCACAATAAGAAAAACAATTTTGTATCTCTATGAGATGATGGATGTTCAATAATCTTGTGAAATCATTTCATGATGTATGTAAATCAAATCATTACACTGTACACAAACATACAGTGCTGTATGCTAATTATATCTCAACAAAACTGGAAAAAATAGTCTGTTTCATGACTAATACTCATATTTACCCATTTAATCATTGCAATGAATCTTATCATTTGTCTGGATGAGAAAAATAAAGCCCTTATTCAGGGTCATACAGCTAGTAAATGACAAAGCTAGGATCTATACCTGACTCTCAGACAACTGGAACCAACCTCCTGGAGCCAATAAATATCTGGAAGTTGATGTAAAAGTTGTTAAATATATTCTATTTTTGTGTAATGCAATTTTATTACTAGACCATAAGAATCTGTGATAATGGGTAAGTCAAAGAAAGTTATGTCAAATATTTACTACTAACATATGCCAGTGCTGACTTGGCCCAGCCAGTGGACAAGACAAACCCAGTAGGCTATGGTGAAATGCTCTTTCTGAATTTGCAAAGGTTGGGGGCTACCTTGGATTCAGAGACACTCTTATGCCTGGCGGCATAAAGCAGCCACCAAGATTAAGAGATTTGCCCACAGTAAGGAATTTAACCTAGGTTGCATAATTCCAAATCCTTTTACTTTATCCTTGAGTGATCAATTCATCCCAATTTGCCTGGGACTGTCCAGGTATTAACCGTAGGACATCCCCCATTCCCCAGATATCAGCACCAGGATAGTAGATCAATACCAGGATAGTTAATCACCCTTAGTCTCTCATATTCAGGGAATGAGGATGGGAAAACTATGGTAAGTGGAACATGAGAGAGCAGATGACTGTTTTGTTTGTAAAGGCTGGCTCACATTGTTTCCAGCCTAATCAGTGCAAAGGAGCAAAGATGTTATCAGTTGCTTAGGTGTTAATTTCATAATTTCAGTTCAGTTCAGTCGTTCAGTCATGTCCGATTCTTTGTGACCCCATGAATCGCAGCACACCAGGCCTCCCTGTCCATCACCAACTCCCGGAGTTTACTCAAACTCACGTCCATCGAGTCAGTGATGCTATCCAAACATCTCATCCTCTGTCATCCCCTTCTCCTCCTGCCCCCAATCCCTCCCAGCATCAGAGTCTTTTCCAATGAGTCAACTCTTCGCATGAGATGGCCAAAGTACTGGAGTTTCAGCTTTAGCATCCAAAGAACACCCAGGACTGATCTCCGTTAGAATGGACTGGTTGGATCTCCTTGCAGTCCAAGGGACTCTCAAGAGTCTTCTCCAACACCACAGTTCAAAAGCATCAATTCTTTGGCACTCAGCTTTCTTCACAGTCCAACTCTCACATCCATACATGACCACTGGAAAAACCATAGCCTTGACTAGATGGAACTTTGTTAGCAAAGTAATGTCTCTGCTTTTGAATATGCTATCTAGATTGGTCATAACTTCCCTTCTAAGGAGTAAGCGTCTTTTAATTTCATGGCTTCAATCACCATCTGCAGTGATTTTGGAGCCCCAAAAAATAAAGTCTGACACTGTTTCCCCTCTTTCCCCATCTACTACCCACGAAGTGATGGGACCAGCTGCCATGATGTTAGTTTTCTAAATGTTGAGCTTTAAGCTAACCTTTTCACTCTCCTCTTTCACTTTCATCAAAAGGCTCTTTAGCTCTTCACTTTCTGCCATAAGGGTGGTGTCATCTGCATATCTGAGGTTATTGATATTTCTCCCAGCAATCTTGATTCCAGCTTGTGCTTCTTCCACGCAGCGTTTCTCATGATGTACTCTGCATATAAGTTAAATAAGCAGGGTGACAATATACAGCCTTGGCATACTCCTTTTCCTATTTGGAACCAGTCTGTTGTTCCATGTCTAGTTCTAACTGTTGCTTCAATTTAGTAGCTGGTAATATCAATACCCTCAGATATGCAGATGATACCACCATATGGCAGAAAATGAAGAGGAATTAAAGAGCCTCTTGATGAAAGTAAAGAGGAGAGTGAAAAGTTGGCTTAAAACTCAACATTCAAAAAACTAAGATCATGGCATCTTATGGCAAATAAATACAGAAACAATGGAAACAGTGACAGACTTTATTTTCTTGGGCTCCAAAATCACTGCAGATGGTGACTATAGCTATGAAATTAAAGGACGCTTGCTCCTTGGAAGAGAAGCTATGACCAACCTAGCCAGCACATTAAAAAGCAGAGACATTACTTTGCCAACAAAGGTCCGTCTAGTCAAAGCTATGGTTTTTCCAGTAGTCATGTATGAATGTGAGAGTTGGACCATAAAGGAAGTTGAGCACCAATTGATGCTTTTGAACTGTGGTGTTGGAAAAGACTCTTGAGAGTCCCTTGGACTGCAAGAAGATCCAACCAGTCCATCCTAAATGAGATCAGTCCTGAGTGTTCATTGGAAGGACTGATGTTGAAGCTGAAACTCCAATACTTTGGCCAAGTGATGCGAAGAGCTGACTTATTTGAAAAGACCCTGATGCTGGGTAAGATTGAGGGCAGGAGGAGAAGGGGATGACAGAGGATGAGATGGTTGGATGGCATCACCAACTCAATGGACATGGGTTTGGGTAAACTCCAGGAATTGGTGATGGACAGGGAGGCCTGGTGTGCTGCAGTTCATGGGGCCACATAGAGTCGGACATGATTGAGCAACTGAACTGAACTGAATCTCTGCCTTCAAGGCATTTCTGGTCTACTGGAAGAGCTGAGACTTATAAACACATGAAAAGATAAGCAATAATGAATATTAGGTAAAGTAGTACATTTTTGTGTCAAATGAGCGATATAAAAAATAAATGACAATACCCTTGATTATCATTATTTTACCTATCTTTTTCATTATACTGTGAATGTTTTGAGGGTATATAATTTGTAACCTCAGCATCTGCTTTTTGAGACATTTTATTTTTAACTAGCTTTCCAGGTGATCTAAAGTACAATAAAGTTTAAGAATCAGTATTGTAGATAATAGGGAGGAACTGAGTTATTTGAAGCAAGAAGGTGAAGATTCATCTAGCAGAATGCAAGATGAAGCAGAGTACAGAGAAAATGGAGATCAAAGGTACAGAAAGAAAGCTGCTATATTTCTTCACTCATGAGATAATAAAGACTAGAAACACTAAGAAGAGCATAAAGGGAAAGAAAGGGTTAGGTATGGAAAGCCCTGAGCAGAAGGAATCACCAAATTTAGTGACTGAGTGTTTGCTAGAGAAGGAGAATGAAAAATAACTTCAGAGCTCATCATAATTTGGTGAAGCTGCAGAATGCAAAATTAATACACAGAAATCTCCTGCATCCCAATGCACTAACCACAAAAGATCAGAAAGAGAAATTAAGGAAACAATCCCACTTACTATCACAACAAAAAAGAATAAAATACCTAGAAATAAACCTACCTATGGAGGCAAAAGACTTGTACTCAGAAAAGTATAAGATACTGATGAAAGAAATAAAAGATAACACAAACAGATGGAGAGATATACCATGTTCTTGGATTGGAAGAATCAATATTGTAACAATGATTATACTACCCAAAGCAATCTAGAGACTGAGTAAAATCCCTATCAAATTACCAATGACAGTTTTCACATAATTAAAACATTATACAGTTGTAAGGAAACACAAGACTGAATAGTCAAAGCAATGTTGAGAAAGAAAAGCAAAGCTGGAGGAATCAGGCTCCCTGACTTCAGACTATACTTCAAAGCTACAGTGATCAAGACAGTATGGTACTGGCAGAAAAACAGAAATATAGGTCAATGGTACAGGATAGAAAGCTCAGAGTTAAATCCATACACCTATGGGCATCTAATCTATAATAATGGAGACAAGAATATACAATGGAGAAAAGACAGTCTTTTCCATAAGTAGTGCTCAGAAAACTGGACAGCTACATGTAAAAGAATGAAATAAGAACACTCCCTAACACCCTAAACAAAAATAAATTCAAAATAGATTAAAGATCTAAATGTAAACCAGACACTATAAAATTCTTAGATGAAAACATATGCAGAACACTCTTTGACATAAGTTGCAGCAAGATCTTTTTTGATCCATCTCCTAGAATAATGAAAATAAAAATAACAAATTTTAAAAGGAATCTAATTAAACTTAAAAGCTCTTGCACAGCAAAGGAAACCATAAACAAAAGAACAACCCTCAGAATGGGAGAAATATTTGCAAATGAAGCAACCAACAAGAGAATAATCTCCAAAATATACAAGCAGTTCAGTATCTTTTTTTATATCTTTCCACCAATCAAAAAATTGGCAGAAGAGCTAATAGACATTTCTCCAAAGAAAATATGCCAATGGCCAAAAAGCACATGAAAAGATGCTCAACATCACCAATTGTTGTTGTTGTTGAGTCATGCTGAGTCATGTCCTACTCTTTTGCAACCCCATGGACTGTAGCCTGCCAGGCTCCTCTGTCCATAGGACGTCCTAGGCAAGAAGACTGGAGTGGGTTGCCATTTCCTTCTCTAGGGGATCTTCCCTAGCTAGGAATCAAAACTGAGTCTCCTGCATTGGCAGGCGGATTCTTTACTGCCGAGCCACCGTGGAAGCATTTATTAGAGAAATGTAAATCAAAACTACAATGAGGTATCACCTTACACCAGTCAGAACAGCCATCATCAAAATAATCTACAATCAGGGATTTCTCTGGTGGTTCAGTGGCTAAGACTCTACACTCCCAATACATGGGGCCTGGGTTCAATCCCTGGTTAAGAAACTAGATCCCCACATGTCTCAACTAAGACTTTGTTTGCAGCAACTAAAGATCCCACATGCTTCATCTAAAGATCCCGCATGCCAAAATGAAGACCTGGCACAGCCAAATAAATAAATAAATATTTTTTAAAAATAAAATCTACAAACAATAAAGCTGGAGATGGTGTGGAGAAAAGGGAACCTTCTTGTACTGTTGGTGGGAATATAAACTGGTATAGCCACTATGGATAAAGGAATATGGAAATTCCTTTAAAAACTAAAAACGGAACTACCATATAATCCAGCAATCCCACTCCTGGGCATATACACAGAGAAAACTGTAATTCAAAAAGATACATTTACCCCGATAGTGCACTGCGGCACAATTTACAATAGCCAGGACACGGAAGGAATCTAAATGTCCATTGAGAGAGGAATGGATGAAAAAGGTGTGGTACGCATATACAATGAAATACTACTCAGCCATTAAAAAGAATAATGCCATTTGCAGCAACATGGATGGACCTAGAGATTGTTATACTGAATGAAGTCAGACAGAGAAAGACAATATCATATGATATCGCTTATATGTGGAATCTAAAAAAAAGAGGGGGTGTACAAATAAACTTATTTACAAAACAGAAGTCGAGTCACAGATGTAGAAAACAAACATGGTTACCAGGGAATAAGGAGAGGAATGGATAAATCAGAAGACTGCGATTGACATATACACACTACTATATACAAAGTAGATAACTGATAAGAACCTGATGCATGGCACAGGGAACTCTACTCACTATTCTGTAATGGCCTCTATGGGAAAAGAATATTTTTTAAAAATGAGTGGACATATGTATATGTATAACTGATTCACTCTGGTGTATAGCTGAAACTAACACAACATTATAAATCAACTATACTCCAATAAAAATTTCTAAAAAGAAAAATTAAAAAATGAAAAGAAAAATAACTTCTATGTTTCTTACTTAAGGAACTGGAATAATAATAGCGATAACAACTAGCATGTAATAATCACTATAAGCAGTCACTGTGGCCAGGCTACCTCAACAACCATGCCCAACTCTCTTCTTTTGCTCTCATCTCCCATTACAGAGGCCAAAAACTAAACAGTTTCTTTCACAGCCTCTGTTACAGACAAGAATGGACATGTGACTTATCCTTGGCAATCAAATGTAGGGAGAAGCCCTTTGAGAGACTTCCAGGAAAGCTTTTGTTTTCCTGATGAAAGAGACAGGGGATGCTGGGCCTGCCCTTCTCCTTTCTTGCCTTGAGTGCAGATATGACGTCTGGACCTGGTGACCACATTGTGATAACCGTGAAGACGGTAAGTCAGCATGCTAAAGATGGCAGAGGGGAAGGTAGAAAGAAATGGGGTCTTTGGTAGCACCAATGAACTGATGCACCAAACCTAGAACTACCCACCTCTAAAATTCTAGTTATAAAAGATAATTAAACATGTTTTTACCTACAGTACAGTTAATTGGCATTCTGTTACTTGCAACGTAATATAGCCAAACTGATATAAACACCGACTATGTGCCAGGTACTGATCTAAGAAATTGAACTCAATGCTTTACAACAATTTGATGAGTAATGTGTTATTATTATCCCACTTACACAGATGAGGTGATTAAGGCATCGAAAAAGTCAAATAATTTAGCCAAGGCCACCCACCTCATAAGTAGCAGGGCAGGGAATTAAAACTAGACAGTCAGCCTCCCAAGACTTCACCCTTTACCATTACATATCTAGTTTCTCAATATTGGTGAGGGTATAGATAGAAATAAGGATGTTGGGAAAAGGTGTTACTAGCTGGAAATCCAAGTGGAAATGTCCATCAGGCAGTTAGAAATGCCAAGTCTGCAGCACAAGAACATTAAGGACATTATTTACAACAAGGAGCCACCTCTATTGAAATAAGAGTTGATTTAGAAACTACAGAAGTTCCAAACTGTCTATCTACAAGGTGAGCTGAGCTGAATAGAACCATATATATATATGGCAAACCTAACTTGCCCTGAATAATGATGCTTTGTTGACAAAATGCCTTTGACTACTCAAAAGTTGGCTCCCTTGTTAGTGCAGCATTTATGTTTCAGCTTAGTAGCGCATCGTTTAAAGGAATGCTATTAAGTGTTACTCTTCACTTCGTATTGCCAGAGAAGATTGTTGGCGGTGCAGGCCAAGGCAGAACATGACCTCAATATCTTCCAGACAGCTGCCAGTTTGCAAGGCTGGGCTGACCTAGCCAAATTACCTGGAATCTGGAATAGGGCTTCCAGGGCCACTGATTGTCCTACCACCTTCAACCTCAGGGCAGCCTGTTCTCAGAAAATAGAATGAATGTCGTTTACCTTCATACCACTGAGGTTCAGAATAAAAGATGTTTGTGAGAACCAGAGTGGGAGAAGGAGGGGCTAAATAGGTGACATTCCTTCCAAATAATGGTACTGAGATTCACTTACTGAGCACTGGCTCTGTGTGAGGGAGTGCCTTTTGTGCCTTATCTCACCCAAAGCAAGGTAATTTCTGTTCTGCTTCTATTTTAATGGAATCACAAAATGTCCAGAGAAAATTGTTGTTAATCACTGATAGTACCTTGGCACTTGCCAGTTGTTTTTCATTGTTGTTTTCCATCATTCCTCAAAGGCTTAATAAAAGTAAACTGCAACTAATACCCGTGACATGGTGATAATTCTCATACAAGGCTGATAACTAGGAAAAGAGATCAGTCCTGTGGAAAACAAATTGGCCTGCCTGAGAGATCTGAGAGGTCACCTATATGAAAAAGGTACACCTATGAACTCCCCACTGCCAACTTTGAAACGTTGGTATGTACATGGTCCTAGAAATGAAGCCGACCTACTCCTAACTGATAACATAAGGTTATAAATACTCTGCTGCATTGGAAAAAAACTAAAGAAGGGAAAGATGTAAATTACATAGTCCAGGTATTGGCCAGAATGTTTTGTCCTTTCCTTGGTGATGAGCTTCAGTTCTGATCTAGAAGTTCTGATCTAAACATTCTGATCCTCATCACAAACCACAGATGACACTGGAACAATTTTATTATTAAATGCTTAAATGATGTGACAATCACTTAAGTAACTAGAGTACACATATTAAATCTTTAATTTATAATCCTTTTGCCAAAGCACTTCTGTTAGAACTTAATTTACTATTTCTCTAGATTCACACTCCAAGTCTAATCATTACAATTAATTCCAATCTCCTTAATCAAGGATGCATGTCTTTACTTATTCTCCCTAAAAGGAATAGAGATTATAAATGAATGGATTTCATTACTGTTCATGATTGTGGTCAGTTGTTCTCAGGTCCTTGGTCTGGCACCATTTCCCTCTGGGATGCTCTTTGGAAGCTAAACAATCATAGATTTAGCTGCTAATAACAACAACAACAAAAGGGAGATGGGAAAAAAAATACACATCACACTAACTGTAGAGACAAGAATGAAACAGGCTGAATCACCACTGAAGGGGTCAGTAGCCCAAGTCCACTCATGCCTCATGATTGGCAGCTGCAAAGGGTTCCCTCTACCAAGCCCGCTGTCCAGAGGGCAAGAGGTCAGAATAGCACAGATGCTGACTTGGAGAAGTGGCTCATCCAGCATTAGTGGCTAAAACCAGGCAGACTGGAAAAATACCTACAGGCGGGATCTAACCTAATATTTACATAAAACATACAGAGCAGTGACTAGCAAGTTCTTCCACAATTCTGCAAAAGTTGATTACTTTGGGGACTTCCCTGTGGTCCATTGGTTAAGAATCTGCCTGCCAACGCAGGGGATACCAGTTTGATCACTGGTCTGGGAAGATTTCACTTGCTGCGAGGCAACTATGCCCATGTGCCACAACCACTGAGTCCATGCTCTAGAGCCGGTGTTCCACAATAAGAGGAAGTTCACTTGCAGCAACAAACACCCAGTGCAGCCAAAAATAAATATAAATAATTTTTTTAAAGTCAATTATTTTCTGTCCCAAAAATGAATAAAGGAGAAGTAAATTCCTTCTTAGACTTCAAAATCCTCCAAATACACACCTAGTGGAGTACTACATGCAGAGTAGGAGATTAATAAATGTTTGTTGGAAGTTAACTGACATGTCCTATTATTGACTCTATATATCATAACTCTATGACAAAATAGGTACTGTTGTCCCCATTTTACTGTGAAGAAACTGAGAAAGACAAGTTTGGTAACTTGTTTAAAAGGAATAAAGTCAGGACTCAAACTCAAGTCTTTGTGGTCCCAAAGCTAAAGTTCTTTCTCTTGTGTCATGATGCTGCAAACGATCTGCTTTGCTAAATTAAGAAAAGAACTTGGCATCTTTTCTACTTATAACTTTTATAAGACTATTCTATATATGTAAAATCCCCTTCTATCCAGGTCTCCTTATTCCCTGCAGATGACCTCTTTTATTACTTCATTCAAAATGTGAACAGGCTTCCACATTAACACCACTTCTTTGTCTTTTCTCCCATTCTCCTTTCCTTCACTACTGTCTCAGAGAAAGTGGTGACCCTCCGGTTCTGGGTGAGATTTTTCTATTCTAGAACCATGGCCCACGTTGTCCATAATCTCACAGAGAAGGCTCAAGCCCTGGTCAATGCTGCTGTGACTTCCTTGAAGCCTGGACTGACCATATTTTGGCACTAGGTTAAAGTGGAGTTAGTTCCTCCAACCCTGCTGAGATCCTTATTGCTATTCAGAGGTTTAAAAAAATAGTCATTAGTGCTCAAACTAGTGGCTTCAAACAGCTCACAGTTAAATTAAGGAAGCTCCGCTGAATGGTCTGGTGGCCACTGAATTGTTAGTGTGGTTTTATGTTGGTGAGATCATAGGCAAGTGCGGCACAATTGGTTATAATGTTTGAAAACCAATCTTTCACATCTGATTATATCTGGTTTATTATCTGAGTGTCATTAAACCATGTGTGACCAGACTGCTATCTGAATAAAGTGATATGTCAAAAATCAGTGTTTTCTCTATCAAGCACTACACAACAGTCATGATATTTCTTGGTACTAAGTTGGGTTGCCTTTTACTTTGATACATTAATACAGCTCCAAATGTATGTCTTTGCTTAGTCTGAAATTGGAAAAGATATGTGCAAATATAACAATGTAGTACGTACGTATGTGAGGATAACATTTTAATTTGATGGTCTGAAATATATTATAATGTATATATTAAATCATGTCAGTAGTCATAAGGAATAAAGTTTGGACTGTTTCTTCTTGCAACATCACAGAAATACCCTTTTGATAATAGCTATGTCTATAAATGTCAGTGTACTTCTTATCAATTTGAATATAGTCTTCTCAAGAGAGAATAGCAGGCTGGTCTTCTAAATGTGTATCTTTGCAACATCTTTAGCAGTAGGACAGAGTCAATGAGAATCCTGATCTACATTTTAAATCTAAGTTTGATACATATTGTATTATTAATCTATTCAGTCTTATGATTTTTAGAACCTATCTTGGCAAAATAAAATATCTAAACAGGATTATACTTTAGCACCATGCATGGGTCTAAATAGCATATTTTATCCTGAAATAAATAGATGTGATTGTTACGAAGAAAAAAGAAATGATCTTCCTTTATCTCAAAGTGAAAGCTCCCTCTGTGTCCCTCATTCTCATCCAATCTCTGGGGCTTTACTTCATCAGGAATCCCCACAACTTGACCACATTTAACTACATCTCATTCCTTCTTCTGTGACTTCTTCCTGCCAATGTATAAATGTTTTGAAGTGCTCCCCATCTTAATACACACACACACACACACACACCCCACCTCCACTCACCAGGCCACTCCTTGAATTACATTCCTGTTCCCACTTCCTTTCCTTTACCACCAAGTTTCTTTGTCAGGGTTTCCATTTCCTCACCATCTAACCATGTGTATCCTCACCAGGTACAAAAAATTCTCTCTTGATAACCACGGAAGGATCAAATCCAATAGCTTTTTCTTTGTTTTCATCCTCCTCAGATTCTCTGCAGCCAGTCACTGCTGCTGCTGCTGCTGCTGCTGCTAAGTCGCTTCAGTCATGTCCAACTCTGTGTGACCCCATAGACAGTAGCCCACCAGGTTCCCCGGTCCCTGGGATTCTCCAGGCAAGAACACTGGAGTGGGTTGCCATTTCCTTCTCCAATGCATGAAAGTGAAAAGTGAAAGTGAAGTCGCTCAATCGTGTCCGACTCTTTGCGACCCCATGGACTGCAGCTCACCAGGCTCCTCCGTCCATGGGATTTTCCAGGCAAGAGTACTGGAGTGGGGTGCCATTGCCTTCTCCAGCAGCCAGTTACTACCAACTCCTATTTCTTCATAGCATCTCCCATGATTTTCCATGTGTTCACTCTCAGATCTAGTTCTCATTCTCCGATGCCTCTTTCTCCTTCTGACACCAAAAGTAAGTACTCCCTTTGGTTATGCCCACGGTTCATTTCTCTTCTCTTTACATTTCTCCTTTGGGAATTTTACTCAGTCTTTTCTACCAATCTTACGTCCTGACTAATGCTCAAGTCCACATTTTCAACTGCCTGTTGGACATCTGCCTATCCTCCTGATAACCCAAACTCAGTATGCTCAAAATATAGCGATCTTTCTTCTTGTACATATCTATTAATTATACTGTAAATATTATCCTCTTAATCACTATAGAAAAAAATATTCACAAGCTAAGGCTATAGATGTCTAATGCTACAGAAGCCAAATATTAACCATAGGAAGTCTAATCTTCAAACAGGATTTTTCTTTTGTTTAAAAATTATTTTTCAAAATTAATGCATATTTTTATTTAAAAAAAAAAGTTATTTTTATTGCATGCATCTCATGGACAGAGGAGCTTGGCAGACTACAGTCCTTGGGATCACAAAAGGGTCGGACACAGATGCACCTAAACAACAACATAAAACCTTACCCAGAGGTCATTCAGTGCTAACGACATTTTTCTTATAGGTGTTTGTAAAAAAAAAAAAAAATCAGAGACAAAACAAACAAAGAAAATAGAAACAGACTCAGATCCAGAGAAAAAGGTATTGGTTACCACAGGGGAGAGAAGGAGTGGAAGAGGCAAAATAGGTAAAGGGGATTAAGAGTACAAACTAGCAGTCATAAAATAAGTAAGTTACAGGGATATGTGTACAGCAAAGGGAATTTAGTCAATATTTTATAGTAACTTTGTATGGTATGTAATCTATGAAAATATCAAATAGCAATGTGGATCCAGTCCCATCACTTCATGGCAAATAGGTGGGGAAACAGTGGAAACAGTGGCTGACTTTATTTTGGGGGGCTCCAAAATCACTGCAGATGGTGACTGCAACTATGAAATTAAAAGACGCTTACTCCTTGGAAGAAAAGCTATGACCAACCTGTTGCTGCTAAGTCACTTCAGTCACGTACGACTCTGTGTGACCCCATAGACGGTAGCCCACCAGGCTCCCCCGTCTCTGGGATTCTCAAGGCAGGAACACTGAAGTGGGTTGCCATTTCCTTCTCCAACGCAGGAGAGTGAAAAGTGAAAGTGAAGTCGCTGAGTCGTGTCCGACTCCTAGCGACCCCATGGACTGTAGCCCACCAGGCTCCTCCATCCATGGGATTCTCCAGGCAAGAGTGCTGGAGTGGGGTGCCATTGCCTACAGCATATTAAAAAGCAGAGACATTACTTTGTCAACAAAGGTCTGTCTAGTCAAGGCTATGGTTTTTCCAGTAGACATGTATGGATGTGAGAGCTGGACTGTAAAGAAAGCTGAGCGCCAAAGAATTGATGTTTGTGAACTGTGGTCTTGGAGAAGACTCTTGAGAGTCCCTTGGACAGCAAGGAGATCCAACCAGTCCATTCTAAAGGAGATCAGTCCTGGGTGTTCATTGAAAGGATTGATGTTGAAGCTGAAACTCTAATACTTTGGCCACCTGATGCGAAGAGCTGACACATTGGAAAAGACCCTGATGCTGGGTAAGATTGAGGGCAGGAGGAGAAGGGGACAATAGAGGATGAGATGGTTGGATGGCATCACCGACTCAATGGACATGGGTTTGGGTAAACTCCAGTAGTTGGTGATGAACAGGGAGGCCTGGCGTGCTGTAGTCCACGGGGTCACAAAGAGTTAGACACTACTGAGCGACTGAACTGAACTGACCTGATACCTGAAAATAATATAATATTGTAAGTCAAATATATTTCAATAAATAATCTTTTTAAAAAACCAGAGGCAATTTTTTAACATTGTAGCTGCCTGAGGCCATAGATAAGTTACGTTAAAGTGAAAGAAACCAGACACAAAAGGTCATATATTTTTCCATTTATATGAAATGTCCATAATAGGTAAATTCAAAGAGATAGAAAGTAGATTACTAATTCTTAGGGGTTGGGAAGAAGAGGGAATTAGAACTGACAGCTTAATGGTTAAAGAATTTATTTTGGGAATAACAAAAATTACCTGGAATTAATATGATAGTCATGTAACTTTTGAATATATAAAAACCACTGAATTGTTCACTTTAAGTCAGGAAATTTTATGATATGTGATGTCCATTTCAATTTAAAGATAGCAATTTGAAAATTATATGTACCCACAATTTCAATTGTTTAATTTAAACAAAAGGAAATTCATAAAAACAGTATTCATAATCCCATTATCTGAATATAATCAGTATTAATATTTTGGTCTAATTATTTCTAATCTTTCTCTACTGCATCATTGGTTAAGAGTCTTCAGTTTGGACCCTCAGTCTGAGTTAGAGTCCTGCACTTACTAATTGTGCAATCATGAACAAGCTGATTAACTTCTTGGTTTGTTCTTCATCTACAAAATGGAGATAATAATATTGAATTCAAATGGTTGTTAGAATTAAGGGGGTTTGAAAAATGTAGAGCCCTTAAACATAACTGGCACATAATAACTGTTCAATATATGCTGGCTATTTTTATTACTGAAGATACAGCTTTGAATATATTAAAATATCTTCTCATTTTTAAAAATTAATTCCACAAAGTGAAGTTGCTATTTCAAAATATAAGCACATGTAATAAAAGTGTTATTTTAAGGTTGTTTGAGAGTTTTCTATTACTGGAAATGGATATACTACTGTGTTCAGAAGTTTGGAAACATGAAGAAAAACAAAATAAAGAAGAAAAATAGCCCTGGAAGAAACAAAGACAATCAAGGAAGAATAAAAGAGATTTTTAAAGTTATATTTGTAATTCTCAGACAGATTTAAGAAAGTATGAGTCCATAAAAATAAGGATGCTGTGAGAAGAAAACAACTTGTGAAAAGGAAACAGCTTTTGAAAATTAAAAAACACAATTGTCTAAACTAAAATTTATTAAGGAGATAGAAGATAGAGTTGAAGAAATCTCCCAGACTGAAAAACAAAAGGCAAAATAGAAAAATATATGACATAGGTAAGACACAGAGTCAATCTGAGACCCCCTCACATTTGACTGATAAGGCGCCAGCAAAGAGAAGAGGAAAAATGTGGGATTATCAAAGACCCTGTACGATAGGTTTTGCCAAAAGAAGGACATTATTTTGAAAAAAATCGCACCAAGTATCTCACACAATGAATGAAAACAAACATAGACACATCTCTATGAAATTTCAAAACTCTAAAATGAAGGAAAGATCTTAAAACCGCCCAAAAGGGGGAAACATGCACCAACCTGCTTATCAGCAGCTCAGGTTCCTAGAAATCAATGGTACAAACCCTTTAAATTTCAAATTAATTTTCAACTTAAAGTACTATACCCAAACTTTCAGTCAGTATATGAAAATAAGGATATTATCAATTATACAAGAACTCAAATTTTGTTATTCTTTCTACTTCATATATAAAAGGTAACTTCTTTGCAATTTATCTGAGGATGTACTCCAGCAAGAAGAGGGAGTATAATAAGCAAAGAGAAATAAAAGAAGAAAATTAATATGAAGAGGGTAAAAAAAAACTTAATATGATAACCCTAAAAAACTGTAGACATTGATCAATCTAGACTGGAGCAAGAATATAGAGGCCTCTGGGAATCAGTGGTTTATTAGGGCCCTCTCCTACCAGCTCAGAAAAGCCCACTGTTAATTTTCAGGAATACTACAAGTCAGCTATTTAAAACATTTTAACATTTGTTATTAAAATTAACTTCTGTAAATTTATAATTAAATAAGTTATATAAAAAATGAAGAAAATAAACATGCAAAACTCTTCAATTCCTAATTATTTTGCTATTATCTGTGTTTTTGAAAGCAGTATATCTACTACTGTGGGCAGGAATCCCTTAGAAGAAATGGAGTAGCCATCATGGTCAACAAAAGAGTCCGAAATGCAGTACTTGGATGCAATCTCAAAAACGACAGAATGATCTCTCTTCATTTCCAAGGCAAACCATTCAATATCACGGTAATGCAAGGCTATGCCCCAACCAGTAACACTGAAGAAGCCGAAGGTGAAGGTTCTATGAAGACCTACAAGACCTTAAAGAACTAACACCCAAAAAAGATGTCCTTTTCATTATAGGGGACTGGAATGCAAAAGTAGGAAGTCAAGAAACACCTAGAGTAACAGGCAAATTTGGCCTTAGGCCAAATTGAAGAAGGGCAAAGGCTAGTAGAGTTTTGCCAAGAGAATGCACTGGTCATAGCAAACACCCTCTTTCAACAACACAAGAGAAGACTCTACACGTGGACATCACCAGATGGTCAACACTGAAATCAGATTGATTATATTCTTTGCAGCCAAAGATGGAGAAGCTCTATCCAGTCAACAAAAACAAGACTGGGAGCTAACTGTGGCTCAGATCATGAACTCCTTATTGCCAAATTCAGACTCAAATTGAAGAAAGTAGGGAAAACCACTAGACCATTCAGGTTTAACCTAAATTAAATCTCTTATGATTATACAATGGAAGTGAGAAATAGATTTAAGGGACTAGATCTGATAGAGTGCCTGATGAACTATGGACAGAGGTTTGTGACATTGTACAGGAGACAGGGATCAAGACCATCCCCATGGAAAAGAAATGCAAAAAAGCAATATGGCTGTCTGAGAAGGCCTTACAAATAGCTGTGAAAAGAAGAGAAGTGAAAAGCAAAGGAGAAAAGGGAAGATATAAGCATCTGAATGCAGAGTTCCAGAGAATAGCAAGGAGAGATAAGAAAGCCTTCCTCAGCAATGAATGCAAAGAAATAGAGGAAAACAACAGAATGAGAAAGACTAGAGATCTCTTCAAGAAAATTAGAGATACCAAGGGAACATTTCATGCAGATAGGCTCGATAAAGGACAGATGGTATGGACCTAACAGAAGCAGAAGATATTAAGAAGAGGTGGCAAGAATACACAGAAGAACTGTACAAATACATCTTTAAGACCCAGATAAGCATGATGGTGTGATCACTCACCTAGAGCCAGACATCCTGGAATGTGAAGTCAAGTGGGCCTTAGAAAGCATCACTACGAACAAAGCTAGTGGAGGTGATGGAACTCCAGTTGAGCTAATTCAAATCCTGAAAGAGGCTGCTGTGAAAGTGCTGCACTTAATATGCCAGCAAGTTTGGAAAACTCAGCAGTGGACACAGGACTGGAAAAGGTTAGTTTTCATTCCAACCCCAAAGAAAGGCAATGCCAAAGAATGCTCAAACCAGCACACAATTGCACTCATCTCACATGCTAGTAAAGTAATGCTCAAAATTCTCCAAGCCAGGCTTCAGTAATACATGAACCATGACCTTCCAGATGTTCAAGCTGGTTTTAGAAAAGGCAGACGAACCAGAGATCAAATTGCTAACATCTGCTGGATCATGGAAAAAGCAAGAGAGTTCCAGAAAAACATCTATTTCTGCTTTATTGACTATGCCAAAGCCTTTGACTGTGGATCACAATAAACTGTGGAAAATTTTGAAAGAGATAGGAATACCATACCACCTGACCTGCCTCTTGAGAAATCTGTATGCAGGTCAGGAAGCAAGAGTTAAAACTGGACATGGAACAACAGACTGGTTCCAAATAGGAAAAGGAGTACGTCAAGGCTGTATATTGTCACCCTGCTTATTTAACTTCTATGCAGATTACATCATGAGAAACGCTGGGCTGGAAGAAGCACAAGCTGGAATCAAGATTGCCGGGAGAAATATAATAACCTCAGATATGCAGATGACACCACACTTATGGCAGAAAGTGAAGAGGAACTAAAAAGCTACTTGATGAAAGTGAAAGGAGAGAATGAAAAAGTTGGCTTAATGGTCAACATTCCAAAAACTAAGATCATGGCATCTGGTCCCATCACTTAACGGGAAACAGATTGGGAAAGAGTGGTAACAGTGTCAGACTTTGTTTTGGGGGGCTCCAAAATCACTGCTGATGGTGATTTCTGCTGCTGCTGCTGCTGCTGCTGCTGCTGCTGCTACTAAGTCTCTTCAGTCGTGCCCGACTCTCTGCGACCCCATAGATGGCAGCCCATCAGGCTCCACTGTCCCTGGGATTCTCCAGGCAAGAACACTGGAGTGCATCGCCATTGCATTCTCCCGATGGTGATTGCAGCCATGAAATTAAAAGATGCTTACTCCTTGGAAGGAAAGTTATGACCAACCTAGATAGCATATTCAAAAGCAGAGACATTACTTTGCCAACAAAAGTCCATCTAGTCAAGGCTATGGTTTTTCCAGTGGTCATGTATGGATGTGAGAGCTGGACTGTGAAGAAAGCTGAGTGCTGAAGAATTGATGCTTTTGAACTGTGGTGTTGGAGAAAACTCTTGAGAGTCCCTTGGACTGCAAGGAGATCCAACCAGTCCACCCTAAAGGAGATCAACCCTGGGATTTCTTTGGAAGGAATGATGCTAAAGCTGAAACTCCAGTACTTTGGCCACCTCATGCAAAGAGTTGACTCATTTGAAAAGAACCTGATGCTGGGAGGAATGGGGGCAGGAGGTGAAGGGGACGACAGAGGATGAGATGGCTGGATGGCATCACTGACTCGATGGACATGAGTTTGGGTAAACTCCAGGAGTTGGTGATGGACCGGGAGGCCTAGCATGCTGTGATTCATGGGGTTGCAAAGAGTCAGACACGACTGAGTGACTGAACTGAACTGATCCTTTTGAAATAATTTATATGTATTTTATCTGCTTGGTGAAAATAATAGGTAATAAATAAAACAATATGGGCTACCATATATCCCTTCCCGTTTAGTTCCATTATGTTTATAGATTAAAATTGGCCATAGTGAGTATATTTATAACATGAAAATCATCAAATGTTACAAATCAGGCCTTTATTTATTATTTTCTTGTCTATCTAGACTTTGGAAAGTGTTAGATAAAATGTTAATAATAGACTTAACTTTAAAGTGTGTCTTATCTATAACTATTACATTATAAATAGCATAAAAATTGTCAACTCATGATTGACTTGCAATCATGGGTTGGCTACAGATACAAGAATTTGGCAAAAGTCAGCATTCTGTGAGAGTTAATTGGCCATATGGAATTTACAATGAAATCATTTTATACTTTTATTATAATTTATAAATTGTGTGCTACACATCCTTCAGTAAAATTCTAACAAACATATATACTATATAAAACCCAGTCGTTAAACATTTTTTAGGACACCCCTAGACACTGGGGAGTCTAGTGACAAAGTTTGAGGCTTTGATAAAAGAAATTACAGATTCAATTTGAACCTGGTCTCATGAATATTCTGTTTTGAGTGGCTCAAGTCTGGGGACATAGAACTCATAGAAAAAGAAATATAATTTAATAACATACATACTTTAAAATTCATCTTCTACCCTCTAAGAAGATTGTAACCAAGCAGGACCCTATGGGGCCTTCCCAGGGTCAGGCCCTGTCCCATATCCTCTCCTTCAGCTCCTCTCTGAAGTACCTAAATAACAGTAGCAGGAGCTCTGGGTACAGAACACGTGGGTATAGCATAAGCCCTCTTGGAGGAAGTCGCCATTAACCCCACCACAGAGCAGCCAGAAGTCAAACAGGAATGGGAAACAGACTCTTGGCGAACACAAACAGAACCTTGTACATACCAGGACCCAGGAGAAAGGAGCAATGATCCCACAAGAGACTGACCCAGACTTGCCCGTAAGTGTCCAGGAGTCTCAGGTGGAGGCGTGAGTCAGCAGTGGCCTGCTGCAGGGTTGGGGGCACTGAGTGCAGCAGTGTTGTGTGTGGGACCTTTTGAAGGAAGTTGCCATTATCTTCATTACCTCCACCATAGTTTGGCCTCAGGTCAAATAAGAGGGAGGGAACACAGCCCCATCAATAGAAAATTGGATTAAAGATTTACTGAGCATGGCCCATCCATCAGAACAAGACCCAATTTCCCCCTCAGTCAGTCCCTCCCATCAGGAAGCTTCCCTAAACCTCTTACCCCTCTCCATCAGAGGGCAGACAGAATGAAAACACAATCACAGGAAATTAACCAATCTGATCACATGGACCAAGCCTTGTCTGAAAATGAAACTATGAGCCATGCCATGTAGGGTCACCCAAGATAGACAGGTCATGGTGGAGAGGTCTGACAGAACGTGGTCCACTGGAGAAGGGAATCGCAAACCACTTCAGTATTCTTGCCTTGAGAACCCCATGAACAGTATCAAAAGGCAAAAGATAGGACACTGAAAGATGAACTCCCCAGGTTGGAAGGTGCCCAATATGCTACTGGAGATCAGTGGAAAAATAACTTCAGAAAGAATGAAGAGATGGAGCCAAAGCAAAAACAACACCCAGTTGTGGATGAGACTGGTGATGGAAGTAAAGTCCAGTGCTGTAAAGAGCAATATTGCGTAGGAACCTGGAATGTCAGGTCCATGAATCAAGGCAAATTGAAAGTAGTCAAACAGGAGATGGCAAGAGTAAACATTGACATTTTAGAAATCAGAGAACTAAAACAGGCTGGAATGGGTGAATTTAACTCAGATGACCATAATAACTACTACTGTGGGCAGGAATCCCTTAGAAGAAATGTAGTAGCCATTATAGTCCAACAAAAGAGCCCAAAATGCAGTACTTGGATGCAATCTGAAAAATGACAGAATGATCTCTGTTCGTTTCCAAGGCAAACCATTCAATATCACAGTAATCCAAGTCTATGCCCCGACCAGTAATGCTGAAGAGCTGAAGTTAAATGGTTCTTTGAGGACCTACACAACCTTCTAGAACTAACACCCCAAAAAGATATTCTTTGTATTATAGGGGACTGGAATGCAAAAGTAGGAAGTCAAGAAACACCTGGAGTAACAGGTAAATTTGGCCTGGAGTACAAAATGAAGCAGGGCAAAGGCTAATAGAGTTTTCCCAAGAGAATGCACTGGTCATAGCAAACACCCTTTTCCAAAAACACAAAAGAAGATTCTACACAAGGACATCACCAGATGGTCAATACCAAAATCAGATTGATTATATTCTTTGTAGCCAAAGATGGAGAAGCTCTATACAGTCAGCAAAAAGAAGACTGGGAGCTGACTGTGGCACAGACCATGAATTCCTTATTGCCAAATTCAGACTTAAATTGAAGAAAGTAGGGAAAACCACTAGACCACTCAGGTATGACCTAAATCAAATCCCTTACAATTATACAGTAGAACTGACAAATCAATTCAAAGGATTAGATTTGATAGACAGAGTACCTGAAGAACTATGGACAGAGGTTCATGACATTGTACAGGAGGCAGGGATCAAGGCCATCCCCAAAGAAAAGAAACGCCAAAAGGCAAAATGGTTGTCTGAGGAGGTCTTACAAATAGCTGTGAAAAGCAGAGAAGTGAAAAACAAAGGAGAAAAGGAAAGTTATACCTACCCATTGGAATGCAGAGTTCCAAAGAATAGCAAGGAACGATAAGAAAGCCTTCCTCAGTGATCAATGCAAAGAAATAGAGGAAAACAATAGAATGGGAAAGTCTAGGGATCTCTTCAAGAAAATTAGAGGTACCAAGGGAACATTTCATGCAAAGATGGGCTCGATCAAGGACAGAAATGGTATGGACCTAACAGAAGCAGAAGATATTAAGAAGAGGTGGCAAGAATACACAGAACAACTGTACAAAAAAGATCTTCATGACCCAGATAATCATGATGATGTGATCACTCACCTAGAGCCAGACATCCTGGAATGTGAAGTCAAGTGAGCCTCAGGAAGCATCACTATGAACAAAGCTAGCGAAGGTGATGGAATTCCAGTTGAGCTATTTCAAATCCTAAAAGATGATGCTGTGAACATGCTGCATTCAATATGCCAGCAAATTTGGAAAACTCAGTAGTGGCCACAGGACTGCAACATGTCAGTATTCATTCCAATCCCAAAGAAAAGCAATGTCAAAGAATGCCCAAACTACCGCACAATTGCACTCATCTCACATGCTAGCAAAGTGGTGCTCAAAATTCTCCAAGCCAGGCTTCAACAGTACGTGAACCATGAACTTCCAGATGTTCAAGCTGGATTGAGAAAAGGCAGAGGAACCAGAGATCAAATGGTCAACATCCGTTAGATCATCAAAAAAGCAAGAGAGTTCCAGAAAAACATCTACTTCTGTTTTATTGACTATGCCAAAGCCTTTGACTGTGTGGACCACAACAAAAACTGGAAAATTGCTAAAGAGATGGGAATACCATACCACCTGACCTACCTCCTGAGAAATCTGTATGCAGGTCAGGAAGCAACAGTTAGAATTGGACATGGAACTGTTTCTAAGTAGGGAAAGGAGTACGTCGAGGCTGTATATTGTCACCCTGCTTATTTAACTTACATGCAGAGTAAGTTAAACAAGCTGGATGAAGTGCAAGCTGGAATCAAGATTGCCAGGAGAAAGATCAATAACCTCAGCTATGCAACAGACACCACACTTATGGCAGAAAGTGAAGAACTAAAGAGCCTCTTGATCAAAGTGAAAGAGAAGAGTGGAAAAGTTGGCTTAAAACTCATTATTCAGAAAACGAAGATCATGGCATCCGGTCCCATCACTTCGTGGCAAATACAGGGAAACAGTGGAAACCGTGGCAGACTATTTTTTTGGGCTCTAAAATCACTGTAGATGGTGACTGCAGCTATGAAATTAAGACGCTTGCTCCTTGAAAGAAAGTTATGATCAACCTAGATAGCATATTAAAAAGCAGAGACATTACTTTGCCAACAACAATCTGTCTAGTCAAAGCTATGTTTTTTCCAGTAGTCATGTATTGATGTGAGAATTGGGCTATAAAGAAAGCTGAGCATCGAAGAACTGATGCTTTTGAAGTGTGCTGTTAGAGAGGATTCTTGGAGTCCCTTGGACTGCAAGGAGATCCAGCCAGTCAATCCTAAAGGAAATCAGTCCTGAATATTCATTGGAAAGACTGATGTTGAAGCTGAAACTCCAAATACTTAAGTCACCTGATGTGAAGAACTGACTCATTTGAAAAGACACTGATGCTGGAAAGACTGAAGGCAGGAGGAGAAGGGGACGACAGAGGATGAGATAGCTGGATGGCATAACCAACTCAGTGGACATGCTGCTGCTGCTGCTGTTAAGTCACTTCAGTTGTGTCCAACTCTTCGCGACCTCATGGACTGCAGCCTACCAGGCTCCTCCGTCCATGGGATTTTCCAGGCAAGAATACTGGGTGGGTTGCCATTGCCTTCTCCGCACAATGGACATGAGTTTGAGTAAACTCTGGGTGTTGGAGATGGACAGGGAGGCCTGGCATGCTGCATGCAGTCCATGGGGTCGCAAAGAGTTGGACACGACTGAGCAACTGAACTGAACTGAACTAATGCACATTACCTAAGTTGTTTCATAGATGTGAAAAACCCCTACCAAATGGAAGATGTTAACTTTCTGATGACCATGAGCACATAGCCACAGGCTTCCCAGACCCTAAGGACTGATAATGTTAACCCCCGTGACACCATCCTATTACCTCACCATCCACCAATCAGAGAAATGGGCAGTAGCTGACCACAAACCCTGCAACACCCCTCCCTCACCTGGCCTTCAAAAATGCTTGCTGAAAACTTTCAGAGAGTACAAGGTTGGGGGTTAGGTAAATGAGCAAACCATCTCCTTGCATGGCAAGTCTCCTTTCCCTGCTCCAGACTTCAGTGTTTCAGTTTGGCCTCACTGTATGTCAGGCACACAAACTTGTGCTTACTAGCAAGATGAGATAGCCAAACATACATATAGAAAAATTGTAAGAGACATGCAAGCAGCCTGCAATCCTAATTTAGATTTATTATTTCTATTACTTCTATGAGTGAACACACAAAATTGGTGCGACCCCCTTTTGGAATTCTCGAGGCCAGAATACTGGAGTGGGTAGTCTTTCCCTTCTCCAGGGTATCTTCCCAACCCAGGGATCAAACCCAGGTTTCCTGCATTGCAGGCAGATTCTTTACCAGCTGAGCCACAAGGGAAGCCCCAGATAGTCTAGATGCGTATCAAAAGAATGATTTCAGTAAGCCCAGATTCCTGCATCTTCCCATACATAGAAAAGCACTACATTTCTTGAGATAATCTGGTTTTCTTTTACTAACAATAATCTTTTGATATTCCAACTACCTGGTCTTTTGTTGCAAAAACTTATATCCTGGCGACCCCTCTGCCCCCTGGCTCCTGCCCCTTCTGTGCAGTCTCTTAAGAGTTATTTGAGATGCTGTTTCTTGGGCTTGAACTCCTAAGAATGCCCACCAAACAAAATATAACTCTCAACCTTTAGGTTGTGCTTTTTTTTTTTTTCAGTCAACAGTTTCATTATTATTAGTAGGTTATCAGTCAGTGAACAACCATAAAAGAGTTGAAAATTGAATGTCTAACCATTGTAATTCACATTAAGTAAAAGCATTTTAATGGATTAATTTTTTAAATCTCTGGAAGGTTGGAGGAGAGGGAAAGATTTCGTTTTGTTTTGTTTTGGACATATATATGATAACTTGGGAGGGAGAAGCTGGTGAGGAGGTACCCTCTCATTGCCCGTTAGCTACATTTCCACTCCATCATAGAAGACTCCTGTCTTCAGGAGTCTTGTTCTTGTTCTTCAGGAACTTGTTTTCCCTTCTAAACATTTGTGAACTCCAAGGACAAAGCTAAAACAGAAACACTTGATGTGCTTCTCTTCCATTCTCCTTCCACCATCTACTCTCACTTCCCCTACCACCACTCAGAGTTAAACATGAAAAATTTTAAAAGCTCTTAACTAAATAGCTTGATTATATATAGTGATATTCATAATATAAAATTACCAAGTAAAATCTGTCACTATGGATTCCCCAGAAATGTAACCTAACAAAAACATCTCAGCTCTCTGGTTCTGTTTCAGAAAAAAAAAAGAAGAAAAAATCAGATTAGATAAATTTGAGCTTAGGCAGCTCTGTTTCATTTCATTAGTGCTGAGGTAACATAAAAATTGGCATAAAAACCAAACCAACATGGAAAAGTAAAAATGTCAAATACATATTTAAAGTTGATTTGTATTGAATCTTTTAAATGCACTCTGAGTTTGCTGCCCTGAATCTCAAAGCCACAATGAATACCAATAGCATAAATTCACAAATATAATAAATACCAAATTTACTGAATTTACTAATGGGATAAATCACCTGTCTTTCACTCCTAATTGTTAGAGACTTTCTATTAATAAAACCTTGGTGTTCTATTGTGACTTTACCATAGCTCATACAGTAAAGAATCTGCCTGCCTATCACTCATCTCAGTGTTTGAGAATTATTGCTTCCCTGGTGGCTCAGAGGGTAAAGCGTCTGCCTGCAATGCGGGAGACCTGGGTTCGATCCCTGGGTCAGGAAGATCCCCTGGAGAAGGAAATGGCAACCCACTGCAGTATTCTTGCCTGGAGAATTCCATGGACTGTGTAGCCTGGTGGGTTACAGTCCACGGGGTCACAAAGAGTCGGACCTGACTGAGAGGCTTCACTCACTCACTCATAATCAAGGAAGACAATTCATAAAAGAAGAAATACAATGATCAGATCAGCAGTGAATTTTTTTCATAATAATTAAACTTGTAAGTATCTGAGATATGAGAAACCACAAACTCTTAAACACTCCAGGTAGGAATATGAACCAGAAAAACTGAAAAAAAAACAAATGAAGAAGAAAATAATAGCTATCACTGAGTATTTACCATGTGGTAGGTACTATGCTAACTGCTTTAAAATAACATTTTTACATTATCTCTGTTTTATGAATGAGGAGATAATGATGCTCAGAAAAGGTTAAGTAACATACCCAAGAAAACAAAGATAGTGAAAAACAACAACAGAGCTAGAAGGCAATTTGGCAATGAGTATTAAATATCTTTTAAATTTCTATATTTTTAGAGAGAGCAGTTCTCCTTAGAGTTTATCATAAAGAAATAAGTAGTGAAATAAACACTATATTAATATAATGTCCATTATAACATTATTTATAAGAAGGGGAAGAGGCAGCAACCTAAAGGTCCAATAATAGCCAAATGGCTAGTTTCAGTGTATTATGCATTGATGCAATGGAATATTGTATGCCTATTATAAATGATGGTATGACTCTATACTTATTGAAATAGAAATCTAGTCCATGTTTAGTGGGAAAAATGAAATACAAAGTAGTATATATAGTACAACTTTTATTAAAAATAGTGAAGTATGGATGGTGACTAGACTTACTGTAGTGACCATTTTGTAGTGTATCAACTATCAAACCATTGTGTTATATATCTGAAATTAATACGTTATATATCAATTATATCTCACTTTTTAAAAAGCCTATTAAACCATAAAAAATTTAGTGTAGGTATTAAAAAAACTAGAAGAACATATTCCAAAATGTTAACTTATGATGTCTTGTAGTAGGATTTTGACTGATTTATTTTGTTTACTCACATATTTTAAAATATTTCTACAATAAAAATGGATCATCTATATAAACATTTGTTTAAAAGCCATAAGAGAATTCTAATACACTGCTCATGGGAATGTAAAATAATACTACCACTGTGGAAAACTGCTCAAGAGTTTCTTATAAAATTAATCATACATCTGCAATATGATCCTGTCATTCTACCCCTAGGTGTGTATCCAAGAGAAATGAAAGTGCATGTTTACAAAAAGACTTGCAACAAATGTTCAAAATAGCTTTATTAACAATAGCCCAAAGCTGAAAGCAATTCACATATGCATCAACAGGTGAATGAATAAACAAAACATAGTATATCCACAAAATGGAATACTACTGGGCAACAAAAAAGGAATTAAATACTGATATGCTTATATACACACCATGTATAAACCTCAAATTCATTATGCTGAGTAAAAGAAGCCAGACACAAAAGAGTACACATTATATGATGATATTTACATAAAAAGCAGAAGAATGCAAACTAGTTTATAGTGACAAAAAAAAAAAAAAAAGATCAGTGATTGCCTGAGGCCAGGAGCAGGAGGGATAGACCTCACAGACACAAGAGGAAGATCTGCAGGGAGGATGATGATGAAAATGTTCTATATCTTGATTATGGTAGTTTTTTTAAAGTTATATATAAAATTCATCAAACTGTACCCTTTAAAAGCATGCAGCTCATTGTACATACATTATACTTCAATAAAGTTAAGTTTTTAAAAAGCTTATAGAAGCTTAATTCTTCAAAATATATATATATATAATTTTTTTCCTATACTCTGTATACAGGAATTTCAGGTCACCAAATTGATTTTAAACTTAATAATAACAACAATAGTTACAGCTAACATTTATAGTATTTCAGAAACTATCCTACCAAAATCCTAATTGTATTTTCACAGAAAGAAATCTATCCTAAAACTCACATGGAATTTCAAGGGACCCCCAAATAGCCAAAACAACCTTGAAAAAGAATAGCAAAGTCAGAGGTTTCACATTTCCTGATTTCAAAACTTATTGCCAAGTTCAGTAACCTAAATAGAGAAGTACCGGCATGAAGATACACATGTAGAAAAATGAAGTAAAATAGAGACCCCCCCCAACCCCCACCAAAAAGTCCTGTATATATGGATTTTTGACAGGAATGCCAAATGCTTTTTGACAGGAGTGCCAAGATCATTCAATACCATTCCAACAAATGGTGTTGGGAAAACTGAATATCCACATGCAGAAGAATGAAGTTGAACCCTTAAACACTATACATATCATATGTAAAAATTAACTCAAAATAGGTCAAAAAACTATAACATGAAACTCTTAGAAGAAAATGTAGGTGAAAAGCTTAATGATATTGATTTGGAGTTCAAGAATGATTTCTTGGATATGACACCAAAAGCACATGCAATAAAAGAAAAAATAAACCAGACTACATCAAAATGTAAAACTTCTGTGCATCAAGGGACACAATAAATAAAGCTAAAAGTCAACCCACATAATGAAAGAACATATATGTATTTTATGAGATTAATGTCCAGAATATGTAAAGAACTCCAGGGACTTTCCTGGTGGACCAGTGGCCAAGACTTCATGCTCCCAATTCAGGGGGCCAGGTTCGACACCTGGTCAGGGAACCAGATCTCATCTGCCGCATCTAAACAGACTGTATGAGACAAGAGCTTTCGTGCTGCAACTGAGATGAAATAAATATTAAATTTTTTTTTAAAGAACTCTGACAATTCAACAACAACAACAAAGCCAAACTAAAAAATGGACAAAGGACCTAAATAGACATTTCTCCAAATAAGCTATGCAAACGGCCAATATGCACATGAAAACGTGTTCAACATCACCAAGCACCAAAGGTCAAAAGAAATAGTCAACCATTTCCACTTATTATTAGCTACATTCAGAACCTAGTAGCAATAATCTGCATGGTATCCAACACATGACACTCGGTCTCTTAAAAATGTAGGTTTCTGTAAGTTCACTGGAATGCCTAGAGCACCTCAGCAGACAGTTTGGAAACCATGGATATAGATAATCACCAAGAATAGGAAAGAAATGTAAAAGTGAGGTTAAATACAACAACTCCAACTAAATTACATTCAAGGTTTTAGACTTGTCTGAAAACTGTGAAGTTTTTTAAAAACGTGTAGTCACAGTTTTAATAGCGCTACAATAATATGGGAAATCTTCTCACTATAATATTAAACTGTGTTTGTTGCTCAGTCTTTGGCTTTGCCCTCTAAGTCATAAATTATTCTACTTTCTTCAAAATGTGCTTGACTTCAGATTTCTATTCTATAAGATGTAGCCTCAGAAAGGAGCCATTGATTGAGATAGTATTAAAAGTACTCAGATTTTAGCTTACAATTTAAATTTAGTTTATAATTTAGATTTTAAACTCCCTGGGTGCAGTTGCAGTTATGAGCAAAAATGGTATCTGTCACTTCTAGACAAAGTTAATTAAGAAACAGGCATGTCTTCATCACCCTTTCCTACTCCGCTGGCTACAAGCAGAGAACTGTGAACTCTTGAAGGATATGGAAGAAGCCTGGGTCTCTGAATGAGCTCTAGAATAGTCATCTGCTGATGAGGAACATCCACATTATACTGTTATATTAGCAAGAAATGTACTTCTATCTTGTTAAGCTGCTGAAATTTTGGAGTTGGTTTCTTACAGCAATTAATACACTCCAAACTAAGGTCCATTCCTGATATAATTGAGAGTGCTTCTCAAGTATTACTATTAAGTATGACACATGCTAAATTTCCTTTGATACATCCTTATCACCACCTTGAGTAAATTCCTCATTTTCCTAGGTTGGCTAATAGATTTTATAAACAAGTGTATATGTTTATTGAATGTCATTTTGTCAAAAACTGTGGTAGGTCTGAGGTTTTACATTATTTGTAATGGAACATTACTCAGCAATAATAAGGAATGAATTACTGATACACACAATAACATGAGGAAAATCTCAAAATCATTACATTGACTAAAAGAAGCCCCACACTAAAGACTGTATCAGTACTTCTTTCCTTTTTATTAACAAATAGTATCCATTTTACAGATATACTGCATATTGCCAATCCATTCAACGGTTAATGGAGATTTGAGTGGCCTTCACTATTGGCTATTATGAATAACACTGCTATGAAAATTCATGTACTTTGATTATAAATTAAACATAATGTCTGATTCCATTTATATGATGTTCAAGAACAGGTAAAACTAATTTATAGTGTTTTTAAGTCAGAAAATTGGTTACCTAGGGGCAAGGAACTGATGTTGACTGAGAAAAGGCACAAAAAAAACTTTCGGGACAATGAAAATGTTACATATCTTTTTCTGGGTGAAGATCATGAAAGTGTAGGTGTATAAAAAGTCAGTAAACAATGAGATACCACTTCCCTCATAATAGAAATGGCTATAATAAAAAGAACAATAATAAATGTTAGCAAAGATATAATAAAGTGGTAATCCTCATACATTTCTGGTAAAAATGTAAAATATTACAAACACTTTGGAAAAATTTGGCAGTGCCTCAAAATGCGAACATAGTGTTACCATATGACTCAGCAATTCTTCCAGGTCTCTACCCAAGAAAAATATAAATATATGCCTACATAAATGTTCACAGTAGCATAATTCACTGTAACCAAAAAGTGGAAAAAGCCTAAATGGCCACCGTCTAATGAATGGATAAGCAACATATGGTATATACATAAAATGGAACACTTTTTAGCAACAAAAAGGAATGAAATACTGACACTGGCTACAATACAAATAAATCTCAAAAACATTATGCTAAATGAGAGAAGCTAATCACAAAGACCACATATTGTAAGATTCCACTTAAAGGTCCAAAATAGGTAAATAGATTAGGATAGAAAGTAGATTAGCAAGTGCCAAGGGCTGAGGGGAAAGAGAGAAAAGAAATGGCAGTGACTGCTAATGTGTATGAGGTTTTTCAGGGGGATATTGAAATTTTTCTAAAATTAAATAACGGTAACGGTTGCAAATTCTGTTAATAGACTAGAAACTATTGAGTTGTACATATTAAATACTTGAATTTCATAGTATGTTAATTATATCTCAATAAAGCTGGGTTTTTTGATGATCAAGCAATCATTTAAATTTGTATGTTAAACCACGTGTAAACTATAATAAAGTACTGATCCAAAGGTATATTGCTTGTGCTCAGTCACTTCAGTCGTGTCCAACTCTTTGTGACCCCATGGACTATAGCCAGGCTCCTCTGTCCATGGGATTTTCCAGGCGAGAATACTAGAGTGGGTTGCCATGCCCTACTCCAGGAGACCTTTCCGACCCAGGGATCGAACTGGCGGCTCCCGCTGCTTCTGAATTGTAGGCAGATTCTTTGCTGCTAAGCCACTGGGGAAGCCCCAAAGGTATTAATATATTAAAAACCACCAAAAATAAGATAAGAACAGCTGAATAATAGAATTCTGTGAGAGGTAAAGATCTTTGAGATCATCTGGTCCAGCCTCTTCACTGTATATGTAAGGAAACTGGGATTCTGAGAAACATGATTTGCTCATTCTCAACGGCAAAACAGGATGGAAAATCAAGGAGTCAACTCAATGGTCAGTGCAAGGATATACACTGAATATTCAAAACCAAGTTCCTGGCATTCAGTATATAGCTTGCTGCTGCTGCTAAGTCGCTTCAGTCGTGTCCGACTGTGTGTGACCCCACAGACGGCAGCCCACCAGGTTCCCCCATCCCTGGGATTCTCCAGGCAAGAACACTGGAGTGGGTTGCCATTTCCTTCTCCAATGCATGAAAGTGAAAAGTGAAAGGGAAGTCGCTCAGTCGTGTCCGACTCTTAGCAACCCCATGGACTGCAGCCTACCAAGCTCCTCCATCCATGGGATTTTCCAGGCAAGAATACTGGAGTGGGTTGCCATTGCCTTCTCCAGTATATAGGTTATTATGTTCAAATATACAGATCTCATCTAGAGTTTATAAAGCAGTATTTGCTGGTGTTAACCAGATCTCAGCATGGCTAGCTGGTATTGGGTTGGCCAAAAAGTTCGTTCATAAGCTGTTAGAAAACTTCAAAAATTTTTTTGGCCAACCCAATAGATTTCTATTTTACAGAAGTCCCTTAAGAATAAGGCTTTAGGGAAAAGGATGTACAAACTTATGCTTAATGTATGCCACTTTAAGCCACCCCACTTCCACCTTTGTTATTGTTCATGTCTCCAAATGATACCTACTTTTTTCCATTGCCCTTCTCTGATTAAAAAAATTTTTTCAACATATTAAATAGCTCCAAATAAATCAAATAATATGAAACAACTAACAATTGAATAAGGGGATGCAAGGTGGAATAATCCAGAGCAAACATACTTTAATATATTTTAGAATCATCTGCCAAATATAGTCAATTTTAAGTCACATAATTAAACTGGTGTCTTCTGGGTTTTTGAAAATGAAATAGTCCAAGATATAATATTTCTGCTATCTCCCTAGGATATTTCTAAATGCCTTAGGGTTTCATAGTAGTGAACCTAGTGAGAAAACAAGAATAGGAAGCTCTGGAGTGGAACTTCTGAGATTTTATTCCCACTCCATTACCAAATAGCTTATTTGTCTTAGAGAAATCTACTTAACCTCCTTGTGCCAATATTTCCAAATCTGTAAAATAGGATGGTATAGGGTTGTTCTAAGAATTAAATAATGTGTTCCTCTTCAAGATGATAAAGAGCCGAATGCTTTTTGTTAATCCCTCTGAAAACCGTGTTTAAATAACATTGAAAATGAATCTCTAACCCAAGGGAAAAAATAAAACTCAAAACAGCTTTGTGTAAAAAAATAAATAAATAAGTAACATTGAAAGTTATTTTCAGGGTATAAGTCTACAACATTTAAGAGGAAGTAAGGAAAGTCATTAGAAAACATGCTATTTTACTTTTTTTTTTTTTAATTATTTATTTGGCTATGCCAGGTCTTAGTTGTGGTATGCAGAATTTTAAGTTGCAGCATGTGGGAACTAGCTCCCTGACCAGGGATCAAACCAAGGCCCCCTGTGTTAGGAATGTGGAGTCTTAGCCACTGGACCACCAAGAAAGTCCCAGAAAATGCTATTTTAACAAAGTTTTAGAAACAGGAAGAAGATGAAAGACTGATGACTAATTAAGACCAGAGGAAACACTACCTAGAATATGAGTGGAAAAGAATGTAGTGCACCAATCTTACTAAAGAAACCCAAAATGCTTAGAACCAGGACATTCTAATTAGGATGGACAACAGGAACTGGGCCTGAAAGCAGGGAAATCACTTAAAGCCTGTGTGTGGAAAGCATGGGTTCTCCTCCCAAACACCAGGGAGCAAAATAGCCATCAGACAGGCGATTGTCCTTTGGACAAAAAGTAATAATAATGAGGGAAGTGGTAGACAGTAGAAAGCATGTTCTTAACCATGAATACTGAATTTGTTTTTATTTTCTTTTGGTTAACTTTCACAAAAAAAGGAGGTGAAAGACCTGCAGAATGCACACTATAAGATACTGATTAAAAAAAAAATCGAAGACACAAATTAAAGGAAAAATATTCCACACACATGGTTTGGAAGAATTAATATTTTTTAAATGCCTATTTACCCAAAGCAATTTATAGATTCAATGCAATTCTTAGCAAAATTCAATGGCATTTTTCACAGAAATAGAATGATCCTAAAATTTATATGGAATCACAGAAGTCCCCATATAGCCAAAGCACTCTTAAGAAAGAACAAAGCTGGAGGCATCATATTCCCTGATTGCAAACTATATTACAAAGTTATGATAATCAAAACAGTACTGGCATAAAAACAGACAGATTGATCAATGGAATAGAACAGAGAGCTCAGAAATAAACCCACATATATAGTCAATTAATTTACAACAAAGGAGCCAAGAATACATGATAAAGAACTCAATAAATAAGCCTTAGTAAACCTGGAAAGCAACATGCAAAGAAAGGAACTAGACCACTATTTTATATCATACAAAAAAATTAACACAAAATGGATTAAAAACTTGAATGTTAAGACCAGAAACCTTAAAACTCCTAGAAGAAAATATTGACAGTAATCTCCATGACATTACTCCTGGAATTTTTTTTTTTTTTTTGGATGTCACTCCAAAGGCAATGGCAACCAAAGCAAAGATAAACAAATGGGCTGACATCAAACTAAAAAGTTTTTGTATTGCAAAGGAAATTATTAAGAAAACAAAAAGACAACTTAATGAATGGGAGAAGTTATTTGCAAATCATATATCCAATAAGCATATCCAAATAAATATAGAACTCATATAGCTCAATAAAAACAAAAAAATTCAATTTTAAAATGAGCAAATATAAAAAAATTAAAATGGGCAGAGGATCTAAATAGACATTTTTCCAAAGACATACAGATGGCCAGTGGACCGTACCTATATGAGATATATATAATACACATATATTATATATATATTATTTATACACATTATGTATATATAAAAATCTACTTCAACTTTTTTTAAGTGCCTGGAATTAGGCACTCAGGGAACTAGGTTCAGTTCAGTTCAGTCACTCAGTCGTGTCCGACTCTTTGCGACCCCATGAACTGCAGCATGCCAGGCATCCCTGTCCATCACCAACTCCCGGAGTTCACTCAGACTCACGTCCATCGAGTCAGTGATGCCATCCAGCCATCTCATCCTCGGTCGTCCCCTTCTCCTCCTGCCCCCAATCCCTCCCAGCATCAGAGTCTCTTCCAATGAGTCAACTCTTCGCATGAGGTGGCCAAAGTACTGGAGTTTCAGCTTTAGCATCATTTCTTCCAAAGAACACCCAGGACTGATCTCCTTCAGAATGGACTGGTTGGATCTCCTTGCAGTCCAAGGGACTCTCAAGAGTCTTCTCCAACACCACAGTTCAAAAGCATCAATTTGAATTAGGTTAGAGGAAGGTAAAGAAGAGAAAAATGAGATATTTGGAAAGGGAGAATTTCTCAAAACTGAAAAGTACATGGTGGAGTGTGGGACCTTCAATAATAAAATCCATTCCCCCCGGCAAATCCCCTCACCTGTCAGTGCCCTAATAGGTGACAGGCCTCAAAGAGGAATGGCTATTGATGCACCTAGGAAAGCTGGACTTAGCACCAAGGCTCAACAACCTAAAGAATCAAACAGTGTTATGGTCAGTATATGGGGAAGCTGAAAAGAAGCAAATCTTTGCAAATCCTAATGAGACTAAAAAAACCTTACATTATCCTTCACCTTCCTGCACCTATATTTATATTCCCTAGGCTATCTGGAGGTTCTGTTTTTGGTAAACTTGAATATACCCTACATGGCACAAAAGGAATCATTTGGGCTTACACCATAAATATCAGCAGTAAGCAGCATGGACTAGGGAGCAGAGGGGCCTCATCTAGTATTGTTTTTTCTAAAGTCCTCAGGAAACTTTACATTGAGTAATGGGAACGCAACTATTTTCTGTGGTTGAGTTTCCCACTAACCCAAGGAGGACTGATTTAAAATATTGTATTGCAAAAGAAACTATCAACAAAACAAACAAACAAACAAACAAACAAACAAAAAAACAGCCTAATGAATGGGAGAAGATATTTGCTGTAGGGGGAAATGTCTGCTGCAATAGAAAACTATGTCTTGTGTAGAGAACTTTCCTCCAAGGCAAATAATTCTGATCCTAATGGAGTTATTTTACAGCTCAGTAAGTTGTAGAGCTATAGTCCATGGGGTTGCAAAGTCAGACACAACTGAAGGACTAACACTTTCACTTTTCAAATTGTAGATACCAGACTGCAATGCAGAATAACTGACCAGCTGAGTTCCTGTCCTCTCTGTGAAAAGAACAGTTTTGCCTCCAATTGTACATTAATTTCAACATCCTTTACTCCATATAAATTTTTTTTCCCATTTTAATTACATATATTGTAACTGTTTATAGGAAATACTTGCTGAAGTATTTGGGGTGACACAGCTTAAGTTTTTGAAGTTCCATATAAATTTTAGAATCAGCTCGATTTACACTTACATGTTTTTCTGCAAATTGGATATTGCATTGAATCCATAAATCAATTTGGGAAGCACTGACATCTTTAAAATATTGAATATTCTAATTTATGAACTTAATGTACTTATATCTTTAATATTTTGTCAGTTTTAATGTAAGGTCTTATACATCTTTCATTACTTTCATTCCAAAGTATCTAATGTTTATGCAATAGTTTCTCTTATTTGTTGTTGATATATAAGAACATAATTGTTTTTTTTTTTAATTGTCCTATATACAGTAACCTTGACAAGTACCATGTCCTACTAGTAGTTTATAGATTTTGGACTTTCTACATACACGTCACTGGCAAATAAATAAAGAGGCTTATTTCTTTCTCTCCAACATTTGTTTCATTTTGATTTTTCTAGCCTTATTATTCTGGCTGTGACCTACAGCACAGAGTTGAATAGAAGTAGTAAATAGTAGATATTCTGGTCTTAATCCCAAGTATGATGTCCACTATAGGTTTTATGTAGATACCTTTTATTAGAATAAGAAACCTACTTCTTACTAGTTTAAGTTTTTATTATGAATACATAAACTTTATGAAATGCTTCTTCCACGTCCACTAGAATGGCTTTACAGTTTTTATCTCTTAATGTGAATTACATTGACTGGTTAAACCATCTTTGCATTCTTGAAATAACCTCACTTTGTCATGATGTATTCTTTTTATATTTTCAGGTTTAATTGCTAGTATTTAGGTAACTTGGAATCTGCATAGGAGATTGAAAAAAAGAACTGCAGATTAGTCTCATGATTCATGAGATTCTGCAATTCTTTATTTCAATCTCCTATGCAGATTCCAAGTTACGTCAGCCTAGCAAAAACAATTGGGGAATATCCTCTTGTTCAGCTTGCGGAAGAATTTATGTAGGGTGGTATTACTTTTTTAATATTTGAAAGAATCCGTGGGGATGCCATCTAAGTTTGGATTTGTGAGCTCTTAAACAGTAGATCTAGTTCTCAGTATACTAATAAAGCTGTGCAACCATCACCATTAATTTCAGAGCATGTAAATCATCGCCCGAAGACTCTGTATCCATCAGCAGTCATTCACTGATCACCTTCCCTCCTGCTCTGAGCAACCATGAATTACTTTGTCTCTGTGGATTTAACTATTATGGATACTTCATGTAAGTGGGATCATACACTGTGTGGTCTTTTGTGTTGCTTTTTCCACTTTGAATAATGCTTTTTAAGACTCATCTATGTTGTTCCATTAATGAATATTTCATTCCTTTTTATGGATGAATAGTTTTCCATTGTATGTACCACATTTTGTTTACCCATTCATCAGCTGATGAACATTTGGGTTGTTTCTACTTTTTCGTTATTATGACTAATGCGGCTATGCATATTCATATACAAGTTTTTGTGTGAGCACTTTCAATTTTGTCAGGTAAGACTGTAGTCGCTAAGTTATATCATAAATGTTTAGGGAATGACAGGCCGTTTTACAAAAAGGCTGTACCATGTTATAGTCCCATCAACATATGAAGGTTCCAATTTCTCCACATTCTTGCCAAAACTATCATTGTCTTATTATAGCTATCCTCTTGAGTATATTGGAGAAGGCAATGGCACCCCACTCCAGTACTCTTGCCTGGAAAATCCCATGGACACAGGAGTCTGGTAGGCTGCAGTCCATGAGGTCGCTAAGAGTCGGACATGACGGAGCGACTTCACTTTTCACTTTCATGCATTGGAGAAGGAAATGGCAACCCACTTCAGGGTTCTTGCCTGGAGAATCCCAGGGACGGGGGAGCCTGGTGGGCTGCTGTCTCTGGGGTCGCACGGAGTCGGACACGACTGAAGCGCCTTAGCAGCAGCAGTGAGTATATAGTATCTTACTGTGTTTTTCACTTGTATTTCCCTAATGACTAATGATGTTGAGCATTTTATGTACTTACTGGACATTCACAGATATTCTTTGATGAAATATCTATTCAAACGCTTTGCCCATTTTTAAATTGGGTTGTCTATTCATTGTTGAGGAATTTTAGATAGTAGTCTTTGATCAGATATATAATTTAAAGATATATTTTCTCACTTTTTTATTTTCTTGATAGCCTTTTGAAGCACAATTAAAAAAAAAAATTTTATGAAGTCCAATTTATCTGCTTCTACATTGGTTGCCATATGTACAAAGCCATTGTCCCATTCAAGGTCACAAAAACTTACAACTATGTTTTCTTCCAGAGTTTTAAGTTAGTTCTTACAATATGAGTACTCAGTCAACTTGGAGTTAATTTTGGTATATACTGTGAGGTATAGGTTCAACTTCATTCTTTTGCATGTGGCTATGGAGTTGTCCCAACACCATTAATTGAAGATTATTTCCCCTTGTCAAAAATAACTACTTTAGCAAATATGGAATGGTTCAGATTTGTCTTTCTTCTATCTGTAGTTTTTCAGGTATTTGATCATTTCATCTAAACTGTTCAATGCCCTCAGCATTGTGATTTATAATATCCTCTTAGATTTTTAATGTATGTAGATTAAGCAGTGATTATCTCCACTTCATTTCTGCTATTTGTGACTTCATACTTTTTCCTTCATTTTAATCTTCTCAAAGAAGCAACTCTTAGCTTTGTTAATTTTGTCTGATTCCTATTTCAGTAAATTAAGCTCTCTTTCTTCCCTCTTCGTGCTTCATTTGCAGTTTATAACATACTGGGATAAATGTTTAACTTATTTAGAACTTCCCTGCTGGCTCAGACAGTAAAAGTCTGCCTACAGTGTGGGAGACCCAGGTTTGATCCCTGGGTTGGGAAGATCCCCTGGAGAAGGAAATGGCAACCCACTCCAGTACTCTTGCCAGGAAAATCCCATGGAGAATCCTGGTAGGCTACAGTCCATGGGGTCACAAAGAGTCAGCCACAACTGAGCAACTTCACTTTCTTTTTCATTGACTTTTAGCCTTTATTCTTTTTTAATAAATTAAAGATATAAAGTGCTTCTCTAAGCAGTTTTATCCACACCTCATACATTGATACTTTTACTTTTTAAATGAAATATTTTCTAACTTTTATTGTGGATTCTTCCTTAAACCAAGGTTACTTTGGAGTATGTTTTGTATTTTCTAAACATAGGACATTTCCTACCCTCCCCCCTTTGTTGTTTTTTTAATTACAGTCAAAGAATTATACTCTGGTTACAAATTTTTAAATCTTGTTTAGATTTGCTTTCCAGTATAGAGAACTGTCATTTTTGTAAATGCTCCATGTGTCCATGAAAAACTGTATTATTTGTTGAGTACAGTAGCCTATAAATGGTTATTAGGTCAATAATATTTTCTGTAACTCCACCAATTTTGGTTACTATGTGATCTTCCTTTATGATTGCAGATTTCTCTATTTCTCCTTGTAGTTCTTTGATAAACTTAGACACAATCTATTGAATTCTATAAATTTAGAATTGCCAAATCTCCTTGTTGAGTTAGTCTTCTCAACTTTCTTTACTACTAGTAAGTCTTTGGCCCAAACTTGTTTGATGTTAATATAGCCATAGCAGCCTTTTCCCAGTGTTCATATATTTTTTTATATCCTTTCATTTTTTTGCATCCTTACATTTTGTGTCTCTCTTGTATATACAAGCATACCTCAGAGATACTGTGGGTTCAGTTCTACACCTCCACAATAAAGCAATTATCACAACAATGAATCACACAAATTTGTTTTCCCAGTGCATATAAAGGTTATGTCTACACTGCTGTTTAATTGCTAAGTCATGTCTGACTCTTTTGCAACCCCCATGGACTGTGGCCCACCAGGCTCCTCTGTCCATGCAACTTTCCAGGCAGTAACACTGGAGTGGGTTGCCATTTCCATCTCCAGGGGATCTTCCTGACCCAGGGATTGAACTCACATTTCCTCCATTGGCAGGAAGATTCCTTACCACTGAGCCATCTAGGAAGCCCATGTTTACACTGTACTGTAGACGGTGTGTAGCATTATGTTTAAAAAGATGTATATACTTTAAGATAAGTCAGAAAAATGGTACCAAAGACTTCCTTGACACAGGGTTGCCATAAACCTTCAATTTATAAAAGCTGCAATAAAGCAAAGCACAATAAAACAAAGTATGACTGCAATTGGATTATGTTACTGACAATTTTTGTCTTTTATTGGAAGACTTAGCTTATTTACATTTAATATAATTTCTGATCCATTTGGATTTAAATTTACCACCACCTCACCAAATGTTTTTCCTATACACCATTTTCTTTGTTCTTTTCTCTTTCTTGCTTTGTGTATGAGTACACTTTTTGTTATTCTTTTTATTCCATTTATATATAGTGATAAACTTTTAAAAATCTCTCAGTGTGGATACTCATTATTATAACATAAAACTCTGAATATTCAAGTCTAATATAAAACTACAACTTTAACCTTTTCTCCAACATAGGACGTTAAAATACTTTATTCCTTACCCAATTTAAATGCTGTTGTTTTCATGTAGTTTAGTCCTTTGGGTTTTTGGTTTTTTTTAACCCTCAAGATATTATTTCCATTTCAAAATCACTATTCATTTAACCCATATATTTACCCTTTCAGCTGTTCATTCCTTTTTGCATCTCTAGGCTTCCATCTGGTTATCATTATCCTTCTGCTTAAAGACATTTTTGTGTAGTTTGTTAGGGAAAAAATTATTTTGTATATGAAATTTTCTTAATTTTACCAGTTATACCCTTACTGTTGAGGGCATTTTTGCCTTGTATAGAACTCTAAGTTGGTCCTTACTTTTTGTCACTTTGAAAATGCCATCCCATCTTTTGAGTCCCAAATTTTTTAATTGAAGTAAAATTGGTATTAAGTTTCAGGTGCACATCATGATTCACACTGGGCGTTTTTTGGTGCTTTGAAATATGCCTTCTTTCACTGCTCTGGATTCTGGGTTTTTTGTTTTTTTTTTTTAAGCTTTCAATGGTATTGATATTTGCACAGGTATGATTACTCTGAATATATTTTGCTCGGGGTTTGTGGGACTTCCAGAATTTGCAGCTTGATTTCCCTAAATTTTAAAATTTCTTAAGCATTAACTCTAATTATCCTCTATTTCCTCTTTTTTGGGGGGACTACAGTTACATTAATGTTAGCCCTTCTTGGTGTTGTATCACTTTTTGGTTCTTTTCCATCCTCTTGTCTCTATATACTCATTCATTTTTCTTCTGATCAAATTTCACTGTGTCTTCAGCTGTGTTCCATCTGGTGTTTAAGCTCATTCATTGACTTTTCAAAATTTCAGCTGTTATACTCTTTTAGTTTTTTAAAATACCCAATCCCCTGTTGATATTTTCAATCTTTTCTCTTTTGTTTTCCTCTTGCACATATTAAGTCCATGGGCGTCTGAGCATTTCTTTTATTGCCTGCTAACTCCAGAATTGAGCAGATATACCCACCAGTCACAAGCAGTGGTGGCCTAGAGTAGCGATCAATACATATAAGATATACAGAATGCAGGACCAAAGAACATATAATCTCTGAAAGCAGATTCATTCTTAAGAAGTTAAAGATGATCTGATTATACCCATTTTTCCACTTTCCATTTGCTTCTGCCAGGTTCCCACAGGGTCATTCTTTTTTATGTTAAATTCTCAGTTGGAGATTATCACACAGGTAACTTAAGTGTCCACTTAGTCTCATGTAAGAACAGATCAGGTTTCCCTGGTAGCACAGTGGTAAAGAATCTGCCTGCCAACCAGTTGAACCTCAAGAGACACGGTTCAATCCCTGAATCTGGTTAGATCCCATAGGCCAGGAAGCAACTAAGCCTGTGAGCCACAACTACTGAGCCTATGCTCTCGAGCTGCAAATACTGAGCCCATGTGCTGCAACTACTAAAGCCAAGGCACCCTAGAGCCCATGCTCTGCAACGAGAAGCCACTGCAATGAAAAGCCGGCACACCTTAACTAGAGAATAGACCCTGCCCACCAGAACCAGAGAAAAGCCTGCACAGCAGATGCAGCACAGCCAAAAATAAATAATAACAATAAAGAACAGTCCTATAGCTACAGATTCTCAGAGAAAACTGTTTTCCCCCCTCTATTAGAAACTAGGTGAAGTCAACCAAGTTCTTTTTATAGTCTCCCTTTGCTATTGGGCAGATTTTTCTAATTTATTCTGTCACTGATGATACCTGAGAAGCCATGCATACAGAGGTTTGGGGGGCTTTAAATACCATGCTATTGAACACATAATGAGAAATCATTAAAAGATATTAAGCAAGGGAACACAGATGACATGGTGATTCATTTATAGTAAAAGTAAACATTTAGTGGAGTTACAAAAGTAATGAATTAGCCACACCCTCAAGCAGCTTATATTTCATTACAGTAATGGTTCTCAACCCAGGGCAATTTTGTCTCTCCAGGAATATTTTGCTATTTATGGAAAGATCTTTGCTTGTCACAAGTGAAGGATTTTTTAAATTGTAGGATTCTTGTTTTACAATGTTGTGTTGGTTTCTGCCATACAACATAAATCAGCCATTTTTTTGTTTTCAGTCACTAAGTCTTGTCCAGCTCTTAAGACCTCATGGGCTGTAGCCTGCCAAGTTCCTTCTGTCCATGGGATTTCCCAGGCAAGAATACTGGAGTGGGTTACCATTTCCTTCTCCAGAGGATCTTCCCTACCCAGGGATAAATATACATATTTCCCCTCCCTCTCACCCTCTTCCATCCTACCCTTCTAGGTTGTCACAGAGCACCAGATTGAGCTCCCTCTATCATACAGCAACTTTCCACTAGCTATTTTACATATGGTAAGAGATGTTTCAATGCTACTCGCTCAATTCATCCCACCCTCTTTCCCCCAGTGTCCACAAATCTGTTCTCTGTCTCTCTATTCCTGCCCTGCAAATAGGTTCATCAATACCATTTTTCTAAATTCCATGTGTATGTTCTCAGTTCAGCTCAGTTCAGTCGCTCATTCATGTCCAACTCTTTGTAACCCCATGGACTGCAGCACGCCAGGCTTCCCTGTCCATCACCAACTCCTGGAGCCTACTCAAACTTATGTCCATCGCATCGGTGATGCCATCCAACCACCTCATCCTGTCACCCCCTTCTCCTCTCGCCTTCAATCTTTCCCAGCTAAAAGGTCTTTTCCAATGAGTCAGTTCTTTGCATCAGGTGACCAAAGTATTGGAGTTTCAGCTTCAGCATCAGTCCTTCCAATAAATATTCAGGACTTATCTCCTTTAGGACCTCCTTGCTGTCCAAGGGATTCTCAAGAGTATTCTTCAACACCACAGTTCAAAAGCATCAATTCTTTGGTGCTCAGCTCTCTTAATAGTCCAACTCTCACATCTATACATGACTAATGGAAAAAAACATAGCTCTGCCTAGATGGATCTTTGTTGGTAATGTCTCTGCTTTTTAATATGCTGTCTAGGTTGGTCATAGATTTTCTTCCAAGGGGCAAGCATCTTTTAACTTTGTGGCTGCAGTCACCATCTGCAGTGACTTTGGAACCCCCCAAAATAGTCTCTGTTTCCATTGTTTCCCCATCTAATTGCCATGAAGTGATAGGACCAGATGCCATCTTAGTTTTCTAAATGTTGAGTTTTAAGCCAACTTTTTCACTCTCCACTGTCAAGAGGGTCTTTAGTTCCTCCTCGCTTTCTGCCATAAAGGTGGTGTCATCTGCATATCTGAAGTTATTGATATTTCTCCTGGCAATCTTGATTCCAGCTTGTACTTTATCCAGCCCAGCATTGTGCATTATGTACTCTGCATATAAGTTAAATAAACAGGGTGACAATATAAAGCCTTGACGTACTCCTTTCCCAATTTTGGAACCAGTCTGTTGTTCCATGTGCAGTTCCAATTGTTGCTTTTTGACCTGCATACAGATTTCTCAAGAGGCAGGTCAGGTGGTCTGGTATTCCCATCTCTTGAAGAATTTTCCACAGTTTGTTGCAATCCACATAGTCAAAGGCTTTGGCATAGCCAATAAAGCAAAAGTAGATGTTTTTCTGAATTCTCTTGCTATTTCAGTGATCTAGCAGATGTTGGCAATTTGATCTCTGGTCCCTCTGTCTTTTCTATGTATGTTTTAATATATATTTTTCTTTCTGACTTACTTTACTCTGTGTAACAGGATCTAGGTTCATCCACCTCAGTTCAGCTGACTCAAATTCATTCCTTTTTATGGCTAAATAATACTTCATTGTATATATGTACCACAACTTCTTTATTCATTCATCTATAACTGGAAAGATTCTATATCACATGTAGAGGCCAGGATGTTGCTAAAGGGTGCCCATGACATCTCTCTACAAAAGAATTATTCTGCCCAAAATCTAGCAGTAGAATACAGGAAGCAAATAAGTATAATAAAACATAAATAATAGTCTATACAATATACAAAGGGCATGAAAGTGGGTAGGGAAATTCACGAAGCACTTCAATGGGCATCTAAATATTAAGCTGAGTGGAAATCTGGGAGGTAGGGTTATTACTATGAGCTTGAGTATGATAAGTATGAAGTATATTCCCCACATGTGGGGAACAACTATGACTAAAATTTACTGGCAGACGAGGCAGGTGAAGAATAAGGAGGCAAGGCAAGGCTGAAAAGGCAGGCAAGGACCAGACCGCAAAAGGTCTTACATACTAGATGAAGATTTTGGAAAATGTTGATATTAGAGGGCAACAAAGAGTAGTAAACAAGAAGTTTATTAATAAACAAGAATGGTCAGAAAGATCATTCAGGCAGAATTATGGTTAAAGGCTTAAGGACAAAATAAGGCACAGGCCAATTAGTAATCCTATTGGAATACTCCAGGCCAGTGAAGACTAGAGTCAGAAACAAAGGTCCAGTACAGAAGAAAGGATTAATATGGTAAAGTACTGTGTGTGTGCACATGTTAAGAAGCTTTAGTCGTGTCTTTGCAACTTTGACTCTTAGCAACCATATGGACCAGGCTCCTCTGTTCATGGGATTCTCCAGCAAGAATACTGGAGTGGGTTGCCATACCCTCCTCCAGGAGATCTTCCTGACCCAGGGATCAAACCCACACCTTTTATGTCCCCTGCATTGGCAGGTGGGCTCTTTAACCACTAGCGTCACCTGGGAAGACCGTTAAGTACTATACTCAGTCTTCAGTAACTGAATATTAAGAGAAAATAAAATTTAATAACAGCTTTCAAACACTACTCACAGAGACAGAGTACAGGAGAACACTTAGAAGAAAAATAATGAAAGATAATGCCATCCATTTCGACCTCTTGTAGTAAATAAGCTATGCAAGGACATATAAGTGGTTAATATCAGAGGATATAGCAGCAAAATCTGGATTGTGCCTTTAACTCTGATAATCATCCTTCAACCAATAATGACAAAAGATTTTTAGAATATTTTTCTGCTATATCCATATCATATTTTTATATATGTACTTATCTTCCTTCCAGATATTTCCTATTACATTACTTTTAAAATGCCATGTGTTCATTTTATCTAATGTTTTAAAATTCAAAATACTTTAATTTACATTTTAAAAAAAGAATAATAAAAATAACTTAACCTTTCAAGTGTGACTTTTTAACAGCAAAAAGGGAAAGTGGGAAACAGCCTCCCTTGAAAAAGAAATCAGCACTTCCAACGAAACTAAAGGAAGACTTACATGTAAAACTAATTCAGAAAGGAGCTAACAACTAAAGACATAGATATACATCTTATTTTAATCCCTCGAAAAGTTAACTGGATCTTAATAGATTATCCCTGAAAATCAAGCTTTTAACTATTCAATATAATCTTTGAAATGGTATCTAGTTAAGATAACAATTGCCTTAAATATACCAGACAAAATATTTACAATCAGCAAAATAAAAACCAGCAAAACAATTAACATCTGAAAGTCTAACATTCTATTCCACTGGATTTACATTTTTTCCTAAGAAAAATACTACATACAAATCTTTTGGGGTACAAATTAGAAGTACTCAACTACCTACTTATAATTGTTAACCTTCTTTCGACAGTATGACTCATCAGTAAACACCAATACAATACTTTACTGGTCACCTTATGTGAAATAACAAGTGGAAAACAAAATTTCTCAACAACAGTGGGTCATCAAATTCATTCAGCAAACACTTACTATAAAAAAGTTTATTAAAAAACTTAAACACACAATCATGATCAAGCATTTTAAAATTAAACTGAAATCAGTTATGAAACTTCCTTCTTAAAAGTTGTGAAAGTAAAAGGACAAATTTAATTCTAAATATTTCCTTGCTTATTTGAATTGTTTTTTAATGCTATTTCAGTAAATTATTTCTTTAATCTCCTCTTTAGGTTCTCAAGGTGGTCCATATTAACATCTTGTAATGCCAGTACCATTGCCTTAGACAAGGAGGGATCAAATGAAATAGTCATCAGACAGCACAAATCTATTAGATCTCTCTGACATTTCTGCAAACCTTCCAGGAACTTTTGGTATTTACAAGGATCCTTTTTTAATCGTTTCATTTCTGATACTGAAAACCCTATCAGACTAGTAAGTATTTCATCTACAAAGTCTACATCTAGATATGCAGTACCATCAGAAATTTTTGCTCTTACACTCCAAATGCCACCAGAACTTGAGAGATTTCCAGTTAAGGTTACAATAAATGCTTTGACTTTCACTGTTGTAACCTCCTTTGGTTTGCTGGCCATTAGAACAGACAAATAGATAAAGGGTGGAGAATACAAATCCATGGTGACAGAAAGTCCAGTACTATTCTCTGACAATTGTAAAGAACAAGTCTGTAAATGGTGCTCATTTTCATTAGGAACATCTGAACTCCTTTTTGGTATATTACTGACCAGCTCTCCATTGAACATTTTATTATTTAAGGAATGTCCATCTGAACTGCTAATTTGTTTTATTTTATGTGTCTCTGAGCTCTTACCTTTATTTGTAAAATCATGGGGTAGGGGTACATTGTGATTAACTGAAAGACTACTACTGTTTTGGTCTCTAGTAGATGGACAACTAAGAGATTTGTCTTCACTAGTCATTTGCTCAGATAAATTTTTTTCACTCCAATTATTATTTCCATTTTTGCAAATAAAAGAAAAACTATTTAGAGTATTAGATCTATGTGAAAACTTCTCTATACTTTCATCTGTAGTTCTGTTCAAAGTCAATAGTTGTAATTCTTTGGTCTCCATTTCTTCTTTCTGGACAGCTTCTTCTAAAAGCAAAGCCTCTTCCAATGAAAAGTCATCTAATTCCTCATCAGTAAAAAGCATAGATTGGTTTCGTGGTTTCTCCTTTGGCCTTGGAGAAATAACAAGTTCTGGTTCAAAATCTGACTGTCTGATGGGAACACTATTTGAGGAATTACCTATGAAACAACTTCTTTCCAAAGGGGTATTATTACTTGCTGCAAGCTCATCATTTTCATCAAGACTTGCCAAGAGTTCTTCATCAGAAGGTCCCAACACAGGATCTAGAACATCCGTAATTCTGGGGATGCTTTGGTTAGAATTATTTGGTATGACTGAAACTATAGGATCAGGTTCCCCAATTAATCTTGCAAGAACTTTTTCTTGGGCATATTCCTCTAAAAGAGCATCGACTTCTCCTCCCATCACTTTCACATTTTCTGGTTTCAACAAGAGAACACCAAGGCGGAAAGAAATATTTCCATAAATCAAAATTTTTGTACCTGGAGGAAGATCACTATGCAGAGCTGGAATAGACTGATATTCCATTCCTTGTATTTGTACAATTCCATCAGTTAGCTGTAGCATCAACATTCGTGAAGGCTTTGCTTCCCAAGGTTTTGGGGTTACTTGTGTTTCAGCTGTAATTAGGTCATTGGTTGTATTCTTTCCTCTCAACTTTTGTATCTGGGCATATGCAGGCTGACTTACATCAACCAATGAATTAATCTGCAGAGCAAAAAATCCATTCAGTTCTCCTTTCGGAGTTTCTAAAATGCCACTAGGTAAAAGACGATGCTCCAAATCTCTCAGATCGGTAAGGAGCCACTGCTCAAACACTTGTTTATTCATTTGTGCCTGACTCAAATTAACATTATCATTTTCTTCTTGGATCCAGTTAACACAAGCTTCTAGCCACGTTAAAGGCACTTTAACATGCCACGTAGCTGAAAGCCAGGTTTCAACTCTTAATGCAATACTAGTTACACTCATTTCTTTCACGTAAAGGAAATATTAGGCATCTATTACCTGAAAACAAACAAAAACATTATGGTAATTCAGTATATCTAAATAGAGTTTCTATAATTCTCTACAATGCACAAACAAGAGTAGCCAAACCTTTAGACTTTCTCTCCAGCATGTCTGTAATTCTTTGACTTTCTACATAGCAAAAATTCAAATGCCACAAGTAATCAGATGGTATAATGAGAAAAGCAAAAAATATGAGACAGATATATAAAGGTTTGAAGGCTAGCTCTGTCAAATTATAAGCTTTACAGCCTAGCATAAATTTCTTAACTTCTTCTAACCTAGTTTTTTCATCTATAAAATGTCATACCACCTCCTACCTAATGGGGTTGTTGTGAGGATTACATGATTAACATTTGTAAAGCACAATGTTAGACCTACGCAATACATACAATGTTAGTAGTTATTATATTAATATAGTAATCAGGTAAAATTATAACAACTAACAGATTCTTAGCTGATGTAAAGCATCTTATTTATCTAAATGATTCTGAACAGTTGTATCATGTAAATATACTTCTGATTTTCTCAGTATGATTAAAAAAAGTAGTAAAACACTAAAAAGACTAAGCTTTTCTCACAAATTAATTTTTTTCCTTCAACAGAGGAAGACTTTGAATTTATAAAAGTTTTAATATGCCTGTAAGAAAACTTACCATTTGGAACAGGAGCACAGGATTTGATGACAGGATTTAGAACTGGTTGTTCAGTGGAGTACTTGTAACCTCTGTTGCTCAGAAATGGCCTGAGAGCTAAAACAAAAAACAGTAAGGGTTATAAAAGGAAGCCACAGAAACAATCAATCACTGGACTATTTTCGTAAGTGCAAGAGTTTGATGGTATGGTTTTGAAGGTTCCTATTATCAATCAGGGTAGAGTATAGGTAGTACACAATAAAAACATGAGGTTTGGAATGAAATAAACAAAAGCAAGTGACCGTAAGAAACTTAGACACTCTACCTTAGCTTGCTTCCTTGTCTATATACTTACTTCAGAGGGCTACTGTGAAAATTAAAGGATAGGAGATGATGTCGGAGGTTCACAAGCAACCTAAGGCGAAACCAGGCCAAAGCAGCTGAAATTGAAACTGACCACCTACAGAGGGAGAAGGGCTCAAAGTCAAAGAAGCCAGAGCTCTCGATGCCATGGCAGCTGCAGCAGTGAGGTGGAAAAGGAGACCCAGGGATGACTATCCTTCAGGTTTACCTCTGGCAAAACAGGGATGAAGTCCTAGATAACCTCTCGGCCTTTGTCTGCAACATCTGGCAGATCCATAAACACTACTGCATGAGTGGACCAGGAAGAAGTCCTGTCCCATGGACTAGTTCAAGATATATTCTTGTGAAAAGGCATGAAATTATTTCTATATATTATATAGTAGGTCCTCTCATTTTTAGAAAATAGTAAATCCAGCTTCCTTGTAAAAACTTAGAGCTTATCCAAATGTTTCTTTTTTTAACCTTGCATCTCTTAGAAATTTAATAGGCATATATTGTCTGGTTTCCTACATCTTTTATCTCGTGACAAATATCTATACATATACATGAACACACACACTGACTTTTTTTGTAGGTATATATTTTTTTAATTTTTAACTTAAAAAGGGGGATTAATTTTTTTCCCCTAAAGCTTTCTGAAGGTCAGGGGCTTTATCTATGAAAAAAATAGTAAGTAGTTATTTGTAACCTGTACTAAGCAGCATCTAGACTTAAAACAGTCTTTTCTGGATAAAAAAAACAATGAATGCTAGTAAAATTGTTTGGGCTACTTTTAGCATTTTTTAATCAAAATTACTAGATGACAGAATTCAAGAATCTGTTAACATGTTATTATTTGATATACAGATAGTAATTTAAAAGTAAAAACCCTTTATTGTGTTTAAAAAAATGAAATAAAAAAAGGAGACTAATATATAATCCAGAGGTTCAGTGTACAAGTCTGGTGCCAAATTTCTTTTATTTACAAGCTCTGTGACCCTAAATAAGTAGTCACATTACTAATTCAACAAATGGTTAAAATTTAAAGGAAGAGTTACAGTTATTATGAGAAATACAAGAATAACATTTTAGGAGGCAGAATTAACACCAAACTGATGAATCTTTACTTTGAAGAAAATAAGAGTACAGATACATTTTAAATCATATATGAAAAACAATGTGAAAATAGGTAGAGGTAGGAGAGGTCCATGCCCATTCTGATAACAACAAACCATGTAGAGTCAAATCAGCATGTCTCTTTAACAAACAAACCAACAATCTCTACACGAGCCCTCTGATTTATCAAATGGAAATATTCTCTAACTTGTCGCTAAGAAAAACAAAACACAGTATGCTAACTTTTGTGTACAAAAGAAAGGACAATAAGCATATTCTTCTTGACTTTGTACATATAGGAACTCTATCTAGAAGGATATACAAGAAACAAGATAAAACTTTAAATACATAGCTACACTCAAAAACAAAGAGTAAAATCTTGTGGGCCAGGAACTCAGGAAGATGCCCTGAAGAAGGGATAGGCTACCCACTCCAGTATTCTTGGGCTTCCCTGGTGGCTCAGCTGGTAAAGAATCCACCTGCAATGCAGGAAACTTGGGTTTGATCCCTGGGTTCAGAAGATCCCCTGGAGAAGGGAAGAGCTACCCACTCCAGTATTTTAGCCTGGAGAATTCAATGGACTGTACAGTCCACGGGGTTACAAAGAGTTGGACACGACTGGGAAACTTTCGCTTTAGAGTTTTAAGTGGGCACTAAAGCCGCCAGGAAAAGGGGACTTGCAGGCTAAAGCTCCAAGGCTCTAAGGGCCCAGTATGCCAATTACAGGGCACAACAGACTACTCGCTAGAATTGTGCCAAAAAATGTTCTACTCAGCACCTACCTATGGCCTATGGAGAGAACAGAGATAATCTAAGAATAGATACATAGAGTATACAACTTGTATAGAATACAGCATGGTCCAGAACCAGGCTATTCACTAAAGTAAATACCCAGATCTCTAAGGACACAGCTGATCTAGACCTACGCCAGTCAGAGGGCAGGTTGAAGCAATTCCAAAAACACACCAAAGGGAAAAACACACAAGGGAAAAACCTCTATCCAACATGAGCTCTCAAGCCAAAACTATATTTGAGGAAAATTACCACCATGAACCACATCAGCACACACAACCAAGAGGAGAATTTATACCTGAAGAAGTTTGTTTTTAAATGAAGAATCTTAAATGTTTAAAAAATTAGAATAAAGTGACTACGAAAGAATACAAAAAACTTCAAAAAAAAAACTATTATTAATATCCTCAGAGAAGTAGGGATATCTCCATACACAAAAACATGAACCACTACCAGTACCTCATATATATACAAAAATTAACTCTAAGTGAGCCACAGATATAAATGTAAAAACTAAAAAAGGTCGGAGGAAAAAAAAAACCTCATATATAACAGAGAACAGGCTGACAGCTGCCAGAGGTCAGGGGTGGGCGAAACAGACGAAAGGGGTCACAAGGTACAAACTTCCAGTTATAAAATCAGTTAAGTCATAGAAACGTAATGTATAGTATGGTCACTGTAGTTAAAATACTATATTGCATATTTAAAAGTTGCTAAGAGAGTAGATCTTAACAGTTCTCATCATAAGAAATATAAAATTTTGTAACTAAGTGTGATGGATGTCAACTGGGCTTAATTGTGGTGAGTTCTGCAATAATAGGGATTCCCTAGTGGCTCAGCTGGTAAAGAGTCTGCCTGCAATGAGGGAGACCCAGGTTCGATTCCTGGGTCGGGAAGATCCCCTGGAGAAGGAAATGGCAACTCACTCCAGTACTCCTGCCTGGAAAATCCCACGGATGGAGGAGCCTCGTGGGCTACAGTCCATGGGGTTGCAAAGAGTCAGACATGACTGAGGGACTTCACTTTCTGCAATAATACAAATCATTATGTTGTACAACTGAGACAGAAATGTTGTATGTCAATTATATTTCATTTTTTTAAGAGGAATGAAAGTTAGGAGAATAATCTTTGTGATCTTAGTTTCTTAAAAGTTTCCTAAAAAAAAAAAGTTTCCTCAGATACAACACTAGAAACACACATAATTCATAAAAGAAAGAAACTAATAAATTGAGCTTCACCGAAATTTTAAAATTCTGCTCTATGGAAGACACTGCTAAAAGTATAAAGACAAGCCAAACAAACACAAAAGACAAGCCACAGACTGGGAGAAATACATAACTGACAAAAGACATATTTAGACTACAAAAAGAATTTTAAAATTCAATAGGGGGACTTCCCTGGTAGTCCAGTGGTTAATACTTCACCTTCCAATGCAGAGGATGTGGCTTTGACCCCCCGTGGGGGAGCTAAGATCTCACATGACTCACAGCCGGAAAAAACAAAACATAAAACAAAAGCAATATGCAACAAATTCAAAAAATATGAATTAAAAATTGTCCACACCAAAAAAAGAAAAAATCTTTTAAAAAATTCAATAGGAGAACAAACTAATTTTAAAAGGAGCAAAAGAGCTGAGTAGACATTTCACCAAAAGATATGCAAAATGACAAGATATTAGGGAAATATTAAATTAAAATCATAGCTAAAATTAAAAAAACAACTGATAATTCCAAGTACTGGAATTCTCATACATTGCTGGTTGGAAAGCAAAATAGCACCATCACTTTAAAAAACAGTTTAGCAGTTTATTAGGAAGAAAAACAGTTTAGCATTTTCTTACAAAGTTAAATATACACTCACCACGCAACCCAGCATTCATAGGTATTTACTGAAGAGAAGTGAAAACTTACACTCATTAAAAATCTGTACGTGAACATTTACAGCAGCTTGTTTCATAATCACCAAAAATCAGAAACAACCCACATGTCCTTCATGAAATGACAAATTATAGTACATTATTACAATGAAATATTATTCAGTATTAAAAAAGAATACACTACTAATAGATGCAATAACAAAGATGAATACTGCTACAGATACTCTCCCTCAGAAAATTCATATGTTGAAATCCTAATACCCAGTGTGATGGTATTAGGAGGTGGGGCCTCTGTGAAGTGCTTAGATTATGAGAATGAAGCCCTCATGGAAATTCCCTGATGGCCCAGTGGTTCAGACTCCCCACTTCCACTGAAGGGGGCTTAGATCTGTGGTTGGGTACTAAGATCCTGCATGCCACACAGTGTGACCAAAATAAAGTCAGAATTCTGAAAAGGTATTAATTTTAAAAAAAGAACTTACAACCCAATAACAAAAGAAATAAACAACAGAGATGCTTCCACACAGCTACCTGTCCCTTCTACCACAACAGGTTACTATAAAAAGACTGTCATTCAAGGACCAGGAAGCATGTCCCTATCAGACACCCACAAAATCTGCCATCACCTTGACAATGGACTTTTCAGTTTTCAAATAAATTTCTGTCATTTATGAACCACCCAGTTTATGATATTTTTTCATAGTAGCCCAAATAGACTGAAACAAATAGCAAATGCAGCATGCTACGTAAAAGTTAGACAAAGACTGTATAATTCCAGTTACAGGGCATTATGGAAAAGGTATCAACTTCACGGACATGAACTTGAGCAAACTGCAGGAGACAGTGGAGGACAGGAAGGCCTTGCGTGCTGCAGTCCATGGGGTTGCAAAGAATCAGACACAACTTAGCAACTGAACAACAACAATGGAAAAGGCAGCACCACAGTAACATGTAACAGCAATGGTCATGCGACTAATGTTTGTCAAAGCTCACGGAACTATGCATCAAAAAGAACATAAATTTTACTGAATGTAAATTATATCCTTAATAAAAATACTGAAGACAGACACCAAAATGATAGAAATATAACAACTGATTTTCAAATCTGCTGAGAAAAACAGAGAATAAAGAAAACAATCCAAAAGAAGGTACAAAGGGAATGGGGCTGCGAAAGTGCTGCACTCAATGTGCCAGCAAATGTGGAAAACTCAGCAGTGGCCACAGGACTGGAAAAGATCAGTTTTCATTCCAATCCCAAAGAAAGGCAATGCCAAAGAATGCTCAAACTACCGCACAATTGCACTCATCTCAATGCTAGCAAAGTAATGCTCAAAATTCTCCAAGCCAGGCTTCAATAGTACGTGAACTGAGCTGGATTTAGAAAAGGCAGAGGAACCAGAGATCAAATTGCCAACAACCACTGGATCATCAAAACAGAAAGGGAGTTCCAGAAAAGCATCTACTTCTGCTTTACTGACTATGCCAAGGCCTTTGACTGTGTGGATCACAACAAAACTATGGAAAATTATTCAAGAGATGGGAATACCAGACCAACTGATCTGCCTCCTGAGAAATCTGTATGCAGGTCAAGAAGCAACAGTTAGAACTGCACATGGAACAGACTGGTTCCAAACTGGGAAAGGAGTACGTCAAGGCTATATATTGTCACCCTGCTTGTTTAACTTATATACAGAGTACATCATGAGAAACGCTAGACTGGATGAAGCACAAGCTGGAATCAAGACTGCCGGGAGAAATATCAATAACCTCAGATATGCAGATGACACCACCCTTATGGCAGAAAGCGAAGAGGAATTAGAGCCTCTTGATGAAAGTGAAAGAGCAGGCTTAAAACTCAACATTCAGAAAACTAAGATCATGGAATCTCGTCCCATCACATCATGGCAAATAGATGGGGAAACAGTGAAAACAGTGACAGACTTTATTTCTGGGGGCTCCAAAATCACTGCAGATGGTGACTGCAGCCATGAAATTAAAAGATGCTTGCTCCTTGGAAGAAAAGCTATCACCAATCTAGACAGCGTATTAAAAAGCAGAGACATTACTTTGCCAACAAAGGTCTAGTCAAAGCTTTGGTTTTTCCAGTACTCATGTATGGATGTGAGAGTTGGACTATAAAGAAAGTTGAGCATCAAAGAATTGATGCTTTTGAACTGTGGTGTTGGAGAAGACTCTTGAGAGTCCCTTGGACTGCAAGGAGATCCAACCAGTCCATCCTAAAGGAAATCAGTCCTGAATATTCATTGGAAGGACTGATGCTGAAGCTGCAACTCCAATACTTTGGACACCTGATACAAAGAACTGACTCACCTGAAAAGACTCTGATGCTGGAAAGATTGAAGGCAGGAGAAGGGGATGACAGAGGATGAGATGGTTGGATGGCATCACCAACTCAATTGACATGAGTCTGAATAAGCTCCGGGAGCTGCTGATGGACATGGAGGCCTGGTGTGCTGCAGTCCATGGAGTTGCAAAGAGTTGGACACAACTGAGTGACTGAACTGAACTGATAAACAGAAATAAACAAGATGGTAAAAATAAGTCTAAATATATCAGTAATCATAATGAACATAGATTAACTCACCTCTTAAAAGATACTCTCAAATTGAATAAACCAAGTTCAGCTGTATGCTTAAAAGATGGACCTAGAACAAAATACCATCAACATATGAAATTCATTAAAATAAGGCATGTTAAAATCTCCAAGCATAATTTTATGAGGCCATAGCTGAGTGACATCTTATCTTTAAGACACAGATCTGTACTTTATAGATCTATTTTTATCTGCTAACATTATTAACCTCAAAAATTAAGCTACATCCAAGGCTCTCAGGGGTACTCATTCAGTAAGTTACCTTATTTTCTTCACTAAAATTTAACCACCACAACACTGGCAAATGGGCCTAGCATAATTGGCAGGGGTGTTGTAATGAGATGATAGTCATTAAGTAAACTGAAATCGAGACAAAGTGTACTTTCAGTAGTTAGAATTATTTAAATGAATTAGCAAGTATAAATGCCGCATCAATTAAGTTGTTTGCAGAATGTTTTGTACTATGAATTACTCAGGATGTACAGTATAGTATATACCCATATACACCCCTAAGTTATTACATGCAGACACTTAACACAAATGCCATTTTCTACCTGAACCTGTTAAATAGTAGGAGTTAATACTGTTAATACTTCTAGGAGGAGGAAACCAATAAAAAAGGAAGACTGACTGAATTGAAAAGGTCAAGGGTGGATAGAATATGAAATGAAAGAAATGAATTTCAGTGGTGTCAATTCTATATAGCAGCAATATAGCTGATAAACAAGAGAACTGAAGAAAACGGTGAGTAAAAATTAAAACCTCTTATTTGTAAGATTTTAAACTTTTTCAAAATATATTATTTTATATCTGTAATATTACCTAAACCTCAAAATAGTCATTTATGATAGAAAGGGTAGGTACTGTCTTCTATTTGGGTGAGAATGAAACAGGCATGAAGATTAAAGACATAAAGATCATACACAGTAGCAGGTTCTGAACTAGATTCTGCTAATCTCCATTCCTTTTTCTAGATACTGTTTGACTGCAGTGAAAAGAGAAAGTAAAGTCAGTCTCATTTACATATACCCCCTTGCATACAACACATTCATAAACGGCTAGTTTATAACAGCACTACAGTATTAACAATCAAGACTTTTCTCTGATCTCATATAAATGACAAGCTCACCCAGTATATTCTAAATTATTTACAAAGTCAAATGAAAGAAACACATCACCTACTGCATCTATCTTTGTAACAGTGTTATCACTATTACTTTTCCTTTTGCTATAACTCTACTAAAGTACCACATAAAGTAGTTTTAAATTTTTTAAATATCACAAACTGATATTTTAAAACTTATGTATTATTTTTTTAATTTTGTACTTATTTCAAACATGCATTTCCTTGTTTGTGTTGTTGAACACAGCAAGTGACAAAAATCCTTTCAGACAGTAGTCTGGACAAATTCCTAATTAATAATTTTCTTAAAATAGTACCCTTAGGATTTGGATCTCCACTTCCAGAGATGTACTATCATTTTATAATAATGTTACTGTAACTAAATGCACATTTGCATAGAATATGCATAGAATTCTTCATTTAACAGCAAAGAAAGGTGGAGGGCATATTGATATAAAACATAATTTAGTGCCTACAAATGCATGTTAAAACAATTTTATAAAAAGATGTTTCTAACACAAAAATTTTTTTTCCTACAGGTAAAAAAGAAAAGCTTATTAAATTATTAAAAGCTTATTAAATTGCTAAATGGAAAAAGTATTATCACATGAAATTATAAAGTTTAGACTGGGTTTCAATAACTGAGCTCCTTAATAATTTAGTAAATTGTATTACTTGCATCTTCAAGAGAATTTCTAAGGTTTTTGTTCCTCCTTTTCTTGAGAAACTGAGTAACCATGGTCACTGCAGGTAAGCAACTCAGAGGGGAGGTATCAGCTGCAGCTGCTGCTAAGTTGCTTCAGTTGTGTCTGAGTCTGTGCGACCCCATAGACAGCAGCCCACCAGGCTCCCCCGTCCCTTGGATTCTCCAGGCAAGAACGCAAGAACACTGGAGTGGGTTGCCATTTCGTTCTACAAGTGAAAAGTGAAAGTGAAATCGCTTAGTCCTCTCGGACTCTTGCCACCCCATGGACTGCAGCCTACCAGGCTCCTCTGTCCATGGGATTTTCCAGGCAAGAGTACTGGAGTGGGTTGCCATTGCCTTCTCCAGGTGTCAAGCTAGAGCACCACAACTTCCCAGCCCTTGATCCTCAAGAATATCACTGTCCATAAAAAGAATATTAAAAAAGTATACGTTGTTGAAATTGTACAGTAAGAAACGTTCACACCATATGATCTACTTCTTTTATTTTCAAAACTTAATCTTAAGAAAACAATCAGAAGTAAGGACAAAGATTTATGTTGCCAGAGTGTTTATCATGAAGCTTTTACAGTGTGGGAAAAAAACAAACTAAATGTTCAACAACAGAAAAATAAATAAATATATAATCACACTGGATCCAGGAAATAGTTGTTTAAAGAAATATTTTTAAGGACTATTTAATGACATGAAAATTATTTTATTTAGTTAGGAAAAAAGACCATATGTAAAACTACATTAATCTCCATTACTTTTATAATCATGAAAACATTGTTTTTTAAAAAACTGAGTTACATCTTGCTCCTCCTTAACTTGGCTAACACAGCAATCTACATTCTAGATCTTGACTGCAGGAACCAATCAGAAAAGAACAGAGTAGGAAAATTCTATAATATCAGTCATCACTACTAAGATTTACACAACTGGAGAATCCCAGGGACAGGGGAGCCTGGCAGGCTGCCATCTGTGGGGCCGCACAGAGTCGGACATGACTGAAGCGACTTAGCAGCAGCAGCAGCATCTATGAGTTAATTTTCAGTCAGCCTCACATATTCCAATTTTTTAACAAAGAGAAGAGGCAGAAGTACCATCCTTTTAGACATGGTATGTGGCATTCAATCAATAGTTAAGACTTAAAAGCACTAACAAATATTTAAGTTATAACCGTTTCATGTTTCCACTGCCTTCACTTTAAAAAATACACATAAGTCTGTTTTTAACTCTTGGGGATAACATTAAGGTAACCCAAGAATTCTGAGAAGACACTTTCTGAAAATTATGGGGAAATTTGTATATTTAATGGCTGAAATCAGAAAGAAGTAATTCGTGGAGCTGCTTGTGGATCCTCCATAACCTAATGCAAGAGAAAGACAGAAAACGGGTATAGGAGTCTGATTCCCATCTCTGCTTTGTGACCTTAGACTTGTTCCTTAACTTCTCTTTGTCTTATCCACAATTTACGCACAGGACTGTGATAAGCATTAAACGGCCAGCACAAAGTCTGGCACAAACTCAGAAAATAATAGTTACAAAATTTTAAATAATCATCCAGCTGACTAGAGTACAATCTCAATTATATTAGTTTATCTTACGTAAATTCCACAGCTAAGTAATACCAGCCTTAAAATCATCAGGAGTCCAAATAACCATACGATTAATTACACAAGAGCCAGAATATGTCAATCAAGTTGGTAAGTCCTTGAATAAGCAGATATAACACCGCTTGGCTGAAAATAACAGAGGATGAAAGAAAGGCTGGCGAAAAGACAGACCTTCCTCAAACTGGCAAGTCTCTGAATGAAGCAGCTATAAAGTTGTTTGAAAAGACGATGGAAAAAACAGACTTTCTTGTTATTTAAAAAGTAAACCTAAACAGCAACTTTTAAAAGGTAAAGGAAGAAAACAATTAGAAAAAGAAAAAAAAATCTAGAAAAGGGGAATAAGAGCTTTCAGTTTTGAGGGTCCAGTCAGAAGACAGTGAAACTGGGAAGTTCTTAGAGCTGCTTACTTTGCGTTCCTACTCACCAGTCATCACTGTTTATCAAGGCAGAAAATAATGGTTTCAACAGAAATACTAGTTTGAAAGAAAGCACCCTTAGTACATTATCCTATATGTGCCTATTTGTGTTAGTGAAGTGTCCCTGGTTTTGAAAGACAGATCCAATTAAATGTCGCAAATCCTGACTGGCAAATTAAATCTCTATAATCCAAACATTCCCAGCCCCTTCATACACTCAATCAACTTTTCTTGAACATTAAATAAAAATTTGAACTATGTATCATAAAACAAACGCACATTGAGTTTTACTTCCCAACAAGACTATAATATTCTTCACGATGGGGGCCATTAAAAAACAACTCAAAGAGCCTTTTATAAACCCCACAATCCCAGACACTATGCTCCAACAGTACTTAACTACCATTCCCGCCAGTAAATATTTGGTGCTTCATGAAGTCCTCAGTTTCCCCTAGAAAGAGTTTTCTTCCTAATTAAGCAAGTAAAATAGATGGTCAAAATCGGAGACACTTTTTAAAGATGCTGGTTACATCTAATTTGCAAAGTATTCGAGAGGGAAATCAAATTACAATGGAATGAATCAGCACAAATTCATCATTACCCCAAAAAATGTGTATTCTAAAAGCAGATTTAGCTTCACGTGTAACTTATAACATTTTCACTTTTCAACACAAGTTTGGGGTTGTGGGTGAGAGCTGGAGGGTTGAGTCGGGATGCGGAGACTGGGTACTGCTACTGGCAATTTCCGAGGTTTGTCACCGATTCTGGACCTAAGGGCCTTAACAAAAAAAAAATCATCAAAGCCTGACACAAAGGCCTTAGCAGTAGCCGAACACAAACTAAGTATAACCTGAACACTCTAGGACGATAACATATCTATATGAGGGCAAGAGGTTTAGTCTAAGTCACTGCCGACACACCGTGGGTGATTTAAGAAGGTAAGTGAACGGAAAGCGGATGTCTACAACTCATTTTGCGATTTGCATTCATTGTAGGAGATGAAAGCAGCACTTTCCGAAATTTTTCACACGTAACTACAGCAACGACACTATAAAATACTCGTATCACAGGCCCCATTAATAAATAAAAGAAAGGAAAAAAAAGTTTCATCCGAACGAAGAGCCCGGTAAAGACCCTGGGAGCGCAGGCTCCCGGCCGGAAGCAAAGGGGGCGAATAGTGCAGGACTCTAAGGCTCGGCAGCCACAGCCGGGCGGGACTGCCAGCGTTTCTCGGAATCCCGCCCGAGCCTCCAGCCGACCGCGGACCGCAGCCTGCCGGCTGCGCCCCCTGCCCGGGCCACGCCTGAAGGGCGCTGCGGCCCGTTACACACAGCGGGTTAGCGCGGCGTGGGCCGGGCCGGCAAGCTGGCTGCACTTACCAACGCGCAGCTCGCCCTGCAGCCTGGGCGGGAGGGGAGTACCGGGGAGGGAAGAAGACGCGAATGTGGGCTGTGGAAACGGGGGCATTCGTCTGGCCCTACACCGACCTGGGCGTCCCGCCTTCCCCTCGCGCAACAGCAGTTCCCGGGCACGCGACCGTGAGACTAGGAACCGCCACAGCGCGCGCCCTAATCCTTTTTCGCTGCTTCCCGCCCGATTTGCCGCGCGCTCACGCCCCTCCTCCCACCCGTGAAGACTCCTTCAGGCCCAGAAGCGCCCCCTACACCCGCCCCTCCCTGTGCGCGAGAACGGGACAGCCTTTAGTTCTCGCGAGAGCCTCACCCCTCCCCCCAGCCAGTGAGTGCGCGAACGAGAAAGGAGGAGGGCGCTTCAGGCGAAAGCACTGCAGACGCCATTATCCTCTGTTTCTCTGCTGCACCGACCTCGACGTCTTGCCTACTTCCCGCTTATTTGCGGCCTATAGGTAATTAGAGTTACTGGGGCTTGGGCATTGCGGGTTCGGGCAGGGGTTTGGCCTCCCTAAAGGCTGCGTTGACTTTTTCGAAGTCTGATTTTTCTCAGGCCCTTAGCGGCCTTACTGCCTGAAGGGAGGCGCCGGCGCGGGGCGGGGTTGTCGCCTCCTCCGGCGCCTTGATTGATGCGGCCTTGGGCCAATCGCTTCGCTCTCGCGCCACCGCTGTAGCCGGTGGAGCCAATCGGGCCCGGCGGCGGGGTAGGAGAGTGCGTGGAGGCGGGGGAGGGCAGTGGGGGCCTACGCTTGTTCTCTGTCTAGCTGTGACCGGCTGAGGAGGCGCGGCGGCATAGGGACGGTACCTTTGCTGGGTGAGGAATGGGGCTGGGCGAACGGCGCGTGGGGGTGAGGGCCGGAGAGTACTTTCTCCACTCGAGGGAAGGCGTTTGGGGGCTTGGTGGTTGGCGGGTTCTGGGAGGGAACGTTGCCGGGTTTCCCCTCCCCCCACCTCCGCCATTTCCCTGAGCGTATATCTGCAGTCCGCGTTGTGGTACTAGAGGCTTCGGAGAGTCGCTAGGCTTGTGCCGGTGGGATGAGTTTTGTTGGGTTGGGAACTAGGCCTTGTGTGGGAAGGAGAGGGAGCCGGAGGGCGGTAGAGAACGCCGCCGCTCTCTTTGTGTGGGGCCCGCCGCACTTGGGCGCGCCGGGCCTGGGTCTGGAACGGGCGAGCGGGCAGGGTCGCGGCTTCTTTCGTTGCTTTGTCTCCCGCGGTGGGGGGAGGGTGCGGGGGACGAGGTCTCGGGACCGCGTGGTGGGTGGGGGAGGGGGTCCGCGCTCGGCTCCGCCTAGTAGCACGTAGTCGCCATTACGCGGGCCGCCATTTCCTGTCGGATCGGGCTGAGGAGAGGTGCGGCGCTGGTGCTCTCGCCTCGGGAGCTTTCTCAACTCCTGTTGCTTGGCGGTTGCCGATCCCGGTTTCGGGCGTTGAGGGGAGGAGGGCGTGTTTGCCCTTGGCCGGTCGCGCATATACTTAGCAACTTTTTGGGTCTGGCGACTAAAGCACTTGGAGGATATTGGGTTTATCGTTAGAAACAGCCTGCTATTTGTCGTCAAACTCCTTTATCTAAATCTTGCGTAGCACCTCAGTATTTTGAGTTTGGGGCCGGTTTGGCGTTTCAGTTACTGTGAAGAATGGAAGGCGTAAAATACTGCCGTGACTGTGAGCGTTTCTCTCATAACGGGAGCCGCATGTCGCCTTCTGCCAGTCAGGAGAGGAGAGCTAAAAGGTTGTTCACAGTCCTATCACCAGTCTGGTGGTGCTGAAAGAAATTGTCAGGTTATACCGCTTTTAACGCAATTTGAAATATCCCGCTAGTGATGTTATTGGTGTTCAAGGGTTCTGTTAGTCGAGTAGTACAGGCAGTTTGGGTGTACTCCTGTTTCAGGTTTGCCTGTTTATCTCTCCAGTAGATTGGCCAGACGGTTGGGTATGGCTTGAATTTGCCTTTGTATTTCAAGTAGACTCTTCAAGTCACCGGTGGGAAGAAACCCAGAAGTTTATAATCCAGATGTAAAAATAATTTGTGTTTCTTTATAAATGTATACTTTCGGGAGCATTACTCGAGACTCATTACTCGGGGGCTTAAATGCCTTATGCGTCTGGTTTCTATGTATTTATATAAAAACATTATGGTGGAACTTGGTCCAAAATTACGGTGTTTTTGCTTTTACAGAAAAATCAGATAGGTCTTTTGGATTGTGTTTTAGGGCGATCCTTTGGAAATTTAAGATCCTAAAACAAGTTTTAGAAATGGCTCTTTTGTTGTGTTCAAATCTGTAGTCATTAGTATTCGGTAATAACCAAAAAAGCAAAACTGATTTGTGTTGGTTTTCGTAGGCTACTACAGCACTAGGGTGTCAGTTGGTCCCGCCCAGAACACTTCAGTTCTGCCCTGGAAGGATATATTTAATAACTGGTACGTTCTGGAAATAGTCATTTCTTTCCCTTGTCTTTAATATTTAGTACCCTGCACAGCCTGCTTTCCAAGAAACCAAGTGTACTAGCCTCTCTATTTTTTAACAGATTGGTGTGTCCCTTGAATACAAGAAAATGGAAACTGAACAGCCAGAGGAAACCTTTCCCAACACCGAAACCAATGGCGAATTTGGTGAGAAAACATTTTAACAATTTCTTCTTGTTTTGTTAATTTCATCATTTTTTTTCCCTAAGATCCTTGCTACTTTTTTGAACTAGAAGTAACTCATTTGCGTAGGGGAGGAAACTGATGAAAAGAAAGCCAGTAAATACAAAAGTTTTTTTCTCGCATTTAGAAATTTCTAATCCTTTGATGTGCTGTCACAATAAATCTCGTGTTTAGAAAATTAAGGGAGTGTATTTTGATTTAAAAGTTGAAGATTGAGGTGCCTTTTTTTAAACAAGCTTTTAACTAATCCCTTCAAAGGGAATGGAGTTAAATGTTAAATCTGTAGGTTAAAACTAAAATGTGATTAAAGGTACCCTTTCTTGAAGATGCTGGTGCTCTCTGAAACCTAAACTGTTAATTTTTAGGTAAACGCCCTGCTGAAGATATGGAAGAGGAACAAGCTTTTAAAAGATCTAGAAACACTGATGAGATGGTTGAATTACGCATTCTGCTTCAGAGCAAGGTATAGAATTTATCCTTGAAATTGGTTCTTACTCAAAGTAGAAGTTAAGAAAATGTTTGAGCTTCTGGGAAGCCTTCAGAAGGCTACAGAATGTAAAATAATTGTGTGGCTCTTTCTAAACAGACTGAGACTTTTTAGGCCATGATAATTATTTTGCTAATGATTAAAATGAAAGTCCTTAACACAGTGAACTACAAGCCTAATTAGGAGATGGGTGTGGATGGTCCTTATAGCATTAATGCCTTAAAGGTAGTATTTTTTATTTCATTGTGGGTTCATTAGATAACATCCTGATTGGCAGCTTACTTAACTGATAATATAGCTAAAAATGTGAAAGTATCTGCTAGAATTTAAGTTAATTGACTTGCAAAAAGGTATTATAAATTTGATGCCAGTGCTTAAGATTTATACTCAGTATATTTCTGGTGTCCTGAATATTTCAAAGCTCTGTCTAGGTATTTAGTTCCCAGAGCATATAACGTAGACTCTTGGTATTTGTTTAAACCATGTGGTTTTAATATCCCCAAATAGATTTCCATGCTATAACCAAAGGAGAGATTAGATACTAGACTTGTGTGGTGTTTGTCTTTGACTAAAAGGTTAAGAAGACACACTGTTTCTTTTTATCTTCTTCAGAATGCTGGGGCAGTGATTGGAAAAGGAGGCAAGAATATTAAGGCTCTCCGTACAGACGTAAGTATTAAAGAGTTTAAACTACTACACGGGCAGCTTCAGTTTATGTGTTTTTAGAAATTTAAAGATTTGCATCATAGAAATCATTTAATAGCCTAGATACAAGCCTTTTATAATAATTGAATACATAGATAATTCTAAAGATTTGCCATTCCTAACAAAGCCCAGATTGAGTTGAGGGGGGGTCTGTATTAAACCTCCTCACTTTCTAAAAACTTTACACCAAATTATTCACTTCAAGCAAGATAACATCTTAATTATAAATAACAGTATAAAACCCTTTAATTGCACCATTTCCCATGTGTGAATCAAGTATAGTAGTACTGAAAACCGTTGCAGGTGGCTGATTAAACTCCATATTTTTATTCCCTTTTTTTCCCCCCAATTTGCCCATCTGTTCTTGAACAGTTTGCACATGGAGCACAAAGAAATTGAGGTTGCATGATTTAGATACGGGTAAAGAATAGAGTAGGCACTTAATTTTATAACTGGGAGACCGTCTGTCAATGCTGATAATTTGTGTCTTCATATTTTATAGTGGGTTGACTCTTGTGATTAGACACATTAAATGTTGGTATCACCAGAAGTGAGCATATTTATAGGACTTGGCTACACCAAATTTCTTAATTTTTTTTCTCATGTTACACACTCTTTTGATGTTTCCTTGCTGAAGTTGAGGCAAATAAGAACTTTGTGTTGAAAACTTATTTGATAGTATTTCATTTCTCTCTTGGTCGCAGATCTTTGTATGTTCCTCTTGATTACTGTAAACTGAACTTAAAAATTTAAATTTTACAAACTTGCCTGTTAGGATCTAGGAATGCATTTTAAACCTCCAAGAAACCAAATTAGTCATTTAAGTTAGGATTTTTGGTGGTGTGGGAATTTTTGTCTTTTATAAACCTCTTTTCCTCTTAATCCAGATGTTCTATATAATTATCTGGGTTAATAATTTCCCCATTTCCTCAAGAATTCAAGTCATGACAGGTTTTGTGTCTACCCTCATGAGCCAGCCTGCTACTGAAACATCGTTTGTTTTTTAAAGTACCATCATTAGAGGTCCTTAAATGTTAAGCCACAGTCAGATATAGAGAAGTCCATTATTGTGTTAGTCTTCAGAACAACTTAAGCTTGTTTCATTAATTGAGAGTATGAGTATAGTTTGTATTAAATTAAAATTTATTGCTTTTCCCCCTTTTCCCTCTCCTTGTTTTTTTGGCCATATATCTCCGTTGCCCATGTACTGGATCGACTTACCCCTGCGTTGCCCACCATGACGTTGGCCCATCCGCCCCTGAACGCCCATGTGAAAACCCTGGTTGGCTATGCCCAAAAATGTGCTCGTTGCCAAACGGGTACCATACTTGACAACTTCTGATTGAATGCCCATGCCCAATGCCAACATCCACGAACGCCAATGACCAATGCAGTACAATGCCAGTGTTTCAGTCCCAGACAGCAGTGGCCCCGAGCGGTATGTCCCAACAGTTTATGCCTCACTGCCTGATTAGAAAGAGAGAAATGTATTTTATTACCTGCCTTTTATATAATTAAATAGTATCCCCTTTAGACGGTGTATTGTTTTTCAAGTTTCTGTCTTATTTTCCCCATTAAGTCTTTTTGTCACTGAACTTTTACCGTGAGTTGCCCACCCAGACGATCCACTAATTTTATTTCAATGGAAGGAGCACAGCTTCAAGTGTTGCATATTTGCTGCATTGTAAATCAAATTGTTACCGAAACAGTCTCTCGCTCTGTCTTTGTGGCCCACCTTGCTTCCCAACATTGCCTGTTCATAATTTTTTCTGATGAAATGCTAACTCTGGTTCACTTTCCTTCACTTCTCATTTGTGTTGTCTTTGTTTTTGTCTTGCATTTGTATTTGTTTTCTTGCAGAGCCCATTAGTGATCTAATTTCTAACTGGTATCCATAACCTTACTCCAAATACAGTGTTTACCACTTGCATATTCCCCTACTTTGCCTGAGAGAAGGTGTGCCAGTTTTTCCAATGTAACAGCGAGGGTATCCTTAATTAACTTAGTGGTGGCGGGGAACATAAATATTCAACTCTGCTTCAGTTCTGGTCAATTTATTGCCCACTTAATCTGAGCCCTTCCAAGAGCCCATTCTCTCTGTCTCTCTGCAAGTCTCCTAATATTGTTACCATGTTTGTATTGGGCATAAAACAAAATGCATGTGAAAAATGTATAAATAGGCTACTTTAAATGGGGACTATTAAATAATTGTATGTTCATCTCTGTAAAAGTTTGACTACTGATGATGACCACAAAACTCATTTTTCTTTTCCACCTTTTTTTGTACTATCTGGTATTTGTGGTGTTTGACAGCATATTGAGTATCAGTGCTGATATTGAAACGATTGGAGAAATTCTGAAGAAAATCATCCCTACCTTGGAAGAGGTAGGCTCATTTTTTAAATGTATTTTGCAATGGGGGGTGCTTAATATATTTAATGGGGCAAAATGGGGGAGGTGGAAAGACACTGGTTATAATAGTTTTTTAGCAGCAATGTGTTAGACTCTGCTGCTTAAAGTACAGGATTGTTTTACATCCCACATTACTTCTTTAAAACTAGTCTAGCCATTCTGGAGTAGATAGGAAGGAACTACCTATGGTTGTGCACATTCATGGAGTTTAGCATGTATATTATGGGCTTTATTTTTAGAAGAGGTTTTGAGTTAGGCTACTGACTGAGACTATGTTGGAAAGGATTATGTTTGATCTAGTTTGAGTATTTTTTAATTCTGTGTAATGTTTGCTAGGTGTACAGAGAAAAGCATTGTATGTTGATTGTTAGTGTAGATAAGCAATTTCTTGTTATTTAATGATAGTCATGAAATATGTTGTAGTAGCTTTACCAATATATGCGACAATAGCCTGATCACACTAGACACTTAACCTATTACTCTTATTTTTCTACTTTCAGGGCCTGCAGTTGCCATCACCCACTGCAACCAGCCAGCTCCCGCTCGAATCTGATGCTGTGGAATGCTTAAATGTATGTCATAGTGCCATTGAACCCCACTGAAGTATGGAGCCTGGCCCATAGGATCGATTTTATTTTCAACATAGTGTACTTTTCCCGTCTCTATAGAAAAAGGCTTAAAAAGATGATAAATGAATGGTCTTACAACTCACTGTTGACCCTGCTCCATGCTGCAGTGGGAATTAACTACATTTGCAAAGTGCTTTGCAGTCATTTTTATTATGGTGTTATTTGAATGTTAATAATAATTTTGTGGTAACAGCGACATGCTAAATGGCTGCAGTGTGGGTATGGTGTTGCAGGACCTGAAAATAAAATAGTTTTTTAAGGTGGTGCAGAATGTCCTTTTTGGGCCTGGCTATTGAGGATAATAGCACATAACTGGTAAAGTTATTGAAATATAAATTCAGGTTGCTCACTGCAACAGTATATTGGTATGCTTATAGCAGATAAGTGTGTATTGGGGAATCTTTGATTTGGAACTGAAACTCTGTAACTCCCTCCACAGTACCAACACTATAAAGGAAGCGACTTTGACTGCGAGTTGAGACTGTTGATTCATCAGAGTCTGGCAGGAGGAATTATTGGAGTCAAAGGTGCTAAAATCAAAGAACTTCGAGAGGTAAAGCCAGTGCTTTCTTCTGCTGAATTATTGGAAAATAGTTGTTTATAAGGATTTGATAGGCTTTTCTTATTCCTTCTTTTGCGTTTCTTCCCCCTAAGATTACATAGTTTGCTAATTAAAATATAGCAGAATGGCTTGGCCATACTAGATAAGTTATTTGCCAAAAGTGTATTGCAAAGCCCAACCCTTACAAGGTTTTTACATTGGGGGGAAATTTTACTAAAATATAAATTAAATCTATCTAAGCCTAGAACTTATTTTTTCTTCAGTGCATTTCATTTTTTTTCTGATTGATTAATGCTGCTTATTTTGTAAACCTATTGCAGAACACTCAGACAACAATCAAGCTTTTCCAGGAATGTTGTCCTCAATCTACTGACAGAGTCGTTCTTATCGGAGGAAAACCTGATAGGGTTGTAGAGTGCATAAAGATCATCCTTGATCTTATATCAGAGGTACCTTCAGAACACTTTTATTTACATTTAATTTCACAAAACATATCTTATTCAAAAGTAATTTCAGAAGACAAAGACAAATTACTTTTCCCTAACAATTTTCTATCACTCTGCTTTCCCATCAATTTAGAAATACTTTGAGAGAATCTGTATGATTGTCTTTTGACTGTTGGTGAGGTTTTTTTTTTAAATAACTTTTGATCATTCAAATGAAGTTTTTATGGTTCTTCTATAGTACTAGATAGTGATCCCCTCTGGGTAGTAACGTCTTCATAATCCCCATTGTGAAATTGAAAGGAATTTGTGGTCTGTTAACGCTAAGGGTAAAATTAAACTGTTGCCTCACGAGCAGTAAAACTCCCAATTTTTTTATTTCAAACTCACCAGAAATGCATTTTTTAAAATTTTATTTATTATGTTTGCATATATTCCTGTCCCTATCCTTAACTACAAGTATCTCGCAAGAGAAATACAAAGTGCTTGATGATTTCTGTTAAAAGAATTGTTAGGTTTTCCCCCTCAGTCTATAAAGTTGCTGTGTTTTTCTTTCAGTCTCCCATCAAAGGACGAGCTCAGCCTTATGATCCCAATTTTTATGATGAAACCTATGACTATGGTGGTTTTACAATGATGTTTGATGACCGCCGTGGACGTCCTGTGGGATTTCCCATGCGGGGAAGAGGTGGTTTTGACAGAATGCCACCTGGTCGGGGTGGGCGTCCTATGCCTCCCTCCAGAAGAGATTATGATGATATGAGCCCTCGTCGAGGACCTCCTCCACCCCCTCCCGGACGAGGTGGCCGGGGAGGTAGTAGAGCTCGAAATCTTCCTCTTCCACCACCACCACCACCTAGAGGAGGGTAAGTTTCTTTCATCCACACATTGACATACAAGCAGCAGCACTTAACAGATAGAAGGGAGTAGGTTTTCACTTCAAATACATGACCAGCTGAGATTACGATTATTATGCTTGCAGAGATCTAATGGCCTATGACAGAAGAGGAAGACCTGGAGACCGGTATGATGGCATGGTAAGAACTTTGATACTTTGTTGATGTATTTTATGAGAACTGAAGGGTTTAAAAGTCAGATAGCTAACATTTTATTGAACATGTTAACTGAAGAACTTGTCTTACAAATAGACTCTGTTAGTCACTTAAATCACTGTTTCTGTTTGCTGGGATGTTACGACTTGTTACATCTTTGTTTGCCCCCAAAATACATGATTACTAAAAACTTACATACAGACATGAAGTAGAAATTGATGTATAAAAATGGTGGCTCTGACAAATACTGGGCAGGTTCATGTTAATAGTTTTCTTTCTTTAACACAGGTTGGTTTCAGTGCTGATGAAACCTGGGATTCTGCAATAGATACATGGAGCCCATCAGAGTGGCAGATGGCTTATGAACCACAGGTTGAGTATCACGGGTGTTTATGTTAGTAATAATCTTAAAGTGCTTGTTTATCCACCAATTAAATATTTTATTTCCCCCATATAACATTTCTGTTTCTTGGAACGCTATGTACCTGAATGGTTTCTTCCCCTGAAGATTGTTTTCTGAAATTGGCTTACTAGGAAATATATGGGAGGGCTTTGGTTACTGACAATAACTGGGGGTTTTTTAGGAATGTGTTTGATTACCTAAAGTTTGGAAGGCAAAGTAATTTTCTGTTTTTGTCTGTTCTCTTTTTAGGGTGGCTCTGGATATGGTAAGTTTTCTTCTTTCTGAAATCAAACATTATTTCATGCTTTGTATATGAACTTAATACTCATTATTTAAATCAGATTATTCCTATGCAGGGGGTCGTGGCTCATATGGTGATCTTGGTGGACCTATTATTACTACACAAGTAACTATTCCCAAAGATGTAAGTATTTTTAATATTATAAAAGACATTTACTGAGTCATTTTTATGAGTTTTCTGACTTAACGAAGGTTTTAACAAAAGTATTCCCTTCTAGGATTAAAATTGTGTTTCAAGGACTTCAGTGAAGTGTTCTCCAGTTTAAGCCTTGTCAAAAAGTGTTCAGTGCTATTAAAAGCAATTATTAACCAGGGTTAGAGCCCCTGGTTCATTTATTAAAGGAAATGTCAAGTGGGTGATGTAAATAGGTTGTAATTCAAACTGACTGGTTGGAGGGAATTAAATAACAGTATAGTCAATAAGTTGTACAAGAATGTTCTTGATGGTCACTGAACATACAGGATAATTTTTTTTTTAAGTATATCATAAACACTTGCTTTTAAAAATCTTTGCAGTTGGCTGGATCTATTATTGGCAAAGGTGGTCAGCGGATTAAACAAATCCGTCATGAGTCAGGAGCTTCGATCAAAATTGATGAGCCTTTAGAAGGATCCGAAGATCGGATCATTACCATTACAGGAACACAGGACCAGATACAGAATGCACAGTATTTGCTGCAGAACAGGTCAGTTTGTTTAGCTTTACGTTATTAGCCTACACATACTAAAACCTTAAAAAGCTTCTCTTTCTCAGCTGATTTTTCTTTTAGAAGCCATGGTGTCTCAACCTTTTGGGGACCTAACTTCTAAACATTCTAATAGCTTTGCTTTAATTTTCTTCTGCCTTCTTGCTAAAACATGAAGACATTCGATACTAATCTTACTGGAAGAAGCCTTAACCAAGCAAACTTCTCATTTTTCTGGTGAAAACTGCTGCCAAAACCACTTGTTACAAATTATACAGAGCCTGTAGAAAATGTAGAAGATTCAGTGGATGTTGGTCTAGTTCTGTGTGGAAGACTAGTGATTTTGTTGTTTTTGGATAACTGAATCGACAACAAATCACAGTCTGCCATATGGCACAGGCCATGCCTCTACAGGACAAATGATTGGTGCTGTAAAATGCAGCAATTCACACCTTAACTGGCATTTCTTTGTCTTTTCTGCCATATATTAACAATTCTGCTCTACTAATGTCTGGTTTACTATTAATCTTTTTTCCTGGGTTTTACATTGCTCTAATTTGTAATTACTAATGTTTTAGTTCTTATCTCTAATTGTGTAATGGACATGTTTATCATTTTAATTTAGCATTGAAATTGTCTTAATGTTGAATAAGATTGATTAAGATGTTACGAACAAAAATTCTAATTCGTACTTTTTTTTCTTTTCTTTTATAGTGTGAAGCAGTATGCAGATGTTGAAGGATTCTAATGCAAGATATTTTTTCTTTTTTATAGTGTGAAGCAGTATTCTGGAAAGTTTTTCTAAGACTAGTGAAGAACTGAAGGAGTCCTGCATCTTTTTTTTTTTATCTGCTTCTGTTTAAAAAGCCAACATTCCTCTGCTTCATAGGTGTTCTGCATTTGAGGTGTAGTGAAATCTTTGCTGTTCACCAGATGTAATGTTTTAGTTCCTTACAAACAGGGTGGGGGTGGGGGAGGGTGTGCAAAAACTAACATTGAAATTTTGAAACAGCAGCAGAGTGAGTGAATTTTAATTTTTGTTCATTGTTGGTGGTTTAAAGAAGTCCCCCCATGTAATTGTGAACACTTCGCTTTGTGGTCACTGTAACATTTGGGGTGGTGGGACAGGGAGGAAAAGTAACAGTAGTCCATATGTCCCTGGCATCTATTCAGAGCAGTGTGCAGAATGTAATGCTCTTTTGTAAGAAACGTTTTATGATTTTTAAAATAAATTTAGTGAACCTATTTTTGGTGGTCATTTTTTTTAAGATGGTCATTTTTCAAATGGCTGAATTCCCTCCAACCTACCCCCAAACGGAACACTAAGTTTAATTTTCAGTCCTCTGTTGGATATAAATAAATGGCATCTCTTCTCGGACTTAGGCAAAATATCTTGACAATACTCAGTTCTGGTGATTCTTAATGATTTGAAGTCCATTGCTTGGGAGGAAATTCCACCACACATTCATGCTTATAATAAGCTGGGGATTTTTGTTTGTTTTTGCAAATGCTTGCCCCTACTTTGCAACGATTTTCTGTTCGTGATTCTGAAGAACCAATGTGGGGAGCAACACAACCGATGGCATAGTGGTATAAGTTTATACCAGAAGCTTAATGACAAGTTTTATCAATCAGAATAATACTTGGTTATGGAAGTGACTGATGCTAAATAAATTCTGATTATTTTTTATTAGATAATTTCTCACATATAGACTTAAACTGTCAGCTTGGTAGTGTCTATTAGTTAAACTTTGTAAAATATATATATATATACTTGTTTTTCCATTGTATGCAAATTGAAAGAAAAAGATGTACCATTTCTCTGTTGTATGTTGGATTATGTAGGAAATGTTTGTGAACAATTCAAAAAAAAGATGAAAAAAATTCCTGTGGATGTTTTGTGTAGTATCTCTTGGCATTTGTAATAATAGTTAAAAGTTCACTTCCAAATAAAACTCCCATAATGCTAGATTTGATGTGTGCCCAATTTTGAACAAGGGTTGATTGACACCTGTAAAATTTGTTAAAACGTTCCTCTTGTAAGGAAATACAATAATCTTAAATTATGTATTTTTTGTGTGAAGTGTTTTTCTAGCATTTATAAATCAGGTTTCATGGGGGTGGTAAGTTGAAAACTTCCAGTAGATGGGCTCTTAATTTTTAAAGAGTTGAGCATAGAGCTGAGTCATACCAATTTTACAAGTCTTCCTGTTCTCATATTACCTGTGATACGCTTGCATATTCTTAGGTTTCTATCTTTAAAATAGCTTTGGTTTGTTGGGAGAATTTTTTCCCCTGGTTCTTGGTTCATAAATCAAGTACTACCAGTTAACTTCGAATTTGTCTAGAAAGCCTGAGAACAGTGCAGCAATTATGTGGGAAATAATTCATGGATGCAATTCTAGGTTTTGAGAAAACATGATAGGCTGAAGTGAGCAGAATTTTCTGAAATGGTGTGAGTAGTACACACGAAGGAGTTTAATATTTTAGTGATAGCCCTCTTAGTTCAAGGCTGGGTAGGGGGGATGAGTGTTCAGTGACAGTGGTATCACAACATTACTTAATGCTACCTGTGATGAGGTTTCCTCAAAGATGAAATTATTCTGAATTGCCACCTGGGTGTTGGTTAGCTTTCCGCTTCTGTATTTCAAGCATGAGTAAGCTAGGGTTGCTGAGGGTAGTGTAACCTATTCATGTTGAAATGAGCCCTTCTTCTGGAGAAAGATTATCAGTAATGATATTTTAGTCAAATTGTAATTCCTGTTGGAGGAAAGTATCTGGAGAGAATACAGGCTTTCAAAGTTTTCACTTGTCATTCAGTAATTATATAAATAGACTGGTGACAGTGTTCCTATTTTTGCCTTTGAAAAAATCAGACGTTGAACACAACCTACTAAAAAATAGGTTGAAGGATATCTTGAGGGTAAATCTGGGATACAACTTGGGGGAGAGGCCTTTGTCATTTCCATTCTTAACTACTAAATAGTGTTTGAACGTGAGCTGGCAGTTTTGAGAAATTTTTCAAGCTTGAAAGAGGCACTGAATAAAATGGAACATTAAACGAGTTGTATAGGCTGATGCATTGAACTTTTAAAACTTAAGTAGTTTCAAAAGTGGTTTTAGCTTAATTTTGTAAATTATCAATATGCCAACAACAATGTTGTAAACCAGATTGCACCAAAATTTTTTCGGAAGTGAGAAAAGGAATTTAAAATATTTACCTGCTATTCAGATGTTAATAGTTTGCACAATGAGTCTGCACAGTACTTTAAAATTTTTTGAATGAACCAGCAGTCACTCTTAAGTCTAACCACTGGAATACACAGAATCTTTTAGGAAAATTGGAGTTTTTCTCTTAACCCTATCAATGAATGTCTTACAATGTAAAATACCTTGTTGGTACTCTAAAGGGAATTACTGTTCCACATAAAAGGAGATTCAGTCTCGATGTGTTGAGTGTAAATTAAAGTAGCCTTAAAAGATATATTTTAATTATCAAGGTTTGCCCATTGTTGGCAAATTTGAAGTGAAACTGACCTGGCTTTTTTTTGGCTGTGCCACACACTAGCCAGGATTGTAGTTCCCAGCAAGGGATCTGAACTCAACATCCCCTGCAGTGAAGGCCCAGAGTGTTGTTAACCACTGGACTGCCAAGAAAGTCCCAGCCTAACTTGTTATGGAGGCACTGAACCCTTAGGAAGCAATTTTGCAATGTCTCTCAAACTATTCTAGAACCACCACTGAAATCAACGGTGCTTGTTAAACAGCTCTACTGAAATGGCAACCCACTCCAGTGTTCTTGTCTGGGGAATCCCAGGGATGGAGGATCCTGGTGGGCTGCTGTCTCGGGTTGCACAGAGTCTGACACGACTGAAGCGACTTAGCAGCAGCAGAGCTCTACTAAACCACCTGTTCTATAGAGAGGTGCCAGGAATCTGCATAACAAGTTCCAGCAAACCATAAATTTCTGTATCTTTTTACTAATTTATCAAATATTTAATTCCTGAGGTATATATTGTAGCTCCTGAAGAGGCAGTGGTTAGCAAAGATTTGGAGAGACCAAGAATGACAGGAGTAAAGATAATGGAGCAAGAAGCTTCAAGTCTACGTGTTTAAGGAGCAGAAACCAACATCTGTTCATACACGTGAATGTATATACATTAACAAGCATGTTGCTTAAACCATTAAACTAGGGCAATCACAGTGTGTTGAATAAAATTATGCCCTCTGATCCTCTTAGATTAAAAAAATGGGGCATTGTATACACAGGTTAACATCATTTACCCAAGCCAGACCTCAGTACTTCCAGTCATTTGACTTGTGAGAGGATACCTGAAAAATTAAAGTCCAGACATGTATATGTTTGTCTATATTTAGAATGGGGAGCTAATCTGAATCAAGGTGGTAGAATGTGCAAGTACACATTGGAAAATGTAAAATGCAAACATTTTGTGGGGTTGGGCTTCCCTGTTTGCTAACTGAACAACATGGACTAGCAACAGTGTTGGGGTAAAATGATATACTAGCTACCCTATGACCTCAGAGCTTTCTATTCTCAACCTCACTGTCCAGAACCAGTAAGAATTTCCTAACCTCCCTCTCTATAGCTCTCCCTGCTATTTCTCCCTGCTTCCCCAAACTCAAGCCTATAACCCAAGAACCTGTAATTAGGAATAAAGGTTTGGTCACCAAAACCTCACGCCTTTTTAAAAGTTTCCCCCTCCACCTCCTGCAGCTCCCTTTTTTTTTTTTTTCCCATAGGCATTCAGGCGGGCTCTTAGTTTCCTGACAAGGAACTAAACCTGCATGCTTATGCATTGGAAGCTCAGAGTCCTAACCACTGGGCCACCAGGGAATTCTCCATTTTCCCCTCTGGGATATCATTCCCTTTGCTCCTTTTTACCTTGAAGTCTTGCTACCATTAAAGACAGGCTTCATTGGAAAGGAGGGGCCGCCTTGTTTACCTAGGAAGAAGAAAGGGTTTATATAGTAGGGAGCGAAAGTATATAATACCTGCTTCTCAGACCAAAGGAGGATAACTGATTTTGATAGTAATGAGGCAGATTTGGCAGAAACAGTAGAAAGTGCCAGCTAGGTTCCTCCAAGACCTCCCTAGCCTGGGGCAGGGCAAGTGAGAGCAGAAATTTCAGATAGGTTAAGTAAGAAGCCAAACACAAGACTGACTTCTATCTGGAACCCTGCTAAGTGTTCCTATGACCACATAAACTAGTAAAGCACAGCAGAATGAAGGCATATCACATTTGGCAGAGAGAACCTGAGATTTCTCTCTTGTTTTCTCCTCAGAATTCCCTTTGCTTCCTATGTGGCATAAGAGGAACACCAGTTAAGTGCTAAGGGGCTTTCCATAGGGCCACCATGATGAAAGGGGACAGTTACTGCATAGTGGGAGCTATATGCTAGACAACTTAACCGGGGACTGGTTGGAGACAGAGCAGAATCTCAAAGGATTGTCAATACCAGTGAAACCCAAATGAGATCAAGTTGGTCAAGGAAAACCACTGAGCTGAGTGCTGGAGAAACCAGACTACCAGTTACACTAGGTTTGGTTATTCAGTGGTAACCATAGGGAGAGTAGATGCCAAAACACCAGACAAGGCCCTTCACTTTCATTATCAGAAAACCTAAACCTGCAATCAGACCTCAAAAAGTCTTGGAAAGGTGAAGGTCAAGAGCTTTTAGTGCAAACAGCCTTAAAGCTCAGATCTGGAACTGAATAATTATCTACCTTGAATTAGATCATTTTAAACTGGAAGAGATCAACCTACTTTTACTTGGCAAGTTTATGTGTTTCTTCTAAAGTCGATGGGAATTCAGACTTACCAAGGAAGAGGGTAAAAGGGAATTTGAGACCTCTAGAAATCTCTTAAAAGCAGAAGAGGTCAAGCTAATACTACCTTACCTACATATGTTCCAGGTGGAGGTGGCCCCAGCTGGGTTAGAGCCTTTATTCGGTAAGATCATGTGACCTTTTTAATCGAGATCATTTATTCATACCTGTGTTTCAAACTGGCACCAAATCTGTGTATAGTTTGGACTTCAGAACTCTGTGGAATCAGACTGAGACCACATCATGGCTTGACTGATTCCCTGCCTTATCCTGCTGCCTTCACTCCCTTTATGTGAGAGCAATTCCCCAGCAAATCCCTGGCGCAAGAATCCCTGGGTTGGGCTCTGCTTCTGGGGACTTGATCTAAGACAGCTGAGCTGGAGCTAGAGCAAAAATTTATTTCACTTAGACATCCTTGACATAGATTTTGATACAGTAAGTCATGAGATGAATTATCTCCTGAAGAAGGAGTGAGAATTTTTTTTACTTAATGAGGAATAGCTGCATTCTATTAGGCAGGAGTAATTTTGAAGGTATATATATGGGCATAAAATTGTTTTTGATGCTGAACAGCCATAAAGGTGAATTTTGTTAAATAATACAGCATCAGTTTTTCTTTTCTAATAGAACCCAGGTTTCTTTTTAGACTTTTTCTCTCCCAGTTGTATACAGACTTCATGAGATAGAAATCTTGGTCATTTGAGATGCCTTATCACCCAAAAGTATAGGCATTTGACCCAGGCTTGCCCAACAATGCACTTTGTCCTGGGAATTTGTACCTTGAACAAAATAATGGAAACAAGGTAAAATTATCATATTTTTCCAGTAGCATCAGTAGAACCTTGGGTGGTTTCTGCTCTCAATATTCTAGAACTGCCTGATTTCTGTTTACATACCTCATTCCCCAGCCTTCCCTTCCATCCCGAGAGATTTTTCACAACTTTCTCATTTTACTTTTTATATTTATTTTTAGTTGTTTATTTAGCTGCACCAGATCTTAGTTGCTACACATAGGATCTTTAGTTGAGTCATGTGAAACTTAGTTGGGGAATCTAGTTCCCTGACCAGGTATTGAACCCAGGCCCCCTGCCTTGGGAGTGCAGAGTCTTAGCCACTTGATCACCAGGGAAGTCCCATATGTGACTTTTTAAAAAATTAATTTTCCTTAAATTAATTAGCTGATCACTTGCTATTATACACAGTCCATCAAATGGAGACTTTTAAATTAATTTTGTTTATTGAGACATAGTTGATGTACAATATTATATAAGTTGCAGGTGTATAACATAGTGAGTTAACAATTTTTAGTTATACTCTATAGTTATTATAAAAGATTTGCTGTATTCTCTGTGTGTATAGTATATATCCCAATAGCCTATTTATTTTACACATAGTAGTTGGTACCTCTTAATCCACTACCCCAGTCTTGCCTCTCCCCCTTTCCCTCTTCCCACTCCTAACCACTAATTTGTGCTGTATGAGTCTACTTCTGTTTTATTATATTCACTAGTTTGTTGTATTTTTTAGATTCCATGTGTTAGTGATATCACACAGTATTTGTCTTTCTCTGTCTGGCTTATTCCACTAAGCATGATATCTCCAAGTCCATCCGTGTCGTTGCATTAAGGGGCTTTTCTTGTGCAGGCAGCATTGCTAACTTCAGGGAAGTGAAAGTGAAGTCGCTTTGTCATGTCCAACTCTTTGCAACCACTGTGGACTGTAGCCCACCAGGCTCCTCCTTCCACGGGATTCTCCAGGCAAGAATACTGGAGTGGGTTGCCATTTCCTTCTCCAGGGGATCTTCCCAACCCAGGGATCGAACCTGGGTCTCCCGCATTGCAGGCAGACACTTTAACCTCTGAGCTACCAGGGAAGCCCAATTTCAGGGAGGAGAGCCACAAAGTATGGGTGAGAGCTTCCTGCTCCACCTCAGCTGCCACTACTGCAACTGGTGTCACTTGGGCCTTCACAGCAATGCCATTTTGGGCATCAATCAGTCATTTTCTAGGAGAGTGCCAGGCCCTATCTCAAGGCTGCCAATGAACATACAGAGCACCTATCAATGTGCCCCAAGTTTCTGGCTTTCTCTTTCACTTTCAGACTTTGATAAAATACTACACCTCACAGGCAGTGGATCTGCCTTCCCTAACAGTCACTGAAACGCTGGATGATTCAGTCTGAAATGCTAGTGGAGTTAACTCCCAGCAGGGAAGTTCAGTTCAGTTCAGTCGCTCAGTCATGTCCGACTCTTTGTAGCCCCATGAACTGCAGCATGCCAGGCTTCCCTGTCCATCACCAACTCCCAAAGCCTACACAAATTCATGTCCATCGCATCAGGGATGCCATCTAACCATCTCATCCTCTGTTGTCCCCTTCTGCCTTCAATCTTTCCCAGCATCAGGGTCTTTTCAAATGAGTCGGATCTTCGCATCAGGTGGCCAAAGTATTGGAGTTTCAGCTTCAGCATCAGTCCTTCCAATGAATGTTCAGGACTGATTTCCTTTAGGATTGACTGGTTGGATCTCCTTGCAGTCCAAGGGACCCTCAAGGGTCTTTTCCACCACCACAGTTCAAAACCATCAATTTTTCGGTGCTCAGCTTTCTTTATAGTCCAACTCTCACATGCCCAGCAGGGAAACCTCTGCCCAAAAGGAAATAGAAGAGAGATGCTCACTGCCCACTGATAAATCCTCTCTGGCCAACTCCACCCATGCTGCTACCTGAAGACACCTGGAGGTAGGTGGTCAGTTTCAGCTCAGGCCACCAAGCTACTGAGCTCTGTGTTGTTAGAGATACAGAAAGAATTATTAGGTCACAAAGGAGCTGGCATTCATGTTCTTGAAATGAGCTACAGACTATCAGCTTTAGCTAAGATTATCAATAACATATAGAATCTTGTGCAGAAATTGTTAGCCATTCCAGACAATGATTTTTGTGCAAAGAGGAGAGTTGGTTGAGCCAGTTCCATAAGTGAGTGAAGTCACTCAGTTGTGTCTGACTCTTTGCGACCCCATGGACTATAGCCTACCAGGCTCCTCCGACCATGGGATTCTCCAGGCAAGAATACTGGAGTGGGTTGCCTTTTCCTTCTCCAGGGAATCTTCCCAACCCAGGGATCTAACTCAGGGATCGAACTTGGGTCTCCCACATTGGAGGCAGACGCTTTAACCTCTGAGCCACCGTGGAACTGAGCCAGTTCCATGCTATCCCCTTAAACCTTCTTGACCTGAAAGTAGGAAGGTGTGCCAGCCATTTGATGACAAGAGCTTGGTCAGCTAAGGCCCCAGAAGCCTTGAAGTTTGGGAACTGTGAATGTCATCTATTCTAAACTTAGAAGTTACAGGAAAATTCTGAATCCAAGACCCTGGAACCTCAATCAGGTCACCTCCTGCATGTATTACTGAACAAATGAGACCAGGCCCAGAGCAGAATTTTACTTTATTCCTGATGTCAAAGGAGCAGTGGCTGCTTTTTGACATGTTCTCAAATTTCCCAAAGCTTCCCTGGTGGCTCTGATGGTAAAGCATCTGTCTACAATGTGGGAGACCCGGGTTTGATCCCTGGGTTGGGAAGATCCCCTGGAGAAGGAAATGGCAATCCACTCCAGTACTATTGCCTGGAAAATCCCATGGACAGAGGAGCCTGGTATGCTACAGTCCATGGGGTCCCAAAGAGTCTGACACGACTGTGCGATTTCACTCACTCACTCAAATTTCCCATATAAACCAGTTTGATGTTTAAAAGTTTGGTGTGGTTTTTGATGGTGCCGAGAAGAATGCTGGCTCTGTAGGGGTCACATTGGTGATATTTCAAGATATCCTGCTAGGGTTTGCCCTCAGAGTGTGCCCTTCCATTGTGGAATACAAAGTGTAGGCCGGAAACAACACTTTATTCAAACAGCTCCCTACCTTGCTTCTACAGTATCAGCTTGGTCTTGGAGCAGATCAAGAATAACAGTGGCATAAGAAAAAGAATAACAGTGGCAAAGGACTTCCTTGGTGACCCAGTGGTTAAGACACCATGTTTCCACTACAAGGGTGCAGGTTTGATCTCTGGTCAAGGAAGTCACCCCCTCCAAAAAAAAAGAATAACAGTGGTGAAGCAGCCATGAAGCTTAGTTCCATCAAATCTCAAATGATTTATCATATTATTGATAATTCTGAAGGATTCTGTGTATATCTAGTGAAACCCAGAATAGAAGCAGGACGAATATTTCACTCTGCATTGGCAATGTCAATGGAGATGCTGCTTTAGAATAAAAGATTTCTTGATAAAGCTCTTGAATTCAATATAATCTCCTTGAAAGGGCATGGGTCTGTGGGAGGTATCATGGCTTCTTTGAATAAGGGTGGCAGGATAGAAGATGTTCAGAAGTTGGTAGCCTCCATGAAAAATTCTTTGGAGATATATCAGTGAAGAACACATCCTAAGCAATATGCACTCTGTCCTTGAATAACATACAAAGTTTAAAATAACTTGGGAATTGCTCCAGAAAACCTTAACAAACATGGCATTTTTCTTGAATGGACATGTTTATTATGGCTTCCCATGTGGCTCAGTGGTAAAGAATCCGCCTGACAATGGAGAAGAGAAACGTTCTGTCTCTGGGTCAGAAAGATAAAGATTATTCTCTTTCAAGGAACAACAGCAAAACATCCTGGGACTTGCATGCATGTCATCAGTTGCTTCAATCATGTCCAACTCTTTGCAACCGCATGGACCATAGCCCACCAGGCTCCTCTGTCTGAGGGATTTCCCAGACCAAGAATACTGGAGTGGGTTGGGTTGCCATTTCCTTCTCCAGGGGATCTTGCTGACCCAGGGATCAAACCCACATCTCCTGCATTGCAGGCAGATTCTTTATCACTGAGTCACCAGGGATTCCCCACTTGAACTGAAGTGTTTTAGAAATCTTCCTCTTGCTTTTCTAACAAACTAGCTTAGGTTGCCTTTGCTGCTAGTTTTTCTAGCTAGATCTCAGTATTCCGACTTGATTGTGGACTTAATTATGCAAATTATAGTTATTTGTATCTCAAGGCACACAGACACAAAGCGTGTGTGTGTGTTGGGGGGTGGATGGTGTCTTCTAGGAGTGTGATTCTTGATCCTTTACAAAATGACAGCAGTGGGGTCTTCTGGGTTCCAAAGCTGTTAGTTCAGGGCAACACCAACGGCATGCTGAGTGTTCAGGAATTCCAGACTAAAGGGCAAACTGGAGATTGTTCTCTGTACTGTTATTCTCATCAAGAGATTAAAGTGACATCCTACATGTTTATATAGCAAAGTCTTTTTACTACCAAATAGTTTATATACCTATGCATTTATATTTCCAATAATGTGGTTCTCTGTAATACATTTAGAGATTTTTAGAATTTGATAGAATCCTTGACTTCTTGTGTTATAGTATTATGTTCACAACAGTTGTGGCTCTCTCCTCTTCCACCCTTCCTCCCTTTAAAAAAAAGATTTAGAAGTTCTCAGGTTCACTTTTGTTTTCCTTTGCAAGAGTAGAAAAAGAAGGTTGGTTGGTTGGCTCTTTTTTAGTTAAGCCATTGAACTAAAATTCTCTGTTAAACTCTCTTATCCTTTGTTCACTTGAACGTTCTCTTTATAGTATTTGAAGAGAGGGATACTGTGAATTCTGGAAGATCTTTCCTGAAGTCTTTTCCCCTATTGTTTAGACACAGTCAGAAGTTTATGTTGAAAGGTAAAGAACATTAAAATCTTAAAACATCAAAAAAAAGAGAAAGAGAGGAGAATTTCCTCCTTTTCTCCCTCCACAAAACCTGAGTACAATTTCTTCCAGTAGTTTTTCTAGTGTGGTGTAGACTGTTACAAAGTTGCATCTCTTCCAGGCTCCGGACAAAGCAGTAGCCAGCACACATTACTTGCCAACCAAACCTCCTCTTCCCTCTCCCTCGCTGTCAATGCCCTCAGACTACACCTCATAGATAAAACATTAGCACTTAATCCCTGCCTCAGGTTGTGTCACCATAGTATTTTTTCACATCTATTTATTTTTGCACTTTTTAAAAGCAGATTTTTCACAAATGGTAGTGCTGTGAACCTCCTCTCTGCCCACACCTTTTCTTCCCCCACTACTATCTAAGTGATCTACTGCCAACTGGCACCAATTCTCCAAATCAAAGTATGCATTGCAAATACAATTGTGTGATTTGTGTGTGATTTACTAAAAAATACAGAGAGGCAATCTGTCTACTTCTGTTTCTCAGAGTCTCTCCCGAATATTTCGGTGTTTTTTTTTTTTTTGGTTCTTTGGTTTCTTCCAATTTTATTGAGATATAATTGACATGCAGCACTGTATAAGTTTAAGGTGTACAGCATAATGATTTGATTTACCTACATCAATTTTATTGTGAAATGATGATCATAAGTTCAGTTGACCATCCATTACTTCATATAGGTGCAAAATTAAAGAAAGGAAATGTGTTTTTCTTACAATGAGAACTCTTAGGATTTACTCTGTTAACAGCTTTCATATATAACATCCAGCAATGTTAATTATATTTGGCATGTTATACAGTAAAATAGTACTTATAACTGGAAGTTCATAACTTCTGGCTGCCTTCATTCAATTTCTACTCCCCACTTCCACATATTTGAATATCAGTTCTGGAAACTTCTTTAGCTTGTCTTTGAGCAGTGCAACAACCCCTTTCTTGATGATTTCCAGATTCCATTCCACTGACAGCTCAGCTCCAGCTTTTAGCAAACTTGAGCTAACGGTGATTACCAGACCAATATTTTGTGTTATATCCTGAAATGAAGTGTGGTGAGTTCAAAATTGTTCAAAGAGACTGTATGTGCAAACCAGTGCATATACCAAGTCTGGATGGTGGTGCAGAGAATTTGGCAGGCAGGCAGGAACTGATGATCTCTAATATCATTCAAATCACTTCTTCAATGACATTTAAGTCTTGTTTGTAATCTACTGAAGGAACATCACTGGAACTCAGCAAACCTCTCAAGGACTGTCTAGCTTATTCCAGAACTTTGTTGTGTAATCTGTACACTGCAAGGAAAGTAATTAGACTATCAGTTTACTGTAAAAGGATACAACACAAGAACAGCCAAATGCAAGAGATGGATAGGGCAAGGTACGTAGGAAGGGATGTAGAGGGCTCATGCTCTCCCATCACATTACTTTCCCTGAATCTCACCAATCTGGAAGCTCTGAACTGAGTTGTTGTTTTGTTTTGTTTTGTTAATAATACTTACTTCTTCCTCCAAAGTAGGAAATATTAATATTTCACTAGCTAAAAGTAAACTATGGTTCAAAAAAATTCTAATTGGTTTTGAACAATAGTAAGAATGTTAATGATCTATAATGGAAATGATATAGTTATCCTCAGGAGTTTTCATCAGAAGGAGTCCATTCTGTCCCTAATCCAAGCCTGGAGGTGGGATATTTTACATACAATAAGAATAGAATAGGAAGAGAAGAGTCTTCAATGTTACTAAGAAAACTAGGATAATTCTCTGATAGCTAAGAATACTCCTGCAATGCAGGAGACCCTGGTTTGACTCCTGGTTCAGGAAGATCTACTGGAGAACGGATAGGCTACTCACTCCAGTATTCTTGGGCTTCCCTTGTGGCTCAGCTGGTAAAGAATCTGCTTGCAATGCAGGAGAGCTGGGTCTGAACCCTGGGTTGGGAAGACCCCCGGAGAAGGGAACAGCTGCCCACTCCGGTATACTGGCCTGGAGAATTCCATCAGTCCATGGGGTCACAAAGAGTCAGACATGACTGAGAGACTTTCACTTTCACAATGCCCTAGAAGTTGAGAGTGAATTTTAAGAAAGTAATTTTAAGGGGCTTCCCAGATGGCATCAGTGGTTAAAAAAATAAAAAACCCACCCGCCAATGCAGGAGATATAAGAGGTGGGGGTTCTATCCCTAGGTCAGGAAGATCCCCTGGAGGAGAGAATGACAAGTCATTTCAGTATGCTTGCCTGGAGAATCCTGTGGACAGGGGAACCTGGCAGGCTACAGTGTATAGTGTCAGAGTTGGACACGAGTGAAGCAACTTAGCACTCACTCATGCAGTCAATTTTAAATGCTATATATGGCTAAATCAAGGAAAAACTGAACTGGAAAATTACACAGTAGTGAACTATATCTCTTTTCTGTTAAGTCTTCTTGGGGCTTTAGTCTATTGATCACTTTGGGAGAGTCATGAGAAATGAAAACAACAGATATCCTACCTTCACAAAGTCCATTTTACTTCTTTGTTTTCCTCCATCTGCATATATCGGAAACTACTCCTATCTAGCCATTGTCCACTACTCCCATCTAGTCTATTGTCCATCCATTGCTCCAGCCAACTTTTGCAACTTATGCTCAAGAATGCATTTTAACTCATTTTCTTTAAATATCTGTCATAATCAATCATGATAGAAAATAGCAGATGTAGCAATGATTGTTGCCAATGCTTGAAATTTAATTCAGCTATTCAGACTGATGGTTCTCCTGATAACTGGAATAATCAAACTTGATTACTGGTCAGGAGGGGGAAAAGTGATAGGGACACAACATCAGTGATCATGCCTCCCTCTCTGATCTCTTCAAAAGCCTATGCCTAAGGGGTAGAGCTTCTGGTAAAGGTTTTCAAATGAAACATACTCACTTGGTATGTTTCCTTGGCCCTTTAGAGCCATCTTACAACTATAAAGACACATACTAATGATAGACAGAAAATGAGGAGCCTAGTTTCTTGCTGACATTCTCAAATAGCTCCACCAGCCTTGAAGTATCTACTTCCGTAGTTCTTACTGTCTGATAATAACAATCTCTTTTGCATTTGGTCACTGGAGTCTGGTTTTCTGTTGCTCAAGTATAACTCTACCCAGACATTTGATTGTCCACTTTTCCCACTAGATCATAAGATGTCAGATAGGATCTGCTACCTATGTAAGCTAGGATGCTTTCATAGAAAATAATAGAAAACCCAATTCAAAATGTCTTTAACTATAGGAAGTTTATTAACTCAGATAATTGGAGATCTAGAAGTAAGACAAACTTAAGAGTAGACATAATCCCATGATTCCAGTTCCATTTCTCTCTCTGCCATTCTTTTGACTTCCCCTATATGTAGACTTCTGTTCCAGTTACCATCAAAAGGACTGTAGTGGGGGCTTCCCTGATGGCTCAGTGGTAAAGAATCCACCTGCCAATGCAGGAGACATGGGTTTGATCCCTGATGCAGGAGGATTCCACGTGCTGCGGAGAAACTAAGCCTGCTCACCACAACTACTGACCCTGTGCTCTAGAGCTTGAGCTCTGGCAACAAAAGAAGCCACTGCAAAGAGAAGCCCATGCACCTCAATTAGAGAGCAGTCCCCTGCTCGCCACAACCAGAGAAAGCTTCACAAAGCAACAAAGACCCAGCACAGCCAAAAATTAATTTATTATTTTTAAAAGAACTGTAGCAATTTCAAGCCTCACATCCAAGAATAACTATGTCCAGAAGAATTGTGAATCATTTCTCAAAGTTCTCCTGGAAAAGTTTTTCTTGAAGCAGCCTTCAAACCTATTCTTGCAACTCACTGAAGTGAACTGGGGAACATGCATGACCCTAATCTAATCTCTGGCAAGAGGGTAATATTACCCTTAGACCAGTCCAGACCTCTGGAGCTGAGAATGCTGTGCTACATCAACTGTGAATGAGAGAGGGATTTCTGAACATCAGAATTCTGTTGGGAAGAAATTCTGACAAAGGAAGGCAAGGATGTTGAGTAGGTAAAGAACTCACTTTTTGTATTCCCAGCATCTTGCAAACATACTTAAAAAAAAAAAAAAAAAACTCCACCCTACACATGCAAAGCTTACATTTTATCTCAACAAGTTCCCTGAGAGAAGGAAGCATGTTTTACTTCTGTTTATACTACTCCTGTGTCTAACTCAATAGCCTGAACATAGTAGAATTCAAGTTGTTGATTTTTCGGTCAACAAGCCTCAGAAAATAGCCTAAATTATTTAACCTCTTGGATTCTTTTGTAGATTGCTAGAACTTCTTGCTAATCAATCAACTTTTTTTTTTCTTTTGGCCACATGGCTTGCAGGATTTTAGTTCCCCACCAGGGATTGAAGCTGGGACAACAGCAGTGAAAGTGCCAATTCCTAACTACTAGACCACCAGGGAACTCTGACTAATCAACTTCTTTGACTCCCAAGACTTAGAACTGCTGGGATAGTTAATACGTCGACATTTATTCAATAACTGTGTTACTGTATTAGTTACTTTTTCAGGGAGAGCAAATTGTCGGAGAAGGCAATGAGAGCCCACTCCAGTACTCTTGCCTGGAAAATCCCATGGACGGAGGAGCCTGGTAGGCTGCAGTCCATTGGGTCACTAAGAGTTGGGCACGACTGAGCGAATTCACTTTAACTTTCCACTTTCATGCATTGGAGAAGGAAATGGCAACCCACTCCAGTATTCTTGCCTGGAGAATCCCAGGGACGATGGAGCCTAGTGGGCTGCCATTGATGGGGCCGCACAGAGTCGGACATGACTGAAGCAACTTAGCAGCAGCAGCAAATCGTAGAGAAGTTCTTAAAGCTCCTTTTTCTCATCCAAATGGAGAAACTAGAGGGATGAAGATGTTCTGCTTTTCTAGGGGCACAGTTGTCAGACGTAAAGTTCCAAATCCTCCCCAAATTCAGTAACTAGAGATGACTACTGATGATTGTTTTTAATAGTTGATTTTCAAAGATGTGAACATGTAATATGATCCATGGAAATATAAGTCTCTAAAGGAGAAAAAAATATTTGCTTCCTTTCTAAAATTTCATCACTAGGCAAATTTGGGTCATTGACTTCTAAAATTCATTCCTCATCCTACTAGAAAGTTTGTGTTTTGTTTTTTGTTGTTTTTAAAGCTTGGAGTTGTGAGGGGATACTTATATCTTCTAATAACATCTCCTCAGTTGATTAGAGCCACTGACATAGTCCCTACTTGTCCAGGATAGTTGGCATTGTTAAGCTTGGTTCACAGAAAGTGCCTTTGACTTGGAGATCTCATCTCAGCCTAGACCACTGCTGTGACCAGGGACTAAGCACTGAACCACTCAGTTTCTCTTGCAAAAACGGGGATTACAGTTGCTGCTTTTGACATGGCCCAAGACCAACTGGGATTCAGTATTTCAGCATTTAAGCACAAATCCAGACACACAAAATTAATTTAACCATTTAAATGGATGTTTCCTCATCCATTTCTCCAAACATTCCAACTAGTCCTAAATCTCCCAATGGGCCAGGTGTGTTTATATGCTCAGTCATGCCCGACTCTGCAACCCCATGGACTGTAGCCCGTCAGGCTCTTCTGTCCATGGGGATTCTCCAGGCAAGAATATTGGAGTGGGTTGCCATTTCCTTCTCCAGGGAATCTTCTCAACCTGGGGATCGAACCCAGGTCTCTCACATTGCTGACGGATCCTTACCTTCTGAGCCACCAAAGGGGCCAGGAATACAGCAAAATGAAGAGGACTGCCTGGGGGATAGGGGTTGGGGGGACCTCCAACCCGGGTCGCAGTCTTGGGGTGGCTCGGTCCCCCACACGATGACCCACGGCCATAAAGTTCCTCGAGTCCCAGGAACTTGGCTGCAGCGTGTCGCCAACCGTGTTCTGCCCAGACTTCGCCCTCAGTAGGCAGGAGAGGCGCGGGAGCCGAGTGAGGGCAACACAGTACACCGGCTGGAGTAGCTGAAACTCGCGCCACAGCGGTCTCGCAGGCCCACCTGCCCGGGGGAGGGTGGGTGCACGGGCAAATCTTAGATTGGGCAACTCCCAGCAGGCGCGCGACCGACGCTTCCAGGCGGTTTCCGGACCTTCAGAACCGGAAGCGGGTCTGGGCGCGCGCCCGGGCCCGCGGGGGTGGGGCCACCCTCCCGGAAGTGCCTGCAGCCTCGGGCTGGTTTTCGCTGTGCCCCAGTGGTGCGCGCGGGGCCGTAGGGGCTTGGGGACCGTCGGTTCTCTTAACTTCTCTGAGCGGGCGGGAGCCTGTTAGGGCAACGATCCCGCGGTGGGAAGGGAGGGAAAGTCGTAGGGGACCCAGGCCTTTGTCCCTGCTAGAGAGGGAAGGGCGTTTGGCCAGCCCGCGGGCAAAAGTGTCGGTTCCTGTCCCACAGAAGTGCGGGATGGACGGGCTTCTGACTCCCAGGGAGTCTGCAAAATTCATTGCCGAGAACAGTCGAGATGTGTTCATTGACGACGGAGGCGTGCGGAGGGTGGCCGAGCTGCTGCTGGCCAAGGCCACGGGGCCCGAGCTGCGCATTGGGGGCTGGAAGGCGATTCACGAGCTGAACCCTAGAGGCACCGACGAGGCCGCCGTTAACTGGGTTTTTGTGACAGACACGCTCAACTTCTCCTTCTGGTCGGAGAGTGACGAGCATAAATGTCTGGTGGGGTTTGGGGGAAAGACGTACAGTGGATACTGGTCCCTGTGCGCCGCGATCAACAGAGCTCTGGACGAAGGTTGGTACCCCTACTTCCGGTCAGACCCAGTGGCGTTGAGATTTCATTTTACTGGGAGGGTCCCACAGAGTGGGTTGGGACATGGAATAATGTATTGATAAGCCGAATTTATTGCCGGTACCTCTGCTTAAAATAAAAGTAAGAGAAGAAGCTGGCATGAAATCTTTGATCAGTGTGAAATGATTCTAATACTTATCACTGTCGCAGCTAAGACTGAAAGTCAGTTTTCTTAGGAACGCCACTCTGATGACATCTGAGGAGCAAAGGGACAAATATTATCCCACACTTTATACAGTCAAACTACATTTGATGTAATATTACAATTATTAGATGTGGATGAGTAAGTACAGACGAGCAAATACAGAATGAGGGATCTGTTTCTGATTTTTAATTACTCATCTACTTTTAATTCATTCCTGTAATACTTAAGTGGTTTCATTTTAATTGTATGTTGTAAAAGCAAAGGCCTAATGAATATAAAAGTATGACATTGTTCCTCTGCTTGTGCTCTTCTTCCTAAGGGGTCCCAATAACTAGTGCTTCCTACTATGCCACAGTGACCCTTGATGAGGTTCGGCATATTCTCCGGTCTGACACAGATGTCCCCATGCCTTTGATAGAAGAGAGGCATCGGATTCTCAATGAAACAGGGAAAATTCTGCTTGAGAAGTTTGGAGGCTCTTTTCTTAATTGTGTCCAAAGAAGTGATAAAAGTGCTCAGAAGTTATTGCACCTGGTAGTTGAAAACTTTCCTTCTTACAGGGATGTGACTGAGTTTGAGGTGAGTTGCTCCCCTTCTAGAGATTTTAGAGTTCTTAATTATCTTCTCATAGATAACTCTTACTTTCAGAACTCCTTTCGAGAATAAAAATTTAAATTCTGGAATTTTTTCCTAATGGAACCGAGGAACAGTAACAAAATTGTTAAGCAGTGTTTCAAAGACATTACTTCTCTTAATGCTTTCTAATCAGTGTATTTCCTTTATTGTTTTGTCCTTTACAATGTTTCAAACCTAAGAAAACACTAGACTTAACATGATGTCACTTGGGGATAGTGAGGTCCTTTTCGTACTTCAAAAACTTTACTTCATTGGATAAGAATCAGAATGTATACTAAATTTTCTCTTAAAAAATTTCTTGCTGAGTTCTAATGTATATATACTATGTATTTTCTTTTTCATGCACAGGGTAGTTTAACAGTATTATTTGAAATTTAAGTAGGCATACTTTTTAAATGGTGAACATTTTGTATACTCTCCTAGTATACACCTGGATTTTATTTTTGTGTAATTCTTTTAGAATTTGTTGTCACTGTGTATTTTAACTGTTAAATAGAATCGAAAGTAACTTAAGAGGGACCGTATATATAAATCTCTTGACTAAGTTAATAAGTACTTATGTCAACTTGAAATTTTAAAGCTACCCTTTTGTAATCACAACAACTAAAATGACTGGTAATATTGTTCAAATCTCTCTTTATGATTCACAGGGTATTTGCATGCACACACTCTCATTTGATCCACAGAACAATTCTGTAGGGCTAAGGACAAGGAGCGTTATAATCCTATTTGTAGACCTGGAACCACAGTCTCAAAAATAGGTTAGCTAATGTACAATATCTTAGGTCATTTAGTCAAGAAATAGCTAGCTTTTCAGTTCTACTGTAAAGTGAAAGATGCTTGATTATGTATGTTAAGATTCTTTTAATTGCAAGTGACAGACACAAAACAAGATATGGAGATAAATATCCAGGATCAGGGACTCAAAGCCATCGGGATTCAGTCCTCTCTTTGTTTCTGTTGACTCCATTTTTCTCTTACCGCAGACCAACTTTCTCCATGAAGTAGGAAAGTAGATAACTGAAGGACCTACTGTATAGCACAGAGAACTCTACTCAGTACTCTGTAATAGCCTACTCTGTAACTCTACTCAATACTCTATAATGGGAAGAGTTTCCCATTTTATCACTTTAGCCACCAGGGAGAGAGGGAGGAACTCTCTTGTTCTTGCTTCCAGTTCTAAAACTCCTGGACAAGGACTGATTGACCTGGCATGGATTATGACCAGTTAGGTATGACTGTGGAGAGTAGTATGGATGGGACACAGGCAGTTCCTAGGAAAGAGACCCTAGGCCACTGTTGAACTTCATTTTCTTCTGAGGAACCATTTTATTAATGCAGAGGTTACTATGAGCTTTATCTTAGTCTTCAAAGTATGTCATTTCAACCTTGTTTTTCAGGAAATTTGGATCAAGTTCTTTATTTCATGCTGGCCATTTAAATATATTAAACAGTGTATGAAAGTAATCAAACTGTCATTCGTGTTACTTGGAATCTGTGTATTCCAGAATCAACATGGTTGTTGTAGAAAAAGGGCTAAGATTAAATTTAACATGACTTTAGGATGGTGGCTCAGTTGGTAAAGAATCTGCCTGCAATGTGGGAGACCTGGGTTCGATCCCTGTGTTGGGAAGATCCCCTGGAGAAGGGAAAGGGGATCCTTTTAGTCCCTACCCATTCCAGTATTCTGGCCTAGAGAATTCCATAGAGTGTGTAGTTCATGGAGTCGCAAAGAGTCGGACACGACTGAGCGACTTTCACTTGCTTACTCCCTTACTAGGATGGAATGAATTCAGGACATCATGTAGTTGTTTACTTTCAAGTTGTCCTGAATTTTTGTTTCTGTAAGAAAAAGGAGTGAATTTTTTTGGTAGATAAGATTGAGTTAGTAAGCATTTGCTGAAATTCTCTTTTATTTACAGCAGAGTGCTTTCTTTTCATTTGTTGTATATGCTGAGAAGTTCAATTAGAAACTGTACCAGGATATAGATTAATTTTAAGGCTAACACATTTTTTTTTTTCCTTTTTGGCCACACCATGCAGCATGTAGGCTTTTAGTTCCTTACCGGGGATTGAACCTGTGCCCCCTGTATTTGAAACTCAGAGTCTTAACCACTGGACTGCCAGGGAAGTCCAAGACTGATACATTTTAAAATGAAAATTAGTACCTGAGCCATTTCCCATCAGTACTCATTTCTTGCCGGGGTCCAGCCCTGGTGGATCCAGGGAATTTGAAGGGTAGACGGAGTCGGCGAGGAAAGACTTATTTATTTATTAATATAAGATTAGATTAGGAAGAAATAGTGTAGTGGGAAGATTAAGTGGAGAGAAGAGGCTGAAGAACTTGGATTACGTGGAAGACCAATAAAATTCCAGACAAGGAACTTGCACCATCTACATTGGGCCACCAGCGCTTGCTTGAATATCTAAGGGTGCCTCGCCTTAGGCTCCCTTTCGCGTGGTCTTAACAGCCAGGGCAAGTAAGTAGACTTGGTGGGCCTCCGCGCCCCAGATGGGAATTCAGCCTGAAATTAGAGTAAAGAGGACACACGGGGGAAACCAGTCCAGCGACTGGCTCTCCTTCTATTGTCCTTCAAGACTTTTTATACTTTTGATTATACATAGAGATCAATGGGTAATACAAAATTATGTGCGTTAACAGCCCAGACTCTTTCTGTATATCTTTTTGTATACAAAAGGTCTCAGGTGATTTACATTATCTTCTGGCCAAGAGGCTTGTTAACACTTTTTGGCTCTCTTTCTTAATGAATGTTAATTTTGTTTCCCCTAAGTGTTTTTCTTTAATCATCATCTCCTTAAAGCTCTAAAGTTACATCTCTATAAGGCGCAGTGGGTTATAACAAAGAAGGTACTTAACTCAAAGATCTAATGTTGCTAATACCAGGTCTACTACTTGTTTTTCTATATATCAACTATATCTAAAAATAAAGGATATGAAAATTTGGCAGCAAGTATTGGCTCAACAAATGAAACTTTTAATCAGTCCTATTCTAATGACTTTGACTCGTCGGAAGCCCCTACATTCCTAGGATGTTTTAAGCTTCCTGTGCCTCTTGTGGTCCGGAGGCCTCAAACGATCACATGCGCAGCTGTACAAGGTCTGCAGGCAGGCTAGAAAGCCATCAGAGGGGTTTTTGGATTGAAACACTCTTTCAAATGCAGAAGACTAAAGCCCTGAATTGACTTTTTCCAGAGAATGTCAGAAGAGTGGAAAAGCAGGCAGATTCTTATTTTTTGGGGGGGTGGATGCTCAGGAAATTCCAGGGGGAAAACCTGAGGTCTGATTAGCCTTGCCATCAGAGCTCTGCCGCATGACCTTGTCACGGGTGGAATTCCTCACGCTGGCTCCTGGCAGTTTCTAAAATACATTCTTACAGAAAATTCCCCAAAATGTAACAAAAATCAAATTTAAACATTTTGGTACTTTCTTAAAGAAGTATTACTACATTTTTTCATTTTTTATTTATATTTTCATAAGATTATCATTATTGTTACCCCAAAGCACTATATTTCTTGAATCCCTGTGATTCCTCACATAACACTGAATGTATAGTGAGGACTCACTTAATCCTTTGATTAGTTAATTTTAAGTTACCTTTGCATATTTATTTATTTTTAAAAATTTTTATGGAGTATAGTTGGTTTACAATGTTGTGTTAGTTTCTGGTGACATAAATAATTCACCAAAGTGAACTAGTTATACATATGTCTACTCTTTATTATTTATTTATTTTTTTGTCCAATCTTTTTTAGATTTTTTTTACCATTGCAGAATATTGAGTAGAGTTCTCTGTGCTATACAGTAGGTCTTATTAGTTATCTACTTTATATATAGTGGTGTGTATATGCCAATCCCAATCTTCCAAATGATCTCTCCCCCACCCAACTTTCCACCCCTGGTAACCGTAAGTTCATTTTCTACATCTGTGACTCTGCACATTCATTTAAAAGATAAAAAAATAATTAAGGCACTGAGCGACTTCACTTTCACTTTTCACTTTCATGCATTGGAAAAGGAAATGGCAACCCACTCCAGTGTTCTTGCCTGGAGAATCCCAGGGACGGGGGAGCCTGGTGGGCTTGCCGTCTATGGGGTCGCACAGAGTCGGGCACGACTGAAGTGATTTAGCAGCAGCAGCAGCTCAATTCCAAGTCTAAAGAAATTCTAATGAACTTTTGGTACTGCTGCTGAATTCAGAAAGTGATAAAATCAAATGTATTTTTAAAAATTTAGTTGGTCATTTATTGGCTGCACTGGGTCTTTGTTGCTGTGCTCAGGCTTTTCTCTAGTTGTAGCAAGCAGCGGCTACTCTCTAGTTGTAGTGCAGGGCTTCTCACTGTGGTGGCATCTCTTGTTGCAGAGCCCAGGTTCCAGGTGTGTGGGCTGCAGTGGTTGCTGCACTTTGGGCTCAGTAGTTGTGGCTCGTGGGCTGTAGGCTCAGTAGTTGTGGCTCGTGGGTACCATAGTTGGGGCACATGCGCTCAGTTGCTCTGAGGCATGTGGAATCTTCCTAGGCCAGGGATCGAACCTATGTCCCTTGTATTGGCAGGTATATTCTTATCCACTGGACCAGGGAAGTCCTCAAATGTCTATCTATATTTTAAAAATTTTCTAATTGCAAAAGTAAAACAAATTAATTATAGAATTTGGATAGTACAGAGAAGCAATCTTTATTCTGCCAAGAGTTAACCATTGTTCACAATTTGATCCTTTTCTGTGTGTGATGAGATATATATGTGTATATATATATATAGACTATATGTATATGTGCTGGGAAGAAATATGCTATATAAACTGTTTTAAAATTTAATATATTATAAGCATCTATGTCAGTAAAAATTCTTTCACAGCACAATTTTTTTCCACACTACTCTTAATGGCTTCATAGTATTCTACTATATTGATGTACATTACCATAATTATTTGCCCAAACTATTTTACCACAATAATTGTGATATATAGTTTTATTTTTAAGTTAAATTTTATATCTTATTGTTTCCAGTTTTATGTAAAAATAAGCAATATTGCACAGCAGTTTAACACCCATAATTATTTCCTTAGAATGGATTCCCCATAATGGGATTACAGAGTTAGAGTGTGGCCAGGATTTTCAGACTTATAATACATAAAAATGGTTACTCTTTTCCAGGAAAACAATAACAAAGATGATCAGCAGTAGCATATCTGAGTGTCCTTTTCCCTACTCCTTCATAATATGGTAGTAGTATCAATTGCTGTGTTTTCTAATCTTCAGCAAGTTACTAAAAATAGTTATAATTGTTTTTAATGTTACACTTATCTGCTGAGATGATCATTTGTTTCTAGACATTGTGAACAAGTTAGTGAAGTTAGAGAATTTGTTTAAATGAAACAGTTTAGATGAGTGATTTCTCAACCTGGCTGTGCCCCAGAATCAGGAGACTTCAGAATTCAGATACATTCCCAAAGCACCACCATCAAAGATTCTGATCTCTGGGTAAAATAACTTTATTTTTTAAAGCTCTTAAAGGGACTCTGATTTAGAACATTCAGTAACTATTGTTGTTTAGTTGCTAAGTCATGTCTGAGTCATTTTCAACCCCAGTGACTGTAGCCCGCCAGGCTCCTCTGTCCGTGGGATTTTCCAGGGAGGAATACTGGTGTGGGTTGCCATTTCCTTCTCCAGGGCATCTTCCAATCCAGGGATTAATAAACCTGCATCTTCAGTGTTGGCAGGTGGATTCTTTATCACTGAGCCATCAGGGAAGCCCATTCAGTAACTATATAAAAGCCCTAATTAACAAATCAACTTCCTTTATGCTGACATACTGAATAAATATACATGAAAAGCTTGAGCTTTCCTCCCCTGGTAGTTCAGAATCCGCCTGCAATTCAGGAAGCCTGGCTTCGATCCCTGGGTTAGGAAGATCCCCTGGAGGAGGGCATGGCAACCCACTCCAGTATTCTTGCCTGGAGAATCCTCATGGACAGAGGAGCCTGGTGGGCAACAGTTCATGGGGTCACAAAGAGTCAGACAGTACTGAGTGACTAAGCATAATTGATAACATGTTACGTTATGCTTAAGCATTTGTAATTCTTGACCTTTCTAGTTTGTTCATGATAAGTTTGTTGCAGAAAATCAACTCATGGTTATAGTGTTTTACATTGATTATTATTTTATGAAGATACTATTTTGAAAATATTTTATTTGCAAAGCAGTGTTATGGAACATATGTGTTGTGTACTTAGTTGCTCAGTCGTGTCTGACTCTGCGACCCCATGGGCTGTGGCCCGCCAGGCTCCTCTGTCCATGGGATTTTCCAGGCAAGAATACTGGAGTAGGTTGCCATATCCTCCTCCAGGGGATCTTCCCAACCCAGGGATTGAACCCAGGTCTCCTGCCTTGCAGGAGGATTCTTTACCATCTGAGCCACCAGGGAAGCCCTGTGGAACGTATAGGGAATTGTTACTAGAGGATTTACTGGTATTTTCAGTGATATCAGTTAATATTTTAGAGATATAGATTTGGTTACTAAAATTATTTGACTACTAAAAACCATATCAGCTTGCTAAAAAGTGCTTTATAGGTTATTTGAATTTATTTTTAGATTCTTCACTTGAATTTGTTTTTGTTTTCATTTTAGGGTATTATAATCTAACCTTCATGATATCCTAGTTGGCTACCATGGAAACAGTGCTCATGATGTGACAATCTGTGTTTTGTTAGATGCTGGCACTGATTTTGTTATATAAGTCTGGCTCCTAGATTTTTCCTGTTTGCTCTATGCATGCATGCATGTTAAGCTGTTTCAGTCGTGTCCAACTCTTTGCAACCCTATAGACTGTAGTCTGCCAGGCTTCTCTGTCCATGGGAATCTCCAGACATCGTGCTCTCCTCCAGGGGATCTTCCCAAGCCAGGGATTGAACCCATATCTCTTATGTCTCCTGAATTCGCAGGAGGGTTCTTTACCACTAGTGCCACCTGGGAAGCCCTTGCTCTATGAATCTTATTAAAAATAGGAGACAATAGCTTCTATTATAATATATATTATGATTAATACTTCTTTTTGGAACAGTTTTATTTTGTGAATTAAGTTTATGCTTGCTGTTCCATAAAGTTTACTTGAATTAGAAATCTAGTTACCATCTACAAGTCCAGCATCCATAAAGGAACAATTTCCAGGTTGTCATATTTTGGTAGGTTTGGGAATATAGATTATTCCCAGATGATATAGAAATATTTCTTAGAGGTGATTTCTTCCTCCATCACTCAATGTAATTTACAGACTTTACACCAAAAAATAAGTGTATGTGTTTGCCCTAGAAAACAAAATACTCAGTTTCTTAGTGGTGGCTTTAGAAAATTTAGTTTAAAAAAAAGATGGCAAACTTAGTTTACTTAGAAAAAGTACATCCTGGTTGATTGCAGGGGGTATTCTTTAAGGTTAAACAATATTAAGTTATTTTTCAGGATAGTATAGCAATATTTTTAAAAGAAGTAGTTTTAATAGAGTTTTTTTTATAAATGAATCTAGATTATCATCTTAAAGAATTTTTATATGGAGTCTATCCTTGAAGAATTTAATTTCATTTTTTATTTACTTATTTATGTCATTTACTTATTTAAACATTCTCCAAGGTGGTCAGAATGTGTTTTGGGAGCCAGTGATACTTTTTAACGGTTAGCAGACTCACAGTTATAAAAGATGATTTGAGGTCATCAGCCTTGGTATTAAGACTAGGAGTAGATTTAATTATGTTTTTCCATATTCCCTACTAATGAGCATTTGTAGTTTTATAGAGAATTTTTGAGTTAAATTATGACCCATTGTCTTATAATGTTTGGTTAAATTTGTTTCTGACATGTATAAATATAATTGGTAGCTTATTTCGTTATATGGACTTAAATATTGACTTGGACCGTTTCCAAAAATGGTTGACTTGATAAATTCTAGCTGTTGATCAGTTGTGTCTTTATCTCTGAAATAAGTTAATCATTTTATCTGAAAGGAAATAGTTAAAAAATGGATATTGTAATTCTCTTCAAAAGTGAGTTCAGGGATGATTATTTCTTCTTCCATATGCTTCTATATTTTATATAATTAATGTGAATCATGTTGCACTCAGAAAAGCATATATATATATATTTTAAGAAACTTTCTAAAGAAATGCTGTCTAGCCCTTAAACATAGTAAGCAGATAAATTATAGTGGCACAGAAATATGTATATAAAGTAATGTCATTGAAAAAGAACACTAAGTAGTACCATGATGACATGAATTGTATTTTATGTGCTTTGAAAAATAAAGGAAGTAAACCTGGAGTGATAGAGAGAAATTAGTATCTATAGACTCCCTTTTTTTTTCTATAAAAGGTCTATAAATTCTTACCAAAGAGTAAGATTATTTACCCTTGAAAAAATGTTTTCGATGTGTACCTTTTTTTAATAGCATACATAAGGCTTTCAGATACCCAGGTAACATTCATATTCTCTTCATTCATCAGGGGAAAAGAATTTCTTTTTACAAAAGGGCCCAAATCCTGGTGGCAGATACGTGGAGTGTATTAGAGGGGAAAGGAGATGGCTGCTTTAAGGACATCTCCAATATCACCATGTTTGCCGACTACAGATTACCTCAGGTTCTTGTTTACCTGGGAGCCCTGAAATACTCCAATGAACTACTGGAGAAGCTTCTCAAAGGTTTGCTAGCTTAATTAAGACATTCTTTGTTATACTGTGAATTGTTCAGTGTTTGTCATTTCTTTCACAAAAGGTCTTCCCTTAAAAAAAAACAAAACACTATTATTGTTAAAAGCACATGTAAAGAACGCAAGGGCAATTAAATTTTATAGAGAAAATTGGTTTTTGTTTTTTACACTGTGGAATATGGTTATTGCTGGAAATCACACTGTCTGGACATCATCATTTCAGAGTCTTATATTAAAATGACACCTAAATTTATGTCACATGAAGGTGACAACACTAAGACAGTTCAGGTTTGTATTCAAAGTGTTATTAATTAAGCTTAAGAGCACACTACACTGTGAAATAAAAAGTGGGCTGAGAGATAATAATATGTACTGGATTTTGAGTGAGAAAGCTCCAAGGTCTGCCGCTGGTTTATCTTGCACAAGTCACTGACTTTTCTAGGCTTATTTATTTGCCATTATTGAGTTTGAATATTAATTCTCAAGAGTGAGAGTCTTATTATGAGTATAAATAATTGTGTTTATATGAAAAGTAACTTTTCGCTTTTTAAATATTCCTTTGCATAAGGAAAATAATTATATTGTACAAATTTCATGTTAATTTCTCTTTTAGGGGCAATATTTTCAGCTACTTTTACCTTTATTTTTAAAAGAAGCTGTTTTTATGGTTGAGTAATTTTTTCTCGTGAAATATATTTCAATCACCCAAAATAAGAATGACACAGAATATAAAGGTACCATTATTCCTATGGTTGCTTCTACCAGATTTTTATGTAGCCTCGGGCAATCCATTTTGCTCATTTCCTCATTTGAAAAATAACAAGCTGTTTTATGTCATAATACTCATGTCTGGGATCATTAATTGTTGACTACCTTTAAAGGGACAACCTTTAGCAGTCAGGGCTTCTTCTACATACAGCCATATTCAGTTGATCTTTTTTTTTTTGGGTGTATGCAATACACATTCCTATCTTTATAAACACTTTCTTGCCTGGTGTCCCCCACCCAGATTTTCATTTATTCAGTTCAAATCCTACACATCCAAAAAAGCTTAACTCAAATGCTAAGTCAGTGTCTGTTCCTCCACTTGCCCCAAGGATCAGAGATAGACATATGGAAGGGACACAAGTAGCACTATTTAAGATCCCAAGTGACAGAATGGAACCAGTGGGGCTAGGGCATTTCCTCTAGGTCTCAGTGGATCACAGGGCTTCTCAGCTACTGTGAAGCTCTGTGTAAGAGTACCGATTGGTGGCCCGAGGCCAAATATAGCTTGCAGATGTGTTTTGTTTGGCTTGAACAGTGTTTTAAGCAATTTTTAGTTAGTTATCAGCACTTGACAATTAGATTTCACATGAAATTCAATTTTCTGGTTTCCAAGAGAAGAAAAATGCTCAAACTCTGGGGTCTGTCTGCCTTGACATGGGGCAGCATACGCTCTCTAATTGACCACATTTTGCATCCAGCTGCTGTATCCACTTACTCTGTCTGCCTCTATCTGTTGAGTTGCTGAGCCCAACTCGAGTCTCCCTGGCAAAGCACTGCCAGTGTCCACCTTGCAGGATCAGATATACTCTGGAGATGAGCACTGAAGACTTGTAGGATCTAGTGGCTCTGTATTCAGGCAGAGCTGACAAAAGGATCCTGACTCTGAAGAACAAGCATGGTTTTCCTTGCTCAAGCTAAGAACTTTGATCTCCTAGATTTTTCTTGATGTATCTGGAGTGTTCCCAAGACAACATTAAGTTCTCAAGGGTAAGGGAGGTGCTGTTTATTTGGCCCCCTGGGAGTCCTCCAAATTTTGCAGTAATTTTTTTTTTCTCCAACATCAAACCCAAATTTTAAATCCTCTCTTTTAAATAATTTAATAATCTTGCTGTCATATTTTAAAATATATGGGTCACCCATATTCAATTAGCAGATATTTATTGGGGAGCTAGTATATGCAAGGGGCTATGCTAGGTCCTATGACTATGAGACAATCAAGTCAGACACGATCCCTGTCTATGTGGAACTTAACTTGCAATTTTGAATTAATGCCAGAGTTTAGAAATTGTTTAAATTACCAAAAATAAATAAAGTCTGAGATTTACAGTTTTAAAATGAGTACTATTTACTGCATTTTGTCCTACAGTAAAGTTTTGAATACATTTTATTTCATTGACTATTAGTGCTTATTTTTCTTTTTCCTCCTTGCAGGAGAAATGCTTTTTTATGGGAATAGGCAAGAAGTGGAAATCAGAGGGTGCTCAGTTTGGTGTGTTGAGCTGATCCGGGATTGTCTTCTGGAGCTTATTGAAAAAAAGGGTGAAAAAACTACTGGAGAAATTAATTCCATTCTTCTGGATTATTACTTATGGGACTATGCCCGTGATCACAGGGAAGATATGAAAGGAATTCCATTTCATCGTACACGTTGCATATATTATTGACCCATAGTGTAAACTGATCCTAAGAAAGTCCTTGCATTTTTTTATCATAATTATTTATACAATTCTGCTTTGATATTAAGAGAAAGTGGTAGAGGTTATAGCGACAAGAAAATTGATTAGCCAGACTCTCTTAAAATCTTTTCCTGACATATCACCCTGTATTCCCAATTTTATCCTTTGTTTGCTTGTTTAATTTTGACTATATTTTCCCTTTCTATAGATACATGAGAGAAATAATGAAGAAAATTTAATGCTTTCTTTAAATCTCAGATTTCTTAAAATTAATCATGTCTTATAATGATCCTTGTGATAATATTTCATCCGTTCAATCAGTATCTTTTTTCACGGTGTAGTAATTTTCTGTGTACCATAATCATTTGACATGAGAGAGAGTAGGGTCTTTGCTGTATTGAATGCTGCCACTCTTATAGAAATCAATCTTGACAGATATTTTAAAACTTTTTGTTGATTAACATAATGATTTTCAATTTAGGATACTATTTTTCTTTTCAGAGTAACTACATTGGAATTTATTGAATAAAGATTTTTTAAACATTTCTTAAATATGGAATGAATTGTTTCATTAAATAGAATTTACCACATATATATTTTTTTAAGTTTACATTGAATTTGATTATCTATGTTGTAGGACTCTCATTTCTCAGCTTCACCACCACTTTCGTCTAATGTGCTTAGTCACTCAGTCGTGTCCAACTCTTTGTGACCCCGTGTACTGTAGCCCGCCAGGCTCCTCTTTCCATGGGATTCTCCAGGCAAGAATACTGGAGTGGGTTGCCATGCCCTCCTCCAGAGGGTCTTCCCAACTCAGGAATGAAACCCAGGTCTCCTGCACTGCAGGGGAATTCTTTACCGTCTGAGCCACCAGGGAAGCCCTTCATCTCACATAATCTTGATTTTCGTTAATTATCTACCTTGTCACCTCACTGTGTGTAAATTAGGGAAAGCTCGGAGAAGGCAATGGCACCCCACTCCAGTACTCTTGCCTGGAAAATCCCATGGATGGAGGAGCCTGGTGAGCTGCAGTCCATGGGGTCGCTAAGAGTCGGGCACGACTGAGCGACTTCACTATCACTTTTCACTTTCACGCATTGGAGGGAGGAAATGGCAACCCACTCCAGTGTTCTTGCCTGGAGAATCCCAGGGATGGGGGAGCCTGGTGGGCTGCCATCTATGGGGTCTCACAGAGTCAGACACGACTGAAGCGACTTAGCAGCAGCAGCAGTCCTTTCTCCAAGTACTTTACTGCCATCTGCTGGAAACTTGTCAGTAACTTTACAAATTACAATGTATGGGAATGTGAATGGGGCACCCTAGAATCGGATACTGCCCTTTTTTAAAAAAGTTTTTATTGGAGTGTAGTTGCTTTACAGTGTTGTATTAGTTTCTGTTGTACAGCGAAGTGAATCATCCATATGTTTACATATATCCCCTTTTTAAATTTCCTTCCCTTTTAGGTCACCACAGAGCACTGAGTAGAGCTCCCTGTGCTATACAGTAAGTTCTCGTTGGTTATCTGTTTTATACATAGTAGCATATATACATCAATCCCAATTTATCCCATTCCTTACCCCCTTGGTGTCCATACATTTTTTGTTCTTTACATCTGTGTCTCTGGTTCCGTTTTTCTGATAGGCTCATCTGTACCACTTTTCTAGACTCCACATATATGTGTTAATATACAATATTTGTTACCTCTTTCTGACTCACTTCACTATGTATAACAGTCTCTAGGTCCATTCACGTCTCTGCAGATGGGACAGTTTTGTTCCTTTTTGTGACTGAGTTAAAAAGCTTGCACCCCCAGAAGTAGTGGTCCTGTATCTCTCTCTCCCCTTTGTGACTAAGAGGAAGATGATCTCGCCCCTAGTTCTGGAGGTGGACCCAAGTTAATAAGAATGGTTTATTATTCATGGTAATCCTATTCTCTGTCTGTTATTGCTCTAGTAATGGATATATAATCTAGCTCTGGCTAGTACACTGAAGGGCAAGTCTGAAGGGAGGCTTATGGCAAAAGGTTTCTTCACTTTTAAGAAAGGGTCATGGAAAGAGATCCCTTTTCTTCCCCTGAGCAATGTTCTGTCTAAATGTGATACCTGAAGCTGTAGTAACCACTGTGTGAAGCCAGAGCCCTCCAGTACTTGCCCTGCCTGAGTCAAGCTTAGCTCTGGCTTTCATCCCTGAGATGATGAACACAGCACCTTATTGCCATCATTTTGAATTAGTGTTCTGTAGAAAGTATCATAGTTAATAATTTCCAATGAAACCCACTCTTTTAAGGCTCTAGGAACAACAAGCAAAAGAGTTGCTTAGACCTTGGGACTAACCCAACTCCTCATCCTGTCCCTTCCTACTCCTTTCCTTCTCCTGCCCACCTTGTACCCTTTTCTTTCTTTCCTGTCTTTCCCCTTTTCTTCTTCCTCCCCACTCTCTTCCTCCAGGTTCGGTCAGCTCTAGACTTCCTGCTTTCCGCATTTACTTCATCATGTAAAAGACAGGGAAGGCAGTTCAGGCACTGTATGGTGCTCTTTGATGTCCAAGACACAGCTGTCTTTTCTCTTGTTCCACTGAGGGTAGCCTGGACTCATGATCTAAGATGTCTGCATTCTAGGCAACAGGATTGAAGAAGATATGAAGTTGAAGAGTGCGAGAGTTGACAGAAAGGCTCTAGCAGCTCTTCCTTTGGCTATCTTAAATCTTACCTATAAGGAGGGCAGACTAGAGCAAGGAAAAGCTGAAATTGGTTAAGAAGCAGCAATCACTCATTTTAACCAAGATAGCAGGTTGTTTGGTACTGTGTGTGTGGCACAGTGGCCTAGGCCAAACTAACATGTGGCCTTATTTTGCTCATTTTAAGGTCTGAGATTGTGTGTGTATATATATATATATATATATGTATATATATATACATACAGGAGAATACCCTGGCATAGCTGTGAATGCCAGGCCAGCTTGTGTCAGGGGCTGCTTTCATTCCTTTTTCAACCTTTTACTTTCCCCTGATTAGCACTAAAGAAATGAATAGATTTCATTAATTTCAATCTAGAAATCAGTAAATGAACTCCTTCACTGGTCCTCTGAAGCTGAATGGGTAGTGGTTTAATAATTTGGTTGAGGAGGTACAGGTTTAATGAGCCACAGTATGTAAACTGAGGCAACTATACCTTCTGTTTCCTTGTAACTCTATGACCCAGCTGTCTCCCCGTGTGTTTAGACCCCTTTTTTCCTTTTTTCTTATTTATTTGGTTGCCCTGATCTCATATGGCATGTGGGATCTAGTTCCCTGACTAGGGATCAAACCTGGGTCCTCTGCATTGGGAGCACAGAGTCTTAACTGCTTGACTACCAGGGAAGTCCCTCTTCTTTGAAAAAAAAAAAAAAAAATTTTTTTTTTTTTTAAATTCTCAACCCTCTGATGGATGTTATTGCCAAAGACAAAACCTGAAGAAGTAAGGAAATTGGTCTTATCCAGTTAATTACAATATGGAGAACACCCCAGATGCCAAGATTAGAGCTTCTTGGCAGGTGGTATTACCCTACTGTTTTATGGGGAGGACTACACAAGTGAGGGATTCATAGGCGGTTGTTCTGCAGTCATGAGGCATCTCAGTAAGTTGGCTGAACAGGAAATGTTTACCTTTGTGCCTAGCTAATTTGAGGCAGACCAACAGTTCTGATCTCAGCTAATCATTCATGAGACAAGGAGAAATTGGAGAGTTTGTGTCTGGCCTTGTGAGCAGGTTTAGGTGAAAGGGGAAAGATCTATGTTTGGTCTTGTCACGGTCAAGTCAACAAGGGAGACATGAGACAGAGTTGTCAGTCCTATCTAAGTCACACAAAGAAGGGTTATCCTGTTGGGTATACTGTTTCCCAGAACACAAAAGGGTAGTGGGTTTCATAAAACAAAGTTCAGGAAGTTTCTTATTGTCATTATTTTTCAAAAGTACAGAGCTCAGCCAAAATTCAACATTTTCATCATCAGCCCTTTCTTGTGCTTGTGCTTGTGTGTTCACTGGGAACAAAAAATGGAGTATTACTCAGCCGTTAAAAAGAATACATTTGAATCAGTTCTGATGAGATGGATGAAACTGGAGCCAATTATACAGAGTGAAGTAAGCCAGATAGAAAAACACCAATACAGTATACTAACACATATATATGGAATTTAGAAAGATGGCAATGATGACCCTGTATGCAGGACAGCAAAAAAGACACAGATGTGTATAACAGACTTTTGGACTCAGTGGGAGAGGGAGAGGGTGAGATGACTTGGGAGAATGGTATTGAAACATGTATAATATCATGTAAGAATCGAATTGCCAGTCTATGTCCGATGCAGGATATGGCACACTTGGGGCTGGTACGCGGGGATGACCCAGAGAGATGTTGTGGGGAGGGGGGGTGGGAGGGGGGTTCATGTTTGGGAACGCATGCACACCCCTGGTGGATTCATGTCAATGTATGGCAAAACCAATACAGAATTGTAAAGTAAAATAAAAAATAAAAAAATAAATTAATTAAAAAAAAAAAAAAAGGCTGTCATGGCGTAGGTAACATTTTTTTTGCTCTCAAACCATGGGAGGTAATCACCCTCAAAGTAAGGAAGTCCAGAATTGTGAGTTCTCCACAGTATAAAATGCTTAGTGTTAAGATCCAAGGGTCTGGGCTGTCCTAAGGAGAATCATCATATGCTCATTGTCTTGGTTCTATTATCAGCTTTTGAACAAATCAGTTAAAATCTTTATGCCTATTTAATTTACATAGGCAGGAGGATAGTCTGGGTCTCTGGTTCTGGTTCTAATTTTCTTTTTGTATCATTTTATGATATATGCATGTCTCTAGTTATTTACTGGTTGAGGCAGGACAACACTGTGGTGGTTAATTTTATGTCAGCTTGATTAGGCAAGGGTGCCCAGCTGGTTTGTCAAACATTAGTCTAGATGTTGCTGTGAAGATATTTTTCAGATATGATTAATAATCAATAGACTTGAGTAAAGCAATTACATGCCGTAATGTGGGGGCTTCAACCAATCAGTTGAAGGCCTTCAGGGCAAAGACAGAGCTTTCCAGATGAAGGAACAACTTTGCCTCAAGGCTAAACATAGAAACCCTGTCTGCCTCAAGGCTAAAACATAGAAACCCTGTCAAGGCTGAAACATAGAAACCACTTGTTGTTCTGCCCTGAAGATTTTAGATTCAAGACATAAAATCTTCAGGGCAGAACAACAAGTGGTTTCTTTAAGGCAATCAGAATAAAGTAAGGATTGGAAAAGAAGAAATAAATCTCATGTATAGGTGATATGACTGAGTAGGTAGAAAAAAGTGATAGAGATAATTCTTAGAAATTAATAAATTAAATACAAATTCTAGACATTAAGTTGAATGTTTGAAGGTAGGTTTTTTTAAATTTAAATTTATTTATTTTAATTGGAGGCTAATTACTTTATAATATTGTATTGGAGGGTAGATTTTTATAAGAAAATATTTCATTTTAGAATTTAAATATTGGTGTATGTCTAAAATAAATTCACTTTCTCTGTATGCCATATGATGTGTATGTATGTGGATGTGTGTGTATGGCTAGACTCAAATTGCTAACATTAAATTTCCATAATTGTAAGAGAAAAAAAAAAGACATCAATTCATCTGAAGTTCCAATTTGCTAGTCTGCCCTATGAATTTCAGACTTTTTAGCCCCCTCAATCACAAGAGCCTATTCCTTAAAATACATCTCTCTTTCTCTCTCTCTAGATAGATGAATGGATGGATGAGTGATTAGATGGATGGATGGATAGACAGATATAGATTATAGGTCTAAATTTCGATCTACATCTATCTCTATATATATCATATTGGCTCTTTTCTCTGGAGGACCCTAATACAAGCATGAATAAATAATATGGCAAAGTAATTTTTGTCTAACTTAGGGATATCAAATATAAAGTAAGAAATTAATAAAATATAATGAGGCTAAGTAATTTGTATGATTCCTTTCAGGTATAAGACTCACTGACTAAAGCATTTGGAAGTTTGGAGAATTTGTTATAGTGGCATTCACCTAAGTTTCTCTTTTTTCTCATTCACTATATCCCTTCTTTTCCTTTTTATTTTCTTTTCCTTTCTGTTTTGATTTCTCCCATTAGGTTAAGGATGTTTTAGTTTTGAGTGAAAAAAACCAGACTCAAACTAGTTTAATGAAAAAGGAAATGTAATGATTAAAAAAAATAAATCCAGGGAAAGAGCTGGCCTTAGCAATGCCCAGTTAATGGTCAATAGATTAAAATGCACAAAGATTACACATTTTTGCTCTGTTGGAAGAGATGACTCTAATAGCTAGTGATTACAGGCAACAGAGTGCAAATCTTTGCCAATAGTCCATACAAAAAACTCTGTAGCTTGGCTAATTAGCCTGGCTTGAGTCCCAGGTCCCCTGCCTGGGGCCTGGGGTAAGAGCCAAGTGATTGGCTGGCCTAGCAGGTCAAGCAGGGGTACATTCAGTTCAGTTCTGTTCAGTCCCTCAATTGTGTCCGATTCTTTGTGACCTCAAGGACTGCAGCACACCAGGCTTCCCTGTGCATCACCAACTCCTGGAGCCTACTTAAACTCATGTCCATCGAGTCAGTGATGCCATCAAAGCAACTCATCCTCTATTGTCTTCTTCTCCTCCCACCTTCAATCTTTCCCAGCATCAGGGTCTTTTCTAATGAGTCAGTTCTCCGAATCAGGTGGCCAAAGTATTGGGAGTTTCAGCTTCAGCATCAGTCCTTCCAATGAATTTGCAGGGGTACATGTGTGTGTGCTAAGTCGCTTCTGTCTTGTCTGACTCTGTGCAACCCTCTGGACTGTAGCTGCCAGGCTCCTTTGTCCAGGGGATTCTCCAGGCAAGAATACTGGAGTGGGTTTCCATGACCTTCTCTAACCCTGGGTCTCCTGTATTGCAGGCAGATTCTTTACCGTCTGAGCCAAGGAATAGGGGTAGTTCTTGAATAAATAAAGGAGGTCTGCTTATAGAAAGGAAAAGGGATGGTAGGCAGTCCAAACAACTTTATCTTCTATACCTTTGTGTAATCAGAATTCTTCACCAGGTGGGGATCATTTCAACTTGGGAACCATCGAAGAGCTAGCTGAGTTGGTCTAAGGAAAGAACTGACTGAATTTCCCAATAGAGTTGGAAAAATTCTAGTAACTTTCTCTTTCCTTTGCCATCTCTATTTCAACATTCTCAGGAAGACTGAGGGTTGGTTGGCATATGAATTAATCAGTATTCTTTGGTTGTAGGAATGGAATTCAATGATTAAAACTTGACAATATTCATGAATCCTGGAATAAAATGAAAAGAAACAGTAAGTCACAGTGGTACTTATAAGTCTAGAAATACTTTGAAGGGTGAAAATGGTATTTGGAAAGCAAATAAAAAGTATAAAATTCTATGAGTTCATAATCACTCCTGCTGAATCCAAAAAAAGAAACCCTGTTGTTCAACTTTGGTAGGGATCAATTCATTATTCTCAAAATGGATAAACAGAAGAGAAAAAAAATCAAGCATGGGTCCTCTACTAACTGCATTTTAGGATAATTTAATAGAGGGAAACTTCTTTATAGAACAATTCTAGCTAATAAATGCAAAAAAGAATATTAGAATTAGAACATTACCATTTTGGAATTCCTAATGAACTCCTAATACTGGATCTGTAAAATAATCATCAATGGTTGTTAAAACCATTAGGTAAAATATTGATGGGGAAATTTTAAATGGATGGATTAGGCTGAAAACACCTGAACTCACTAGTAATCTTAACATCAGCAGAAGTGGGACACTCAGACATATGCCTCCTGGTGTGTTGAATAGGGAATTACACAGCCCTGTCTATGAATTATTCTTGCCAGAAAAATTGAGCCTGAATCTAATCAAGAATCTAGATCTACAGGAAATGTAGTTTACAGAAGATGTAGGAAAGAGAGGAACCTGTTAAATGGTAACACAAAGATGCAATTGCCAAATCTAGAATGTGAGACATTCTAAAGGACAAATGGCACAGGTTCTTCAACAGATAAGTGATTTTTAAAAGTGGGGTGGCAGGGTTGGTGAGGATGTGGAGAAATTGGATCCCTTGTGCACTGTTGATGTGATTGTAAAATGGTAGAGCTGCTATAAAACAATTTGGTAGTTCCTCAAAAAATTGAAGATAGGATTACCACACAATCTAGCAATTCCATTCGGAGTATATACCCCAAAGAACTGAAAGCAGGATCTTGAAGAAATAGTTGTACATTTTTGTTCTTAACAGCATTATTTACAATAGCCAAAAACTGGAAGCAACCTGTGTCCAACAAGAGATGAATGTATTAACAAAATATGCTACATCCATACAAGGGAATATTAGCCTTAAAAAGGAAAGAAATTCTGACATATGCTACAACATGGGTAAAGCTTGACGATATGATGCTAAGTTAATAAGCCAGTCACAAAAGAACAACTACTATAAGATTCCACATATATGAAGTACCTAGGGTAGTCAAATTCATATAGACAGAAGTAGAACGGTGGTTTCCAGAGACGAAAGGGGTGAATGTGGAATTGTTTACTGGCTATAGAGTTTCAATTTTGCAAGATATGAAGTTCTGGAGATTGTTGAACAACAATGTGAATGGACTTAAGACTACTCAACTGCATACTTAAAAATGGACAAGATGGTAAATTTTGTGTTATTGTGTGAAGAAGTGAAGTTGCTTAGTCATGTGTGACTATTTGTGATCCCATGAACTGTAGCCTACCAGGCTCCTCCTTCCATGGAATTTTCCAGGCAAGAGTACTGGAGTGGGTTGCCATTTCCTTCTCCAGGGAATCTTCCCAATCCGGGGATCGGACCCAGGTCTCCTGCATTGCAGGCAGACACTTTACCCTCTGAGCCACCAGTGAAGCCCAATGTTATTGTGTATTTTACCATAATTTTTAAAAAGGTGGCAAATGACTTACTAAAAGAGAATTAAGGAACATGTCAACCAAATGCTACATGTGGTACATGTTTGGATCCTGATTTGAGTAAATAAGGGGAGAGAGAAAGACACAGAGAGAAAGAGAGAGGCGTGCAATGCATTATGTAGAAAGCTCTAGCTGATCTCAGTCTCTGAGGAGGCAGTGTTGACTTTATCAACTGACACATATAGACTTCAGTCTCGCTTCTGCCACTTACTGGCCATGTAGCCTTGAGCAAATTACTTGTTCTCTGTGGTTTTTTTTTTTTTTTTTTTAATTCCCATAAATATTTACTGCATCTCTGAGACGAGCTTAGTATTTATTGTGTATTAAATGCTGACAAGTAGGAAGTCAAGAAACACCTGGAGTAACAGGCAAATTTGGCCTTGGAATGTGGAATGAAGCAGGGCAAAGACTAATAGAGTTTTGCCAAGAAAATGCACTGGTCATAGCTAACACCCTCTTCCAACAACACAAGAGAAGAACTCTACACATGGACATTACCAGATGGTCAACACCGAAATCAGATTGATTATATTCTTTGCAACCAAAGATGGACAAGCTCTATACAGTCAACAAAAACAAGACCAGGAGCTGACTGTGGCTCAGATCATGAACTCCTTTTTGTCAAATTCAGACTTAAATTGAAGAAAGTAGGGAAAACTTCTAGACCATTCAGGTATGACCCAAATCAAATCCCTTATGATTATACAGTGGAAGTGAGAAATAGATGTAAGGGCCTAGATCTGATAGATAGAGTCCCTGATGAACTATGGAATGAGGTTTGTGACATTGTACAGGAGATAGGGATCAAGACCATCCCCATGGAAAAGAAATGCAAAAAAGCAAAATGGCTGTCTGAGGAGGCCTTACAAATAGCTGTGAAAAGAAGAGAGGCGAAAAGCAAAGGAGAAAAGGAAAGATATAAGCATCTGAATGCAGAGTTCCAAAGAATAGCAAGAAGAGATAAGAAAGCCTTCTTCAGCGATCAGTGCAAAGAAATAGAGGAAAACAACAGAATGGGAAAGACTAGAGATCTCTTCAAGAAAATTAGAGATACCAAGGGAACATTTCATGCAAAGATGGGCTCGATCAAGGACAGAAATGGTATGGACCTAACAGAAGCAGAAGATATTAAGAAGAGGTGGCAAGAATACACGGAAGAACTGTACAAAAAAGATCTTCATGACCCAGATAATCATGATGATGTGATCACTCATCTAGAGCCAGATATCTTGGAATGTGAAGTCAAGTGGGCCTTAGAAAGGATCACTACGAACAAAGCTAGTGGAGGTGATGGAATTCCAGTTGAGCTGTTTCAAATCCTGAAAGATGATGCTGTGAAAGTGCTGCACTCAATATGCCAGCAAATTTGGAAAACTCAGCAGTGGCCACAGGACTGGAAAAGGTCCGTTTTCATTCCAATCCCAAAGAAAGGCAATGCCAAAGAATGCTCAAACTACTGCACAATTGCACTCATCTCACATGCTAGTAAAGTAATGCTCAAAATTCTCCAAGCCAGGCTTCAGCAATATGTGAACCGTGAACTCCCTGATGTTCAAGCTGGTTTTAGAAAAGGCAGAGGAACCAGAGATCAAATTGCCAACATCCGCTGGATCATGGAAAAAGCAAGAGAGTTCCAGAAAAACATCTATTTCTGCTTTATTGACTATGCCAAAGCCTTTGACTGTGTGGATCACAATAAACTGTGGAAAATTCTGAAAGAGATGGGAATACCAGACCACCTAACCTGCCTCTTGAGAAATCAGTATGCAGGTCAGGAAGCAACAGTTAGAACTGGACATGGAACAACAGACTGTTTCCAAATAGGAAAAGGAGTACGTCAAGGCTGTATATTGTCACCCTGCTTATTTAACTTCTATGCAGAGTACATCATGAGAAACGCTGGACTGGAAGAAACACAAGCTGGAATCAAGATTGCCAGGAGAAATCTCAATCACCTCAGATATGCAGATGACACCACCCTTACGGCAGAAAGTGAAGAGGAGCTAAAAAGCCTCTTGATGAAAGTGAAAGAGGAGAGCGAAAAAGTTGGCTTAAAGCTCAACATTCAGAAAACGAAGATCATGGCATCTGGTCCCATCACTTCATGGGAAATAAATGGGGAAACAGTAGAAACAGTGTCAGACTTTATTTTTTTGGGCTCCAAAATCACTGCAGATGGTGACTGCAGCCATGAAATTAAAAGACACTTACTCCTTGGAAGAAAAGTTATGACCAACCTAGAGAGCATATTCAAAAGCAGGGACATTATTTTGCCGACTAAGGTCCGTCTAGTCAAGGCTATGGTTTTTCCTGTGGTCATGTATGGATGTGAGAGTTGGACTGTGAAGAAAGCTGAGTGCTGAAGAATTGATGCTTTTGAACTGTGGTGTTGGAGAAGACTCTTGAGAGTCCCTTGTACTACAAGGAGATCCAACCAGTCCATTCTGAAGGAGATCAGCTCTGGGATTTCTTTGGAAGGAAAGATGCTAAAGCTGAAACTCCAGTACTTTGGCCTCGTCATGCGAAGAGTTGACTCATTGGAAAAGACTCTGATGCTGGGAGGGATTGGGGGCAGGAGGAGAAGGGGACAACAGAGGATGAGATGGCTGGATGGCATCACGGACTCGATGGCCTTGAGTCTGAGTGAACTCCGGGAGATGGTGATGGACAGGGAGGCCTGGCGTGCTGGGATTCATGGGGTCGCAAAGAGTCGGACATGACTGAGCAAATGAACTGAACTGAACTGATGCTTAACAATGATAAAATATAAATAAATGATAAAAATTAAAAAATAAATGACATAAAAATGAATGATATATAGTCTCTGCTGATGCTGGAGAATTAAAATGTGAGGCAAGAAATAGCAGGGGGACTTCCCTGGTGATCCAGTGGTTAAGAATCTACCTTCCAGTGAAAGAGATGCAGGTTTGATCCTTGATTGGGGAACTAAGATCGCACGTGCTGAGAAGGAAGTAAGTTTCTGTGCTGCAACTAGTGAAGCCTGAGTGCTGCAACAGGAGACCCAGTGCCACCAAAATTTTAAAAATAAAAATAAATAAGTTACTATATCTTCTTAAAAGAAATTTAGAAATAGCAGGGCATCTAGAAAGGTAAGAAAAAAAGTAGATTATGAAAGGCCTTGTATATCATGTCAAGAAGAGTGGACTTTATCATGAGAAGCATTTTATCTTTTCCATAAAGAGCCATTTATAAAAGTAAAGTTATAGGTTTTTAAATTTTATTTGCAATTCCGATTTAAAAAATCTCAATGGAACTTTCTTCTGGAAATTGTCAAACTGATTCAAAAGTTCTTCTGGAAGAGAAATGCTAAGAATAGTCAAAAAAAAGTTAGAATAATGAGGAACAGCTTACCCTATCAGTAAAGTATAGGGCAAAGCTATAGTAATTAAAGCAGTATGGTATTGATGCAGAAATAATAAATTAATGCCACAGAATAGAGGCCCTCATGAATATGTAAGAGTATGTTCTATTTTACCAATTCTAAGACTGATTTTTCATATTTCATTTCAAGTTATATGAACTGAAATATATTTTCTTAGTCAAAATATGACTTGGCATTGCCACTACTTGTGACATAAAGCATTTTAATGATACACTTTTCAATGAAGTCTTTTTTTTTTAATCTTAAGTATTCCAGAATTGGGTTTTGTTCATTGAATAAAGACCCTAGTTGATTAAGTTATAAAATGACCTTTAACTCAGTGTTAATGACGGTTATTTTGATGAACTTTGTTGAACATTTTAACTATTTCTTGCTTTTACATATATATATGTGTGTGTGTGTTTCTCCCCTGAATAAGTTTGAGAAAAATACCACCATCATTCTAGGTACCTAATAATTTTTGAGTCCTTGCTTTACAGTTAGTTCCACCTTTCAAACTACAACAACTCTATGAAGTAGGGATGACTTCTATTCCAATTCTTCAGATGAGAACACTAGATAGTATTTTATATGCTCAATTTGTAGGCATTTGCCTATACCAAATTCTTGTAAAATTGAATTTCAATATGTACATAACATTCTCTTTTATAAATGTACTATTGTTAATTTAGGGATACCTTTCATAGAACATACATGTAACTTCAAAGTTTTTGCTGTTACACATAATACCATAATGAATATCCTTCTACATGATTCTTTATTTATATTTTTATTTTCTTTGGAGAGATGACAAGAGGTGGGATTATGTATAAAAATCCATCTTGGGGACTTCCCTGGTGGTTCAGTAGTTAAGACTGGTCACTGCCAATCCAGGGGACATGGCTTTGATCCCTGGCGGGGAACTAAGATCACACATGTTGAGTGGGGCAGCCATGCGGCATCGTCAAAGGTTTAAAAAAAAGTCTGTCTCATTGAATGCTTGCCTGTTACATTATAAAAAGTTGTCACCAATTTTATAGGTAAAATGGTTTATTATTTTAATTTACATTGCTTTGGTTTATTAGTGAAGTAAAACATCATTGACATGTAAGCCAGATTTCAGCTTTCTTCTCTGCCTTCTAGGTTCATGTGGTTTTTGTCCAGCACCAGACTTGACTTAGAGGCTGGCAGATCTTCAAGTTGTTACAAACAATTTGTGTCACAAATACGTTGGTTAGTGATGTAGACTTTACTGAATATTTTGCCGGGGAGAGTGAGGAAGGGGTTATACAACCTAAAGATCGCCTTTAGCTAACATGTCTGTTCTCCCTGGAATTCCTTTATCAGCTAGCCTTTCCTTCCTCTCTGATTCATCCTCTCAGCCTCTTCCTGACACTTCAAGCTTCCTCTGTCTTTCTCATTCCTTCTCAAGAACAGTCAAATAATTCCTCTCTAGGTTCATATGAGCATCACCATCCTCTTCTCTGAAGCCTGAATACCTACCAAGTCACTCTCAGGAGGCTTAACTTCCACCTGGGTGTAGGCTAACAAAGCATCTTCTCAGCAAAATTGTGCCTCTTCATACATGGATTTCTCATTCCAGCTGCTAAGTAGTAATATTCTCCATAACATTGCAAAAACAGTATAGGCAAAAGGCAGATTTGTGGTCAGGTTTGTGTCCTGCATAGCAGATGTACAGGATGGATTTGTGAGGGCAAGATGGAAACCAGGAAAATCACAGGTTCTTACCCTAGCAGATGGTGGTAGTGTAGGCTGTTCCACTCCAGGGCCCTCCCTGTGCTGCCACTCAATTACTTTGTTTCAGGCTAGAGATACAGACAGCTTCCTCCTCCCCAACCAGAAGGCCGGTTTCCACTTGGTGCCATTTCCCTAGACTCTCTGGGTCACTCTTACAGCCTCTTGAGAGAGAAGGTCTTAAGAGGCCTCTTAAGACCTCACCTCTTATTGTGAGGTCTATACCTTAAAGAACTGAAAAAAAGACATTAAACAGATACCTGTATATCATGTTCATAGCAGAATCATTTATAGTATTCCTGAAGTGGAAATAAACCATGTCTCCATTAATTGATAAATGGATACATAAAATGTAGCATGTCCTCATGATGGGATATTATTCAGCCATAATAAGGAACTAAAGCCCTGTTTATTACAGGAGTAAATCTGGGAATTGTTTTTTTAGGAAGAAGAAAAAAAAAAAAAAAGCCAGCACAAGGCCACATATTGTATGATTCTATGACTATGAAATGCCCAAATCAGGTAAATCCTTAGAAGGGTAATTAGTGGTCTCCAGTGGCTGGGGGAGAGAAGAATAGGAGGAATGTTGCTAACCAGTATGGGGTTTTCCTTTTGGAATGATGAAAATGTTTTGGAAATAGAGGTGATGGTTGTACAATACTGTGAATGTCTAAAATGCCATTGAATTGTACACCTTAAAATTGTTCATTTTATGAACTTAATTAACTTCAATAAAAATGAATAGAATTGGTAGCTAAAATACTGAAAGCAATGTGAATCTTTCTCATAATCACTTTACAAACTCGTGGAGGGTTACTTCGGCTGAGCCCTATGAGAGCGTTCCCTGGGTTTTACTTTGGAGTGACTCTGGCGGCCGGTTCTTGGCTCCTCCCTCACGGGGCGGGTCCAGGAGCGGAGCTTGGCAGGCAGGGGTGGGGCCCGGGAGCCGCCGGACGCCCTGACGAGCGGGGGCACGTCAGCACGAGCTTCGCCGGTTGCCGGGAGAACCCATAACAACAAAAGGCGCGGGCGGCGGCGGTGGCTGCGGCGCGGCGGAGTGAAGTGAAGCCGAGAAGTCCTGCGCTGCGCTGGCCGCCTGAGACGGGCTTTCTCGAACCGGTCTGTGAGTGGCAGGCGGGCCGGCCGGGCCGGGCTGGAGGTCCGGGTCTGGTGCGGCGACAGCGCGTCCTCTGCGCCGGCGTCCTCGGCAGGCCGTTGGGAGGAGAGGGTGCGGGCCGGGGGACTGGGACCCGCCGAGCCTTGGCTGGCGGGGTGGGCGGTTGGGGCGTCAGCAGGATGGAGGAGGGCGCCCGAGGGGCCTGAGGTCGTTGCTGGGGTCCCCCGGCGAGTGGCCGGGAAGTTGGGTGCCCCGTGAGATAGAGGGGCTTGAGGAATAGGGACGCGCGGGAACCCCGGACCGAGCCGCACGAAGTCGGATCTTGTGTATCATCTTGTGTCCATACTTCCAGCTGTGGGATCTGAAGAGGGACGGGAAAGGCCCACCCTCCTTGGGGGTTTCGTTTTGTCCCAGGCCTCCTTTTTCCATTGCGGATGTTGGAACTTTGCTGCATTCTAAGCTCTGCAGAAGTCTGAAAGCCCTCTCCCTTACAGCAGGAGATAATTGAGAGAGTAAGGGTGCCCGAATTCTTTCTTTGAAACATTTTTTAAAATAAAACTTCGCCCCCTCCCAGTTTGAAAAGCTTCGTAGTTTCCCTATCTTTGCTTCCTGTCTTCTTCGTCTAGTTCTTTATGCATTTGGGGCTCACTACTCATTTGCCAGAAAGTTTCTTACGAAAATATTTATTACTTACGAACTACAATTTTTAGATAATCACTACTATTGAAAAGCCAGAGGCACAAGATGACTTCGGTTATTGGAACACTTTTCTAATCAGTAATGGCATCAGTAATCAAACATTTCTCCTTCCTTTGCTCAGATTTCAAACCTCCATTGAGTGGGCGTAAATATCACCAACCAAACATATTTTATTTTAAATTTACTTCAAATTTATTGGTGAGATAATATATATGCTTCTGATGGCTGTATTTGATCAGTATCTAAAGAAATATAAGTACTATGGATTAAAAAAAAAAAAAGAATAAATTCTTTTACACTGATTTTTTTTTTTGCCCTTATTGGTTTTTAGTGATTAGAGTAGGTGGATTTCTGTTGCCTTTGTATTCAGATTGTTTATTGATACTCCTATTTAAAAAATCAATAACGTGAAAACATCTCAATTACACTTGTACCTTTTGTTAGCAATTTTATTGGAAATAGATTTAGCTTAACATAGACTGTTTTGTTTTAATGTGATGGTATTAAAAAAACCTAATCTGTGTGATAGAAACTCCTAATATAGGTGTTCAGAGACGTTTGGAAGAACTAAATCATACTACATCCCTGTGGTTTCTTTGGAAAATTTCCAATACCAAATGTTGTATAGTCCTTTATTACCCAAGAAAAGATTCACCAAATTTATGAGTATTTGTTTTTTCAGTGCAGAATTTCACTAGAATGATTAAAACTGCCAAGGTTAAGTGCATCTCTTCGGCCATTAAAGATAGTTTGTTGACTCTGTTTTGGGATTTTACAGCCCAGGGGAGCTATTTTTTTAACTCTCACTGGGCTCTTAGTACAGTGACGTAAATGTTTTTTGTTACTGTGATCCTTTTCAGACTGTCCACTCCCCAAATTATAAATGCACAGTACTACTGCAGAGTTCTTTTTAAAGGCTAGTGAATACTAAATGTGTCTTAATTAACATTTTCATTGCATGTAGTGCTGAAAATATTATTTTAGTCCATTAGTCTGCTCGGTTACTAGAGAGCCCTTCTCCATAGGGCTCAGCCCCACCCCAAACTGATTACTTTTCATCTGCATTTACTTGTTACTGATTACTTGTTTGTTACTTCCTTTTTCTCTTAACTTTTATAGGAACAAGACTGTGAACATTCATTTACAACTTTTTATGTCAACATATATTTTTGTTTCTTTGGGAAATATACTTGAGAGTTGCATTGCTGGGTGAAGTGATAACTGTGTTTTTAACATTTTGAGGTACTGCCAGCCTGTTCCCAATGGAGGAGGGCATGGCAACTGGCTCCAGTATTCTTGCCTGGAGAATCTCATGGACAGAGGAGCCTGGCAGGCTACAGTCCATGGAGTCGAAAAGAGCCGAACACAACTGAAGCAACTTTGCACACACACACAGGCTGTTCCAAAGTGGCTGTATCATTGTATATTCCCATAAGGGTTCCATATTCTCTACCTTCTTGCCAACACTTACGTGATCTTTTTTATAGCTATGTCAGTGGGTATAAAGTAATATCTGATTGTGTTTATGTATATATAATTTTATATAAATAAAATTTATTTATTATGGGCTTCCCTGGTCACTGAGATGGTAAAGAATCTGCCCGCAAAACTGGAGACCCAGGTTTGATCCCTGGGTAGGGAAGATCCCCTGGAGAAGAAAACAGCAACCCACTCCGATATTCTTGCCAGGAAAACGCCATGGACGGAGGAGCCTGGTGGGCTACAGTCCTTGGGGTCACAAAGAGTCGGACACTACTGAGCAACTAACCACTACACTACATGATTTTATTTATTTATTATTTATTTTTTGCTTGGTCTTTGTTGATTTGCCCTGGCTTTTTCTAGTTGCAGTGAGCTGGGGCTGCTTACTCTTTGTTGTAGTGCAAGGGCTTCTCATTGCAGTGGCTTCTCTTGTTGTGGGCTCTAGGCCAAGGGCTCAGTAGTTGTGGCACACAGGCTTAGTTTCCCTGCAGCATGTGGGGTGTTCCTGGACCAGGGATTGAACCTGTGTACCTTGCATTCCAGGGCAGATTCTTAACCACTGGACCACCAGGGAAGCCCCCTGGGCATTTTTATATCATCGTTGAAACTCTATTTTCAGATCTTTGGCCCACTTAAAAAAATTTTTTTTTCCTTCTGAATTGTAATAGTTCTTTATGTATTCTAGACACAAATGGTTATTAGATATATGACTTGCAAGTATTTTCTCCTGTGGCTCAGCAGTATAGGATCTCCTGCCGATGCAGGAGATGCAGGTTCGACCCCTGGTTCAGGAAGATCCCTTGGATAAAGAAATGGCAACTCAATCCAGTATTCTTGCCTGGAGAATCCCAATTCATGGGGCCACAGAAGAGTCAGACATGACTGAGCGACTAAATAACAGTAGCATTCAGTGAATTGTCTTCTCACTTTTTTTCTGTTATCAATATTGTATTTTATTTTTTATATTCCTTTAAAAATTTTTTATTGGAGTATAGTTGATTTACAGTGTTACATTAATTTCTGCTATATAGCAAAGTGATTCAGATATATATATATATACACACACACACACACATTCTTTTCCATTATGATTTATCACAGGATATTGAATACGGTTCCAGTGCTATACAGTAGGACCTTGTTGTTTATCCATTCTATATATAATAGTTTGCATCTACTAACCCTAAACTCCCACTCTGTTCTTCCCTCATCCTTTCTCCACCTTGACAACTGCAGATCTGTTCTCTGTGTCTGTGAGTCTTTATCTGTTTTGTAGATGAGTTAATTTGTGTCATATTTTAGATTCCACATACAAGTGATACCATATGTACTTGTATTTGTCTAACTTCATTTTGTATGATAATCTCTATCTATGTTGCTGCAAATGGCATTATTTTCCTTTTTTATGGCTGAGTAGTATTCCATTGTCTATACATACCACATCTTCTTTATCCATTTATCTGTTGATGAACATTTGGGTTATTTCCATGTCTTGATTGTTGTGAATAGTGCCACTATCTTTTCATTTTCTTGGTAGTATCCTTTGCGGTACAAACTTTTAATTTGATGGAGTTCATTTTATCTACTTTTCCTTTTACTGCTTATTGCTTTTGCTTTTGGTGACATAAATGAGAAACCATTGCTAAATTCAATTCAACAATGAATTACCCTTGTGTTTTCCTTTAAGACTTTTGTAGTACATACTTGCTTTACAATGTTGTATTAGTTTCTGCTGTATAGCAAAATGAATCAGCTACTTTGTTGTTTAGTCGCTACATTGTGTCCAACCCTTTCCTGACCCAATGGACTGTAGCCTGCCAAACTCCTCTGCCTAAGGGATTTCCTAGGTGAGAATAGTGGAGTGGGTTGCCAATTCCTTCTCCAGGAGATCTTCTCAACTCAGGGATTGAACCCGCATCTCCTGCATTACAGGCAGATTTTTTTTTACCGCTGAGCCATTAAGGAAGCCATATATCCCCTCTTTTTTAGCTTTCCTTCCCATTTGGTCACCACAGATTATTGAGTAGCATTCCTTGTGCTGTACAGTAGGGTCTCATTAATTATCTATTTTATACATAGTTTCAGTAGTGTATATATGTCAATCACAATCTCAGTCTCCCAATTCATCCCACATACCCCTCTTCCCCCTGGTATCTATATGTTTGTTCTCTCTGTCTGTGTCTCTATTTCTGCTTTGTAAATAAGATTGTCTATACCAATTTTTTCAGATTCCACATATATGTATTAATATATGATATTTATTTTTCTGACTTGCTTCACTCTATAGGTCTCTAGGTCCATACATGTATAGAAATGTCCCAATTTTGTTCCTTTTTATGTCTGAGTAATATTCCATTGTATTTTGTATGTGCCATATCTTCTTTATCCATTCCTCTGTTGATGAACATTTAGATTGCTTCCATATCCTGGCTGTTGTAAATAGTGCTGCAATGAACATAGGGGTGCATATATCGTTTTGAATTATGGTTTTGTCCAAGTGTATGCCCAGGAGTGGGATTGCTGGATCACGTATGGTACTTCTGTTTTTAGTTTTTTAAGAAACCTCCATACTGTTCTCCATAGTGACCGTATCAATTTACATTCCCACCAACAGTGTAAGAGCATTCTCTTTTTCTTCACAGCCTCTCCAGCATTTATTGTTTGTAGATTTTTTGATGATGGCCATTTTGACAGTGTGAGGTGATACCTTGTTGTAGTTTTTGATTTGCACTTCCCTAATTAGTGATGTTTAGCATCCTTTATGTGTTTTTTAGCCATCTGTATATCTTCCTTGGAGAAATGTTTGTTTAGATCTTCTGCCCATTTTTTGGTTGGGTTGTGTGTTTTTTTTAAATTGAGCTGCAGAAACTGTTTGTATGCAGTTTTGGAGATTAATCCTTTGTCAGTTGCTTCACTTGCAGATACTTTCTCCCTTTCTGCGGGGTGTTTTTTTCTGTCTTGTTTATGGTTTCTTTTGCTGTGCAAAAGCTTTTAAGTTTAATTAGGTCTTATTTCTTTATTTTTGTTTTTATTTTCATTACTCTGGGAGGTGAGTCAGAAAAGATCTTATGTCATAGTGTTCTGCCTATGTTTTCCTTTAATAAGAGTTTCATTGTGTCCGACCTTACGTTTAGGTCTTTAATCCATTTTGAGTTTATTTTTGTGTATGGTGTTAGGGAGCGTTCTAATTTCATTCTTTTATATTAGATGTCCAGTTTTCCCCGCACCACTTATTGAAGAGTCTGTCTTTCTCCATTGTATGTTTTTGCCCTCTTTGTCATAGAAATTAGGTGACCATAGGTGGGTGAGTTTATCTCTGGGCAGTCTATCCAATTATTGATCTATATTTCTCTTTTTGTGCCTGTACCATACTGTCTTGATTACTGTTGCCTGGTTATGAAATTGGGGAAGTATATCCTCCAACTTTGTCCTTTTTCATTATTTTATTTGCTATTCTGTGTCCCTTGAATTTCCATGTGAATTTTAGAATCAGCTTTTCAATTTCTACAAAGAAGTCAACTGGGATTTTGATAGGCGTTCTGTTTAATCTTGAGAGCAGTTTGAGGAACATTGCCATTTTAAGCTTTCCAGTCCATGAACATGAGATGTTTTTCCATTTGTTTAGATCTTCTTTAGTTTCAACAATATTTTGTAGTTTTCAGAGTGTAAGTTTTACATGTCTTTTGTTAAATATATTCCTGAGCATTTGATTCTTTGTAATGTTATTGTAAATGGAATTGTTTTCTTATTTTTCAGGTTGTTCATTGTAAATATAGCTACCAATTTAGTGTATTAATCCCACCAGAGAATTTTTTTAAAAGTGCCACATAATTTATGAATGAAACCACTGTTTTTCTGTTAGTTTTGGTTATCTTTGAATAAAAAGTTTCATTTTAAATTTACATTGACTTATAGAAATCCTTTAAACTGTTTTCATGGATTAATTTCTAACATTTGTGACAAAGGGGAGATGTTATTTTTCAGTACATAGCTGTAAAGTCTAATATAAGGGTTTGCTTTGTACTACTTGTGTACATATGTACAATTACCAGTTATTTCCTTGCTGTATGTTTCTAACTCCCCAATTATTCAATATTTAAATAAATGAGCTGGGAAACATATTACTGTTATAGAAAGAATGGCATGATTGAATCCCATTCACTTATCACTTTGCTTTATCATTTACTAACTCATGGCTCCCACCCCCTAAATTATTTTGCTGCAAAGCTGGACATTGTATTGTTTCATCTATAAATTATATAGGTATACTTTTTCTAGACAGATTTACTCTTTGTAGCTATCTTATATTGGAATAAAGCCTGCTCTAATTGACTTCACTTTAGAAGATGGTTAGTTTATTAGGAAAGAAGAGTCAATAACTAAATTTTGTTTTTATTTTGATACACAGGGGTCCAGATCTTACATAAAATGGATGTGTCTCACACTAGATGATGGATATTAAGTAGAAAATCTATTTAGTAAAATCTAAGCTGCCATGGAAGAAATACCAGTTAAAGTTGCTATAAGAATTAGACCTCTGCTGTGCAAAGAAGTTCTTCATAATCATCAAGCTTGTGTGAGAGTTATTCCAAACACCCAACAAATTATCATTGGGAGAGATAGAATCTTTACTTTTGATTTTGTTTTTGGCAAAAATTCCACTCAAGATGAAGTTTATAATACCTGTATAAAGCCATTAGTGTTGTCACTCATTGAGGGCTATAATGCAACCGTTTTTGCCTATGGACAGACTGGATCTGGGAAGACATACACCATCGGAGGAGGCCATGTTGGTAAGATTCTCATACTCTGACTTTTATTTGAGATAATAGAAAGAAGTTGAAATACTACAGTGCCCGACACATAGTAGGTGCTTAGCATATTGATTGAATGAAATAATGAATAGGATAATTAGATGTGTTCATAAGATCATTTTTGAAAGATTTGTTTTTAAATATTGAAGTTTCATTAAACAGTTTAATTTATTATGATGTTTGCTTGAGAAAAGACCTTTAAGACAATATTCAGTGTTCAGCTCTTTGTCATTTTTTCACAGTTTGAGATATAATTGACTTGTAACATGGTGTTAGTCCCAAGTATATAGTGTAATGATTTGATATATCTATATATTGCAGAATGATATAGCTTAACGTTAGTCACCTCATGTAACTACATGTTTTTCTTGTGATGAGAACATTTAAATTCTACTGTCTTAACAGTTTTCAAATATACAATACATATTGTTAAGTATAGTCACCATGCTGTACATTACATCCCCAGAACTTAATTATCTCATAGCTGAAAGTTTTTACCTTTTGAGCACCTTCACCCATTTCGCCACCTCCCAACCCTGGCCTCTGGCAACACTTTCTCATTTTGAACAGAACTTAAAATAAGAGAGAAATGAGTTAACATGATCAGATTTTGCATCTTTTAGTATTATAAATGTTGAGAGCCCTGCAACTAAGACATAGAGGCAGTAGCAGAAACATATTATGTAAAGTGTTTTTAAACATTTTCTAGCCAGATTTCTATTTTATTTTTCTAGCTCTAATGAGGTGTAATTGACAAATACAGTTGTAAAATATTTAAAGTGTACAAGACTTAGAGGCAGTAGGAGAAAAGTATTATGTAAAGTGTTTTCTAAACATTTTCTAGCCAGATTTCTATTTTATTTTTCTAGCTTTATTGAGGTATAATTGACAAATACATTTGTAAAATATTTAAAGTGTATAGTGTCATTATTAGATAAACGTATACAGTATGAAAGGATTCCTCCCATCCAGTTAACATATCCATCACCTCATGTATAAGCAAATTTTTACTTTTAGAACTGAATATTTTTGGATAGAAATTCTCTTGTTTGTAATTCTAGTTGAGAAAGGCGGGATCATAGGATTTTCTTTAGAGGTGGAAGGAACCTTGAAAATAGTTTCTCTTCCTTTCTTTGGCTCTAGCCAAAGAGCAATGAAGGGCTTGTTCACTTAGGTGGCTTGTGATGGAGCTGAGATTGAGAGCTAGGTTCTCTGCTGAGATCGTTTACTGTATTGGGTTTTTTTTTTCCCCCACTAAAAACAAACTTTGAATGTTGTGCATATGTATCATGGTCTAAAATTATTGTTAATATTCTGTCTATGTGTAATGATTCTCAGTGTGTTTGCTTTGATGCTTCTCAAACGCTAAATACGTGACTCTCAGGAACATCTCTTTTTATAAGCAGGGATTGGTAGGGAGAGTTAGAGGGCAGCTGTGTTGTCTGATGAAGCTCTCATTCCAAGATTAACAAGTGCCCAATATCTCCTACCCCTTCCCGTTTTTTAGAATCACAGTGATACACAATTAAGAGATTAAAGATACTAGATTATTTTAGGGTCTCATGATAAATAGTTCAGTTTTTTTCTACTACAAGTTGTGGGTTTTCTTGAGCACTTAGCTTTGTTTTTTTGATTGGCAAATGTTTTATGTTCTTTAAGACTCAGTATATGCCTTATACTAATAAGAGTTATAAAATTTTCACAGCTTGGTGACATACAGCTAAATTGTTTTTTAAAAGGCCATGAATCCAATCTTAATTCCTTAAGGGAAAAAGTTATTAAAGTTATCTATTGTCCTAAAACATTTTAATTAGTCTAAAATTCTTTATTCCAAAAGAAATATCGCCATTAGGAACAATTTTTGATTCCTCCCTACCCAGTTAAAAAAATTAATGTGAATTGTAAAAAGAATTGCATATGATGCTTAAGAAATCGAATTGAACAAATGAAAGCATTTTTCATTCCTAGGAAATAACAGCTTGCTGTGTACATTACTGTCTAGAGTCCTCTAGACATTTTCTAGGCTTACTACAAGTATTGACACGTGTAGTTTTTGTTTTTTTGTTGTTATTTGTCTATTTAATGAGGTATTTTATACCTGTAATTCCGTAACTTTTTTTTTTATTTAACAGTATAAAATATCATTTCATTTCTTCCCATTTAGGTCATAGGATTTCACCTTTTTTTTTTTGACTGCACATATAATATTCCATAGTTTAAATGGATCATAGTTCATCCATTCCAGCATTAAGGGACAGTGTTAATGATTAGGTTTGATTTTTACTGTTATAAAAAGTTGCAAGGAGTTTCCTGGTGGTCTAGTGGTTATGATTTGGTGTTTTCACCACCATGGCCTAGGTTCAGTCCCTGATCAGGGAACTTGGATCCCACAAGCTTCGGAGTGCCCCCCAAAAAAGTTGCAGCGTGTATCTTGGTACATTTAACTTTGGATCCATGTGCTAGTATTTCTGTAAAATAGATTCCTAAAAGTAAATTTGTTGAGTAATGGGTGCATGCTAATTTGCTTCAGTCGTGTCCAATTCTGTGCGACCCTGTGGACTGCATACTGCCAGGCTCCTCTGTCCATGGGATTTTCCAGGCAGGAATACTAGAGTGGGTTGCCATGCCCTCTTCCAGGGGATCTTCCCAACCCAGGGATCGAACCTACCTCTCTTATGTCTCCTGCACTGGCAGGCTGATTCTTTACCACTAGTGCTACGTGTGTGCACATTTAAAATGTGAATAGATAGTGACAAATTATCCTCCAAAAACGGTGTACCTGTGTATATTTCCACTACCAATATATGAAAGCCAATTATTTGCTCTTATCCTTGCCAGTCACAGGAACTCATAAATTCAAAATATTTCTCTCACCATCTGGTAGGTGAAAAATTACACTTTGTTTGAAGTTGCATTTCTTGATGTATTTGTGAAAATAGCATTTTCAATTTCCCAGGCTACCTATAGAGCACCAATTCTAGGTCAGCCATCTACTGTTTGATTATTGACCATGCAAATAATGTATTTTTTCTCCAGTAAATGATTGCATTTGCAGTGGCTAGGGCTTCCCTGGTGGCTCAGATGGTATAGAATCCGCTTGCAATGTGGGACACCTGGATTCAGTCCCTGGGTTGGGAAGGTCCCCTGGAGGAGGGGATGGCAACCCACTCCAGTATTCTTGTCTGGAGAATCCCCATGGACAGAGGAGCCTGGAGGGCTATATAGTCCATGGGGTAGCAAAGAGTCAGACAAGACAAAGAGACTAAGCACAGCACAGGGTACCATGTTAGGCACTGGGGTAAAATGAAAAAAATTTTTTTTCAGTGTAATACTTATTGAAAGTCACACTCATTTTCCTGCTTTTCAGAACCTTGAATTTACCAACTTTTCCAAGCATAATGTCTAAAAACTTTCATTTGCATACTCTTTAAATAATGTATAAAAGCTAAATGATGGCTGTTGAAGTATAAAACTTTATAGTTTCTTTCTGAAATAGTCTGTTTCAGGAATATAAGTGTGACATTGAACATATGATCTGTTGGTTACCAGAATACATTTTGAAGCTTTAATTATAAATATTATTTGAAATTCAGCTTTTTGTTACATCTTTTGAATTGCTGTGCTTTGTTATCTGTTGAAATGGGAAATGAATGAGCTATTTCTGATCAGCCTCATATTCGGACTAAGCTAGAATGCATATATAATGCTGGAGTTTATAAACAGTGCTGTTGGCTAGTTCCTGGAAGCTCTCTAGAAGGAATTTTCACTTTGTTGTACTGGGAAAACCTGCAGCTTCCTTCACTTGCCACACGATGGTGATCTTGCATCTTTTTTGGGTTTTTTTGGTGGTGCCCTGGGCAGTGAAAGCGCAGTCCTAACCACTGAACCACCAGGGAGTTCCCCTGTCTTGCATCTTGAATTAAATGAATGACTGTCCAGGTTAATAAGGCTCAGGTTTTCAGAATGTCTGTTGCCTAAAATTTGAACATTGATAATCTTCAACTTGAAAGCAAGTTGTTTTTAAGGTTCATTTGTAAGCCATTTTTTTGTAGCTTGGAATGTATTTTCCATGAAAGTGAAGGTGTTAGTTCCTCAGTTGTGTCCAACTCTTTGCGACCCCATGGACTATAGCATGCCAGGTTCCTCTGTCCATGGAATTCTCCAGGCAAGAATACTGGAGTCGGTTGCCATTTTCCTGCTCCAGGGGATCTTCCCTACCCAGGGATCGAAGCCAGGTCTCCTGCATTGCAGGTGGATTCTGAACCACCAGGGGAAAAAAGCTCAAGCTTTTTTCAAAATGTGCTTTTTGGCTAGGTGTCAAGAAATATGACACCAATATATTTTTTTAAGGGTTCTTGCTAACATAAATGAGTTGCATTCCATTGATTTGGAATACAATAATAAATAGTCTACCTGCATTTTAATAAATAGCCTAAAAGATATTTTAGTGCATAGGACTGTGAGATAAGTTGACCTAACCTGGGCTCAGTTTGTGCTACCTCTGTCTGTTTTGAACTTCATTGGTACCAGTTATGCCTGTTGCATTCCTGGGGCTTTTAGTGTTTCTTTATAAATCTTTTATTTTTGCCTTAAACTGTTACATAAATATCATTTAGGTTTTTGTTGTTGTTGTCTTGTCATTTGATTGTCAGCATTTTTGTTTTGTGCTTTTTCCAATTCTATACAGCATATTTAGTTTATTTTTGTAATCTATATTTAAAACTTTTAGGCTATATATGTATTTCTATATATGTATTTCTGAAGGTAAAAATTCAAGTATTAGGACTATGAAAGTTTTCCTTTCTTTTCTCTCCCTGTCCTAACTCCCCAGAGGTAACCGTTTTTTGGTGAATTTTCAGAAGTACCCTTCACATAGATACATATGTATGTTTTCTTTTACCCAAGTGAGATTTGCTCTGCAGTTTCTTTTTTTACTTTATGGATCTTAGACATCTCTTTAAAAATAGATGCATGATATACCATTGTTAACCATTCTCCTACTAATGGATTTGTTAGTGTTTGGAATTTTTTCTCAATTACAAGACATCGTCCAGTTCAGTTCAGTTGCTCAGTTGTGTCCGACCTTTGTGACCCCATGAACTGCAGGCCTCCCTGTCCATCACCAACTCCCAGAGTTTACCCAAACTCATGTCCATTGAGTTGGTGATGCCATCCAACCATCTCATCCTCTGTCGTCCCCTTCTCCTCCTGCCCTCAGTCTTTCCCAGCATCAGGGTCTTTTCAGATGAGTCAGCTCTTTGCATCAGGTGGCCAAAGTATTGGAGTTACAGCTTCAACATCAATCCTTCCAATGAACACCCAGGACTGATCTCCTTTAGGATGGACTCTGTGGATCTCCTTGCAGTCCAAGGGACTCTCAAGAGTCTTCTCCAACACCACAGTTCAAAAGCATCCGTTCTTTGGCGCTCAGCTTTCTTTATAGTCCAACTCTCACATCCATACGTGACTACTGGAAAAACCATAGCCTTGACCAGATGGACCTTTGTTGGCAAAGTAATGTCTCTGCTTTTTAATATGCTCTCTGCTGCTGCTGCTGCTAAGTCGCTTCAGTCATGTCCGACTCAGTGCGACCCCATAGACGGCAGCCCACCAGGCTCCCCCGTCCCTGGGATTCTCCAGGCAAGAACACTGGAGTGGGTTACCATTTCCTCCAATGCATGAAAGTGAAAAGTGAAAGTGAAGTCGCTTAGTTGTGTATGACTCGTAGCGACCCCATGAACTGCAGCCTTCCAGGCTCCTTTGTCCCTGGGATTTGCCAGGCAAGAGTACTGGAGTGGGTTGCTATTGCCTTCTCCGAATATGCTGTCTAGGTTGGTCATAACTTTCCTTCCAAGGAATGTCTTTTAATTTCATGGCTGCAGTCACCATCTGCAGTGATTTTGGAGCCCCCCAAAATAAAGTCTGACACTGTTTCCACTGTTTCTCCATCTATTTCCCATGAAGTGATGGGACCGGATGACATGATCTTAGTTTTCTGAATGTTGGGCTTTAAGCCAACTTTTTCACTCTCCTCTTTCACTTTCATCAAGAGGCTTTTTAGTTCCTCTTCACTTTCTGCCATAAGGGTGGTGTCATCTGCATATCTGAGGTTATTGATATTTCTCCCGGCAGTCTTGATTCCAGCTTGTGTTTCTTCCAGTCCAGCGTTTCTCATGATGTACTCTGCATAGAAGTTAAATAAGCAGGGTGACAATATACAGCCTTGACGTACTCCTTTACCTATTTGGAACCAGTCTATTGTTCCATGTCCAGTTCTAACTGTTGCTTCCTGACCTGCATATAGGTTTCTCAAGAGGCAGGTCAGGTGGTCTGGTATTCCCATCTCTTTCAGAATTTTCCACAGTTTATTGTCATCCCTACATTCAAAGGCTTTGGCATAGTCAATAAAGCAGAAACAAGAAATCTTTGCTGATGCTTATATAACACATTTGGTTGTATGTGCATGTATTTCCGTAGAACTGTCTCTGAGTCAGAGAGTGATTATGGTTTCAGCTTTTGATACTATTGAAACTAATAGTTCTCCAAAAAAGCTGTCCGAGTTTACATTCTCATTGTGTTTTAGAGGACCAATTTGCTCACCTTGAGGAAATGGGACATAATCAATTTTAAAAATCTTTGCTCACATGGTATTTTAAACAGTGAATAATCATAGTGATCAGATCATTGTGAACACAGTCTTTAATCAGTTACAACAGTGTGATTTTAATAGTATTTTAGTGTTAATAATTGAGAGAATGCTGGTTAATTCAGTCTTTACTGTATCTTAAATAATTAATAGCATTGCCCACTTCCCCTCTTCTCTACCCACTCCACATGCCATCCACCATGCCACGTCTCTGCTCCTCTTTGTAGCAGAACTTTGAAAGTGTCATTCATCTGTGACTCATGGTGTCAGTTCTCTCCATCTGACACGGCAGTTGTCAAGATATCACAGACGACCTTTACTTTATTAAATTCGTTGGTCATTCCAGTCAAACTGGCCTTTCAGCAAACTTGGTACATGCTCTTCACTTGGATTTCAGGTCACCATATTCACAGTTTTCCTCCTACTCTCTTGCTAGTGGTTCCTCTTAAGTGAACCCACAAATGGTTAAATGCCCAGAGCTCACTCTTTGGTGCTCTTCTCTTCTGACTCTCAGCTTTTCCTCTTGATCTCATCCAGCCCCATGATATTAAATACCATCTGTATGTAGCTACCTGACTTCCAGTTTTTAACCTCCAGTCCAGACTACTGTCTTGAACTCTGATCTCGTATATCCAACCGCACCCTTCTTAGTTGTATCCTTAGTCGATATCTCACACTTAAGAAATCAAAAAATGAACTTCTGCCATTTTCTCCTCAAACTAACTCAACACACACTCTTCCCCTTCTCAGTTGATGACAGCTCCACTTGCTGAAGACAAAACCTTGGAGTTGTCGTTTTTCTCATCACTTTCCCTCACATTCTGCATCCAGTCTGTCAGGGCATCTTAATGGCTCTCCCTTCAATATAAATCTAGAATCTGATCACTTGTCATCTTTCTCTGCTGCCAACTTTGTGTCACCATTGTGTCCTCCTCTCCCTTGAACTCTCTAGATTCCTGGGTTGGTGCACTGGTCTCCTAAGTGGTCTCCCACTTCTACCCCTGCCCTTCTATGATCGATGTAAAACCCAAAAAATAGAGTCGTCTCTTTTAAATTCCAGCTTACTGCTCTGCTCCAGTGAGACTCAGGTCACTCAGAATATGACCTAAAGCCTACCGTGGTCTGCAGGCACCTGCTTGCTCTGATTTCTGTCGCCTCTCTGACCTTGCTCCCTCTGCTCCAGCTACACTGGCTTCCTTTGTTTCTGGATCACACTACTTTAGCACATTTGCCCTTGCTGTTCTGTCTGGGACACTCAGATATATACATGGCTCCTCTGCCACCTCATTCAAGTTTCTCCTCAAATGTCAGCTTTTCTGTGATGCCCACATTATGACTTTCCAATTTAAAGTTGCAATCGCCTTCCACCCAAATACCCTTACACTTGCAGTCCCCCTTACCTTGCCGTATTTTTTTCTCCAGGCATACCTAATGCCTTTTAATCTATGATATAATTCACTTATTCTGCTTTTGCTGTTGTCTGTCCCTCCTAGTACAGTTCTATAAGGGCAGGGATCTTTTCCCTGATTTGTTCACTGATGGTTCCTGGGGTCCTAGAATACTGCCTGGCACATAGTAGGTACTATATAAATATTTAATGAATGCATGAATGAAGTTTGAGTAAGCGCACGCATGTGAAAACTTTTGCTCCTGAATTTTATAGTTACGGTTTTTAAAAATTTATAATAGAAATTTGAGAAAGTAAATTTATTGATGGTAATTTTTTTTAATCTTTAAAAATTTATTTTGAATGGGAGGATAATTGCTTTACAGTGTTGTGTTGGTTTCTGCCATACAGCAGTGTGAATCAGCCATAAGTATTCATATGTCCCTTCCCTCTTGAATTTCCCTCCCACTCTCCCCACCCTATTCCCACCCCTCTAGGTTGTCACAGAGCTCTAGATTGAGCTCTCTGGTTGTAAATTTATTGCTTGTAGCTTTTCTTATATCTTAAGTTTCAGATGGGCTTTCCTTTTCTAAATTTTCAGCTTCAGTTGTGGAGGGTCAAAAAGGTATCATTCCTCGTGCTATCCAAGAAATATTTCAAAACATCTCTGGAAAGTCTAGCATTGACTTTAATATAAAAGTGTCTTATATAGAAGTATACAAGGAAGACCTAAGAGATCTTCTAGAATTGGAGACATCAGTAAAAGATCTTCACATCCGAGAAGATGAAAAGGGAAACACAGGTGAAGTAGCCTACTTAATTAATAGCCTTCATTAGCAAATGAATATGATCTAGTTCAGTTTCTGGACATTTTCCAAGGATTCTTTAAAAATAGACATAGAAACAAAATGAATTTGTTTTTACTTTTAAATGGAGTAACTTACTGATTACCAGTAGCAGCTAATTCACCTAGGTAAAAAGTAGAATTTCAGACCACTTGGTATGATGAAGTTATTAAGTTGTAATTCAAAATATAGCTGACCCTTGAACAATGTGGAGGGGGTTGGCAGTTAGGGGTGTTGACCTCCAATGCGGTCAGAAATCCAAGCATAACTTACAGTCGGCTTCTGTATCCATGGTACTGCATCAGTGGATTCAACCAATCTCAGATCGTGTAGTACTGTAGTATGTTACTATTGAAAAAAAAAAAAAAAAGCCATGTATAAGTAGACCTGCACAGTTCAAACCCATGTTGCTCAAGGATCAACTGTATTTATTTCCAATAATCTGCCCCCTTCCTGGTCTGACCTAGGCTAAATTAGTTTTGCATTCTTTTTTTTCTCGCAGAGTTACCCTGACATTGGGGATGGCTTCTCCCTTTTGTGTTCATCCAAGTTGATCCAGAACTGTCCTTTGTGCCTTTCTGATTTGGTCCCAGCACACCTGTTGCTTCCTCTTTTTTAAAAAAAAATTAATTTAGAGTTTTTGTGTTTGCTCCTTCATACCGACATTTAATATCTGTCCTTTGTTGTGCTTCTCAAGGTCTGACTTTCTGTACTGTCAACTTGTTATATCATTAAATGTCTGTTTTGAAATAGGAGAAGGTGAGAATGGGAAGGTCAAAGTACAAGTATTTTAAAGAATAACACTTTCCACTTTTTTGTTTGAAAAGGTAATGTGTTCAACATAAAACATTTAGAAAACATAGTAAAGTATAAGGAAGAAAGTTAAAGTTCAGAACTCAATTTTTTTCGTGTTTTCTTCCAGATTTCTTTCTCTATTTCTTTCTCTGATTTTAAAAAATTAGACTTGCAACTCCACATATCATATTATATCTTATATTTTTACTTAATATTTATATTGTAAGAATTTCTACATCATTAAATATTTTTCAAATTTATGACTTTATGTGGTAATTTTATCTTCTGAATATATAATCTATTTGACTAACAGTCCGTTGTTGGACCTTACATTTAGGTTTTGGATTTTCCCGATTATTAGTAACAGTGACTGTTATTGCATGTCTTCTGCTAGAAAACACATTTAGTAGAATCTTGCTGGAGATAAAGGATCCTGCCAGAGGAATGATCATGCCTGAGGCATTTCCTAGCGGTTAGGAAAATAAGATTGTTAGCTCCTTCATTGGCCTGCAGGGGGCAGTAAAGCTTGTCTCCTTGTAGGCCCTGTCTTTGCAGCCCTAGCATTCCTGAGTATTTGAAGGAATTGGGTTTTGGTTTTTTTTTTTTTAGAAAGAAAACATACATGGTACTCTGTGGCCTTATTAGATAATTTTGTATAGTTTATCTTTTCTAGACAAAATTCAGACTGATGTTTTGAGCTTCTGTATCTTATAAAATGTAATTATTGAATGTTTTCATCTTTTATTAAAAGTTACAAAAATAATACATTTGTTATAAAATAGAAAGTACAGGAGTGTACACTGTCACTCCTGATAAGCTTAATGATCAAAATACTTCATAACTGATAGCAATCCTGCAAAAATTTTAGTAGAATGTAAGTCTTAAGACAAATTGCTGCTTACCTTATCAAATGTCCCACTCACAGCCCACATGCGTTTGTTTGACACATGTATTGAGTTTCTCTGTGTCAAGTGGTAGCTGGTATCCAGCCTGGATGCTACACAATTAGCATCACCTTGGAAGTTTTCTTTTTTTTTAAGCATTTTTATTTTTTTGGACTGTGCTGGATCTTCGTTGCAGCATGCAATCTTCTCTAGTCATGGTACAAGGGTGACATGTGGGATCTAGTTCCCTGCCCAGGGATTGAACCCGGACCCCTTGCATTGGGAATGCAGTTTTAGCCACTAGACCACTAGGGAAGTCCCACCTTGGAAGTTTTTTAAGAAATATTGATTTCTGTGCCCCACTTTTCATAAATTCTGATGAAGGATAGGGCATGGGTGTTGGTACTTTCCCTTTTATAAAGGTCCCAGGTGATTTTCAGCTGGGTTTGAGGACCATAGTTAGTGCCAAGCTATAGCCTAGCATTAGAAAACTTTTTAAAAGTCATGCTATGATTGATGTTTACATTGTCATATTTTATAATCACCATAGTTTAGCACTCCCTGTTGTAGTACAGGTACTTTAGAAATTTAAATGAACTGGGCTGTTAAGAAGAGTTGTCATGTTGAAAACAAGGCAAAAAAGTGAATATTGTTTCAAGAAAGAGTGACATGTTAGGATATGATTAAAGAGGAAGCATGATGCTGTAACTTGAGCACAGATTTATTGCTGTGATTCAAATCCCAAATCTACCTACTCCTTTTTGAAATATTTTTGGATATAAACAGATAATGCATGTAGTAAGCTTCAGTTTTTTTGGGTTCTGTTCTGCCATTGAAATAGAAGCTTTTTTGCTTTTTTTGAGTTGCCTTGCACTCTGATGTTACATAGGGGAAACCTGTTTTTTGGAATGAATAACCAGCTTTATTTATACTGAAATATTCATTTATCACTGGGTATGTGGTAAAAAAAAACCTTATTAGGATGGCTTGAATGTTAAAGAAACTAAAGAGACTAATTTCTTTCAATTAATTTACTACTTATTAATTCTTTTGAGTTATATAGATAATTAATCTATAATCTTTTAATCAGTATGTTAGGCTCTACAAATCAAAATACTGGAATCAAGAATTTTTCTTTTATCAGCCATCTTAAAGAATTGAATGTGATTCCAAAAAACAAAAAAAACCCCAAATTGTTTAAAACATATCTGCATATATTACATCTTTTAGAATTTAAGCATCAAAATGAATGCCATCTATTGAAATAATCCTGTTAGAAGGTTATCTAAAATTATTTAATGATGTTGCTGATGTTACTTTTTTCTTTTAATGCTATTGATAGAAAAGCTCTGTATTGGAGTATAACTGATTAATAAACAATGTTGTGGTAGTTTTAGGTGAACAAGAAAGGAACTCAGCCATACACATACATGTATCTGTTCTCTCCCCTGGATCCCATCCAGGCTGCCATATAAATTGATCAGAGTTCCATCTGCTACAGTAGGTCCTTGTTGGTTATCCATTTTAAATACAGATACTGATTTTTTTTTCAGAGGGCCTGTCTTAGCTGGGCGGCTTAGCAAATGAAAATTGTTGTGTGGTTAACTTAACTCTACTGTATTTTGATTAAAACTTGTTTTACAAACTTGCTGTTGCTATTTTAAGTGATTGTTGGGGCCAAGGAATGCCAGGTGGAGAGTGCAGATGAAGTGATGAGTCTCCTGGAGATGGGGAATGCAGCCAGGCATACGGGTACGACCCAAATGAATGAGCACTCCAGTAGATCACACGCAATTTTCACCATCAGCCTTTGTCAAGTGGACAAAAATAGAAAGGCAGCTGAAGATGGATCATGGCATTCCCATCGGCATATTGTCTCAAAGTTCCACTTTGTGGATTTGGCTGGATCAGAAAGAGTAACCAAAACGGGGAATACTGGTGAACGTTTCAAAGAATCCATTCAGATCAACAGTGGGTTGCTGGCTTTAGGAAATGTAATAAGTGCTCTTGGAGACCCACGCAAGAAGAGTTCACATATTCCATACAGGGATGCTAAAATTACCCGGCTTCTGAAAGACTCCCTGGGAGGCAGTGCCAAGACCGTCATGATCACTTGTGTCAGCCCATCCTCCTCAGATTTTGACGAGTCCTTAAATTCTCTCAAATATGCCAACAGAGCACGCAACATTAGAAACAAACCCACCTTAAACTTTAGCCCTGAGTCAGACCGTATGGACGAAATGGAATTTGAGATTAAGTTGCTTCGAGAAGCTTTGCAAAGCCAGCAGGCTAGTAGCAGCCAAACTAGTCAGATCCATCAGGAGGGGACTCCTGATAAAAATAAGATCCATTCTCTTGAGGAGCAAGTCACTCAGCTACAAGGAGAATGTCTGGGTTACCAAAACTGTTTAGAGGAAGCCTTTACCTTCCTGGTGGATTTAAAAGATTCTGTGAGACTAAACGAAAAGCAGCAACACAAACTGCAGGAATGGTTTAACATGACCCAGGAGGTCACCTTGTTCAGAGGACACTGGGGCGTTGGAAACCTGGAAGAAGGACCACAGCATATTACAGTTCTCCAGCTGAAGCGAGAGCTTAAGAAATGCCAGGTACTTAGACACCACCTTAGTAGGTAACTTGTTTAAAGACTAAATTTATTTGGGCAAGTAAGAGTCATTTTGGGGTTTCAGAAGTTTTGGTCTTTTTTTTTTTAAAGAGTTATATGTAAAATCTCATTTGCCTTTACTCTGTTTTTTTCTCCCTTTTCTTTTCCTGTTACCCTGTTTTTTCTGTTTTCTTCTCCTCGTTTTCTTAGCTCCTCCTCTTTTCTCCTGATATTTTAATTTGTTGTATTTATTAAGTAGACTCTTGTGAACCTGGTTATTAATTTAGAGAATGAAAAGAAACAGTTTCAGAAACAATATTAAGTTAAACTTTATTGTTTTTATTCCCTCTTTAGGTCAGTGCTTTTTGAAAGAAAAATACTTCATCTCTTGAGTTTGGAGTTTTGATTCTTTAGAGAAATCATCATGTTTGATAATATTTAAGGAATGTAGCTATATACATGTATACATATTATATATATGTTAAACTAAGAATTACATTTCTCTACTTGTCATTCATAAAGACATTTATTATTTAAAGATCATGTGTCATTGGGGAAATAATGGAGAACACACATACCTATTTATGCTTATGTGGCATTTGCGTTCTGGTAGGCAAATGGATCGGAGAAGGCAATGGCACCCCACTCCAGTACTCTTGCCTGGAAAATCCCATGGACAGGAGTCTGGAAGGCTGCAGTCCACGGGGTCGCTGAGGGTTGGACACGACTGAGCGATTTCACGTTTCACTTTCATGCATTGGAGAAGGAAATGGCAACCCACTCCAGTGTTCTTGCCTGGAGAATCCCAGGAACGGGGGAGCCTGGTGGGCTGCCGTCAATGGGGTCGCACAGAGTAGGACACGACTGAAGCGACTTAGCAGCAGCAGCAGCAGGCAAATGGATATTCCACCATTTTTTTTAAACATAGGAAAACATATAGGTAATAAGATAGCTTTCTAGTTAGAAATCTTTCTTCAGTACCTTTTTAAATGTGTATTAGAAAGAAACCTCTATTACAGCAATTCTCAAACTTTTTTCTCACAAGGCTACTTTCTTCAAATTGAGGTCCCCTAAAGATCTTTTGTTGATGTAGTTTGTATCTATTCATATTTACAGTGTTAGAATTAAAACAGAAAATGTAAACTACTAGTTCACTCAGAACTAACAATAATAACCCGATTAATGTTAACATAAGGAGCATTTTTTCATGAAAAATAACTATTTTCCAAAACAAAAAATTTAGTAAGAGTGGAATTGTTTTATATTTTTGCGAATCTTTTCATGTCTGACTTAATAGAAGACAGGTAGATTCTCATATCTCTCAGCATTCAATTTGTTGCAATATATTTAGTTGAAGTATGTGAAGAAAATCCAGACTCATCTAGATTTGTAGTTGGAGGGAAAGAATATATTAGTAATTTTTTCAGGTAATTGTGAATATTCTTCGATATTACATCAAAACTCAATAAGTAGAAATTTCCTGAAGGTTACTTGTTGTGTGGGATTTGAAACCATTTTGTTACATTACAGTTTACTGATTTTTATCTTACATTTTGAATGGATCTTTTATCCACACGTGATTTTTGAGTCAGCATGCATTGGACACTTGAGAAATATTTGTTTACTAAGTTATGAAGATTTTTCAGTGTTAACATATTCACAATATAATCACATTTATTAATATCACCTCTGATCTCACCTCCTGCAAAATCTTTAAGTATTAGGAGCTGTCAAGTTTATAGTAGCAGAAATGTTTTCCAAAATTGTGATTTTTGTATGAAACTTGAATTTTATCATTTGCAGTAAATACTGTTAGTTGTTTTTCTTGAAATGATGTCACACACCCAAATGTGAATAGCTTATCTGTTGTTCTTTAGAGTAAAAATAGCACCCTATGAAAAATGTGGCTACTTTAGCTTGTAACTCAACAATTGCACAAGATTTTTTGCACCAGGTAACTCTCATCCTTCAGTATACAGAAGAACTACTTTATGCCTGCTCATTTTGACACATAGAATACTAAAAAAAAATTCTCATGTGCTGAGATTTAATAAAATCATTTTTATTGCTTCATCAGGATATTCTTAAGTGGTTCTCCATCCTCTCATAAATACCTCTTAAGGGACTTTGTTGCTTTTTTCCTCCATGATTTGAACACAGGAGCAGTATGTGAACATGAATATACTCTACAGATAAACACTTTTTAAAAGCACTTTTAAATAAAAAATAATAAAGCTGTAGTTTATAAAGTACATGTAACAGCACCATTTGCAGCACTGGGAGAACAATTACGTTGTAAGCTCTCAGACTGACAGTTAATTGCCCAGTGCAGAGGATATGGGCTAATGAATATTTTATTTTAAAAAGAGATAAGTCATAAAGGTCACGTAAACAGGGTTATAAGGACCATCAGGGTCATGCATCCTGTCCTATTTGGTCATTCAACATCCCAAGCAGAAAAAAGAAGGAACTCTCCCAAAGCCCCAAGGGAAGGCTGTGGCAAAATCAAGGCTGGCCTCAGTCCATGGGTTCCCAGTGGAGAGGCTTGTCCATCTCCATGCCACCACCTGAGGAGTCATGTGCATGCTGTGTTTTTGAGAATGCAATTTTGTTTGCAAATCAGCTACTCATTCTTCTCTTTTCCCGTGTCTTAGTGGAAAGAGCACAGGCTTTGCATCCAGACAGGCCGTGAGATTGACTGTCAGGAGTTTGGTTTATCCACTGTGTTGTCCTGGAATGGTGTGCACTCACTAAACTTTAGTTTCTTCATGAAAATGTTTAATTTCTTCAATGAGATGTTTTTAAAATCCCAAGTTACAATCTAGTATAAAGTAAGCCCTTGACCAATGTTGATTTTCTATTTATTTAGTTCAAAATTTAAAAGTATTATTTGCATATTCCAAGTTTATTTGGTTACAGGAATAATTCACCAGGAACTAAGAAAACTATATGTTTAACCATATTTCCAAACATCTTCAAAATATATCTCTTTGTAGTGAAAGGGTGCAAAGTTAGCAAATGTTCTTTTAAAATCCATTATAAATATAGAGCATTCTTATACTATATAGGTCAGTTGGGGAAATGTGACCTTTTTGATTTCTGAAGACCCACATTAAAAAACTCATGGCAGTTCTAGAAAACTTGTAAACACCTTATTGAATGTACTATAGACTTTGAATAACTGGCTTCAGTCTTAAAATACAAGAAATAAAAATAAGAACTGTCTTCCTATCTCTTTGGTAACTAATTCTTACATTATACCAGTGATAGGTCCTCTCAGCTGTTTCTGCCTTCCTTATAATAGAGAAACAAGAAAAAAAGGGTAAGAAGATTTTAAGAGTCATTGTCAGGCTGTCATTAAACCACAGTTTTTGTGGTATTAGGTGATTTCTCTTGAATATTTTCCATGGTGACTCTCTCTTGTGCTTTCTTTCCCCGCTCCCAGTGTGCTCTTGCTGCTGATGAAGTAGTATTTAATCAGAAGGACTTGGAGGTGAAGGAGCTAAAGAATCAAGTGCAAATGATGCTGCAGGAAAACAAAGGACATGTTGTTTCTTTGAAAGAAGCACAAAAAGTGAATAGATTACAGGTAGAGTTAATGTACCTTGCTCTGTGTGTTTCACTGGAACAGTACCTGACTAAATAGCATTCTAAATGATAAGTAGGAATGTTTGCAGAAATCAGTTTCAGTTGGAGGGTTCTGAACACAAGCACCTGAAAGAGTTATTACAGTTTTCCCCTAAATTGGTGTGAAGGGAAAACATTTTTATTGTTAGCTTGACTTATATTTCACAAATATAGAGCCTAATACCCAGGGATTTAATTTGCAAGTCATGTTGTAGTTATCCTTTCTTTATACTTTCCCTTCTGTTGTTTGCCAGAGTAACAGGCAATGGGATATTGTTAAGTGTTGGAAGGTAAACACATCATTTAAAATTTTGATTTGTTAGATTACTGTTTTATACTCCATCAATGATTTGCTCATTTGGTTTGGCCAAATCTTTCAAATTCTATATCTTAGGTTTTCTGTATTAACATGGATATGCCTTCAGTGTAACATGGTATATCCCTAAGTATTGGGTTGGCTAGAAATTTAGTTTGGATTTTTCCATAATATATTTTGAGCCAACCCAATATTATACACCCTGGCTGTGAACCCTCCCGTCTCCCATACAGTTCATTTCATTTAAAGCCTTTAGCTTCCTATCAGGGAGTAACTACTGTCCTGAATAATTATTTGATCCAGGAAAAATTAGACTTTGATTTTGACATTACTTTCTTTTTTTTTTTTTTTAACCATTCTATCTCTGTATTAATTTAAAAACATACCAAAAGGTAGTGTTAGTCATTCAGTTGTGTCTAACTGCAACCCATGTACTGGAGGCTGCCAGGCTCCTCTGTCCATGGGATTCTCCAGGTAAGGATACTGAAGTGGGTTGCCATTCACTTCTCCAGGGGATCTTCCCAACCCAGGGATCAAACCCAAGTGTCCTGCATTGAAGGCGGATTCTTTACTGTCTGAAAACATATATAAACTAAAATGTGTTGTTCAGTGAATTATCACAAAGAGAACTTCTACGTAACCACCACCAGCTCAAGAAACAGCTAACTGCTAGCCCCAGAAGCCCTTAGTCTCTCCTCGGAGAGAGCTGCTCTCCTAACTTTGATAGTGATAATTGCCTTGCTTTACTTTGTGGTTTTACTGTGTATCCTTGAACTCTGCAATTTAAGTTTTGGAATTTTTATAAATTTAATCATTCAATATACATTCTTTAGTATCTGGTTGCTTTTACTGAACATTTTGTCTATTCTGCTTCATCCATGTTTTTGTGTGAAGCTGTAGCTTGGTTAGTTTATAGCTGTATAGGATATCATTGTATGACTATTTCACAATTTATTTTTCTTTCTACTGTTCATAGATTTTTTTTTTTTCCTCTGAATTTTCTCATACATGTCCCCTGGTGCACACACACACATTTCTTTTGCATTTGTGCCTAGAAGTTGAATTGCTAGGTCATGCATAGGATAGGCAAATCTTCAACTTTAGTAAATAATACCAAACTTGTTTTCCAGTTTAAACTTGTACCAGCACTGTATGAGCATTCCTGCTATTCCACTTGCTTGCCAGCATTTGTTACTGTGAATTTTTTATATCTTAGGCAATCTGGTAGGTATGTAATGTTATTTTATTGTGTTTTAAAAAATGTATTTCTTGATTTAAAATTTTTATTTATTTATGTATGGCTGGGCTGGGTCTTTTTTGCTCTGTGCAGGCTTCTCTAGTTGTGGAGAATGGGGGCTACTCTCTAGTTGCAGTGTGTGGCCTTCTCATTTGCAGTAGCTTCTCTTTTTGCAGAGCCTGGGCTCTCGGGTGTGTGGGCTCACTAGTTGTGTATCGCAGGTATGTAATGTTATTTTATTGTGGTTTTAGTTTTCGTTTCCCTGATAGCTGGTGAAGTTGAGCACTTTTTCATGTTTTTTCTTTTTTTGGTCTTTGGGTACCTTCTTTTAAAATTATTTTTGGCCACACTGGGTCTTCGTTGCTGCACCTGGGCTTTCTCTAGTTGCGGCAGGAGCTACTCTTCATTGCAGTGAGGGCTTTTCTTTGTTGCAGTGAGCAGCCTTCTCGTTGCAGTGGCTTCCCTTGTTGCAGAGCATGGGCTCTAGGCACTTGGGCTTAGTAGTTATGGCACACGTTCTTAGTGTGAGATGTGGGATCTTCCCAGACCAGGGATCGAACCTGTATCCCCTGCATTATAAGGTGGATTCTTAAGCACTGGACCACCAGGGAAGTCCTTTGGTTCCTTCTTTTGTGAAATGCTCTTTCAAGTCTCCTGCTTGTTTTCCTATTGGACTAAGTCTTCGATTATTATGTTTGCCTTTCACATTTAAGCTCTGTAGTCCTGAAATTGATTTTTGTATGTGGGATAAAGTAAAGGTCAAATTTCAGTTTTTTTCCAGGTAGATATCCATTTGTTCCAGCATTATTTATTGAAAAGGCCATCTTTTCACCACTATTCTGAGTGCTGTTTGTCATAAATCAGGGTTCATTCATGTATGAATGTATTGTATATTTCTGGGACTTCTGTTGTACCTCATTGGCTTGCCTGTTTTTGGACCAGTGTCACATTTCTTATTTATTGTAGGTTTCTGATAAGTCTAGGTATATCACTAACCCATGAACTTGGTATATTCCTCCATTTACTCACATTTTCTTTGGTTTTTCTCAGTAATGACTTTTTTGGGTTTATGTTTATGTATTGAACATCTTTTGTTAGATTCATTCCCAGGTGTTTTATTTTTTTATGTGACTATGAATGGAATCTCTTCAGATTTCCATTTTCTTGTTTGTTGGTATGTGTAACTGTATGGGTTTGTGAATATTGATAGCTTATACCAAGCAACTTAATAAGATTCCTTTTTAAATTCTGATATTTTATGTAAATTCTTTTGGGTTTCGTTTATGATTGTGTTATCTGCAAATGATGACATTTTTATTCCTTCGTGATCTTTATGCCTTCTTTTTTTAAAAATCTTTCTTCATTGACTTTGATCTTCAATACAGTATTGAATACAAGTGGTGATAGGAAATGTTCTTGTCTTGTTTCCAACTATAAAGGAAAAGCTTTCACTGTTTCACTATTAAGTATCATGTTTGCTGTAGGTATTTTTTTATTTATTCTTTATCAAACCAAGGAAACATTCTTTGCTGAGAATTTTTTTATGAATGGATATTACATTTTATCAAATGATTTTTCTTTATCATTTTCCCACTTTATTCTATTAATGTGATGAATTGTACTGATTTTTCCAATTTTTACACCAATCTTATATTCCTGAAATAAACTTTTTTTTTTGGTCATGATGTATTGTTATGGTGGGGGGTCCCCTCAGGTTGGATGCTGTACCTGGAGGACTCAGCATACATTTGTACTCATCAGTTCAGTTCAGTCACTCAGTTGTGTCCAACTCTTTGTGACCCCATGAACTGCAGCACGCCAGGCCTCCCTGTCCATCACCAACTCCTGGAGTCCACCCAAACCCATGTCCATCGAGTCGGTGATGCCATCCAACCATCTCATCCTCTGTCGTCCCCTTCTTCTCCTGCCCCCAATCCCTCCCAGCATCAGGGTCTTTTCCAATGAATCAACTCTTTGCATGAGGTGGCCAAAGTATTGGAGTTACAGCTTCAGCATCAGTCCTTCCAATGAACACCCAGGACTGATCTTCTTTAGGATGGACTGGGTGGATCTCCTTGCAGTCCAAGGGACTCCCAAGAGTCTTCTCCAACACCACAGTTCAAAAGCATCAATTCTTCGGTGCTCAGCTTTCTTTATAGTCCAACTCTCACATCCATACATGACCACTGGAAAAACCATAGCCTTGACTAGACTTATTAGACATGGACCTAATAAAAGAAAGCAAAGGGAACAGGGACATAGAGTGAAGTCCAGAAGAAATCAGGCACAGGCTTCCAAGAACTGTTTCCCAGTGGAGTCACCCACATGTACTTAACTCCCCCAGCAAAGATTATGACAACTCACGTGAAGTGTTGTCTACCGAGGAGACTCAGGTTTTATTGAGAACTGGCCATGAAGACATTCTCTGACTACCATCTACCAGAATTCCAGACTAGCAGAAGGAAAGGAAAGCAGGTGTTCAACATAAACCACCTTGTCTGCACAAACACTTTGAGCACAGTGAGCCACTCTTAATTGACAGGGTATTGGGAACCCTCTTAGGATCCGAGTTCCCAGACACCAGCCAATGAACAACCTCGTATGCAGGTCCTTCAAAGGATAGCAGTCAAGTCTTCTGTCTTAATTTACTGTTTTCTACAAGTGTCCTTGATTTGGTTTGTAATTATTTTGTTTAGGATTTTAGCATGTCTATTCATGTGTATATTTTTCTTTTCTCAAAAGATTCTTGTCAGATACTGTAACAAATTAGGTTAACCTAATAATATAGTTTAGGTAACATTCCTTCTTTTTCTATACTTGGGAAGAGTGTATAAAGAATTGGTGTTATTTCTTCCTTAAATATTTGGTTGAATTCACTTGAAAAATATTTGGGCCTGGAAAATTTCTTTGTGGAATGTTTAATTATGAATTCAGTCACATTTGGTAAGGTCTGTTTTTCTAAGAATGTAACAGCTGTTTCATATTTCAATAAATATGTTGAAATGTTTATAATAGTCTCACCTCTTTAATGTTTTCAGACATGTAATGGTATCCCATTTTTCATTCCTGGTTTATCTGTACCTTCTCTCTCTCTTTTTTTTTCCCTTGATCAACTTCACCAGAGGTTTATCAATTTTTTTTAAGTCTCTTCAGAGACTAAATTCTTTTTTAAAAATTGTAATTTTATTTATTTACTTATTTGTGGCTGTGCTGGGTCTTTGTTGCTTTGCTCCAGCGTTTCAACCTAGTTGTGGCAAGTGGGGGTTGCTCTCTAGTGCACAGGCCTCTTGTTGCAGGGCTGCTTTTGTTTTCGAGCACAGAGACCACGTGGGCTTCAGTAGTTGCAGCACCTGGACTTAGTAGTTGCAGTTGCCGGGTCCTAGAGCACAGGCTCAGTAGTTACACTGCATGTGCTTAGTTGCTCCCCAGCATGTGGGATCTTCCCAGATCAGGGATCAAAGCTGTATCTCCTGCATTGGCTGGCAGATTCGTTACCATGGAGCTGCTGGGGAAGCCCACAGAGAGCCATTCTTGACTTTGATGATCTTCTCTGGTATATGTTTATTATTTAATTAATTTCTACCCATATCTTTATTATTTAATTTTTTTCTGCTTTTTTTAGGGGCATAGAATCCTATGCTATCTTTCTAAATTGTTTAGATGGGTGCTCAGTTCATTGATTTTTAGCCTTTCTATATATTTTTAACCATCTATAATATATGCATTTAAAATTATATGTTTCCTCCTAAGCTTATCTTTGTCTGCATTCCTCATTTGGCTCAAATTTTTCCTGATTTTTATTGTGAGTTTTTTCTTTGACCTGTTGGTTATATAGTTAGTTATTTTATTTCCAACACATGAAGGATTTCTTTTTATTAATTTTTAGCTTAATTGCATTGTTGTCCATATGACTTCAGTTCTTTGTGTTGAGACTTGCTTCATGGCTCAGCATAAGGCCAGTTTTTGTAGATATTACAGATATGCTTGAAAAGAATTTGTATTCTGTAATCATTGAGTTCTCCTAATTCTGTTAGTCCTCTTATTCAAATCTGTATTTTTACTCACTTTTTTGGTCTTTTTTTTTTTTTCGTCCTATCAGTATTTTAGAGGGATGTTAAGATCTCTTACTGGGAGAAAGCAATGGCACCCCACTCCAGTACTCTTGCCGGGAAAATCCCATGGATGGAGGAGCCTGGTGGGCTGCAGTCCGTGGGGTCACTAAGAGTCAGACACCACTGAGCGACTTCACTTTCACTTTTCACTTTGATGCATTGGAGGAGGAAATGGCAACCCACTCCAGTGTTCTTGCCTGGAGAATCCCAGGGACGGGCCCGGTGGGCTTCTGTTTATGGGGTCGCACAGAGTCGGACATGACTGAAGCGACTTAGCAGCAGCAGCAAGATCTCATACTATAATTTTTGGATTTGTATTGCAAATACAATTTTTGCATTTTATATATATTGAAGCTGGGTTATTAAGTACATAAAAATGTAGAATTGTTACAGCATCCTGGTGAATTGACCTTTTTGTTTAAAAATCTTTTTTAAACTTCATTTTATCTCCCAACAGTTCTTGCATTTAAGTCTATTTTATATTAACATAGCTATACCAGCTTTCTTTTGATTAATATTTACATGGTATCTCTTTTTCCATCTTCCCTTTAATCTTTCTTTATTGATTTTAGTTATGTTTCTTGCAATTAGCAGGTTAGATAATTTTATAGTTCTTTCTGGTAGTCTTTATCCTTTAATTGGATTGCAAATTCATTTCTGAATTTAATATAATTATTATTATATTCTGGTTATAATCCCACCATTGTGGTTTTTACTTATCCTCTCTGCTCTATATTCATTTTTCTCTCCTTCTTACGTTTTTTTGGATTTAATTGCTTTAAAAGTTGTACTTTCCCTGTTTTTAGTGGTTATACTAGAGAGTATATACCATGCACTCTTGACTTAAAACAGTCTAATATTAACTGGTATTTTTACCCTTTCCCTGGAGAATAAAAGGACTCCACTTAGTATCCCCCTTCAACTTATATGCTGTTGTTTTATATTTTAATTATCTGAATATGTAGTTTTTAAAATGAAGTTACATTTTATAGTTCAGCATTAACACAGTGAAACTTTAGGGTTTGCTTTTTTTCCCCCTATCTAAACATTATCAGTTCAGTTCAGTTGCTCAGTCGTGTCTGACTCTTTGCAACCCCATGAGTCACAGCACACCAGGCCTGCCTGTTCATCACCATCTCCTGGAGTTCACTCAGACTCATGTCCATCGAGTCCGTGATGCCATCCAGCCATCTCATCCTCAGTCGTCCCTTTCTCCTCCTGCCCCCAATCCCTCCCAGCATCAGAGTCTTTTCCAGTGAGTCAACTCTTCTCATGAGGTGGCCAAAATACTGGAGTTTCAGCTTCAGCATCATTCCTTCCAAAGAAATCCCAGGGTTGATCTCCTTCAGAATGGACTGGTTGGATCTCCTTGCAGTCCAAGGGACTCTCAAGAGTCTTCTCCAACACCACAATTCAAAAGCATCAATTCTTCAGCGCTCAGCCTTCTTCACAGTCCAACTCTCACATCCATACATGACTACTGGAAAAACCATAGCCTTGACTAGACGGACCTTAGTCGGCAAAGTAATGTCTCTGCTTTTGAATATGCTATCTAGGTTGGTCATAACTTTCCTTCCAAGGAGTAAGCGTCTTTTAATCTCATGGCTGCAGTCACCATCTGCAGTGATTTTGGAGCCCCCCAAAATAAAGTCTGACACTGTTGCCACTGTTTCCCCGTCTTTCCCATGAAGTGATGGGACCGGATGCCATGATCTTCGTTTTCTGAATGTTGAGCTTTAAGCCAACTTTTTCGCTGTCCTCTTTCACTGTCATCAAGAGGCTTTTTATCTCCTCTTCACTTTCTGCCATAAGGGTGGTGTCATCTGCATATCTGAGGTTATTGATATTTCTCCCTGCAGTCTTGATTCCAGCTTGTGCTTCCTCCAACCCAGCGTTTCTCATGATGTACTCTGCATAGAAGTTAAATAAGAAGGGGGACAATATAAAGCCTTGATGTACTCCTTTTCCTATTTGGAAACAGTCTGTTGTTCCATGTCCAGTTCTAACCGTTGCTTCCTCATCTGCATACAGATTTCTCAAGAGGCAGGTTAGGTGGTCTGGTATTCCCATCTCTTTCAGAATTCCCCACAGTTTATTGTGATCCACACAGTCAAAGGCTTTGGCATAGTCAATAAAGCAGAAATAGATGTTTTTCTGGAATTCTCTTGCTTTTTCCATGATCCAGCAGATGTTGGCAATTTGATCTCTGGTTCCTCTGCCTTTTCTAAAACCAGCTTGAACATCAGGGAGTTCACGGTTCATGTATTGCTGAAGCCTGGCTTGGAGAATTTTGAGCATTACTTTACTAGCATGTGAGATGAGTGCAATTGTGTGGTAGTTTCAGCAACATTATAGTACATGTGAAGTGTTTAAGATGAATGACCTTTCTTTTTTATATAATTTTGTGCTTATAAAACAAAGCTTATGTACTTCAGATTTTTTCTTTAGAGGATACACAAAAAGCTAAACCACACAGTGTCTCTCTCTCTCCCCCAAGCACCCATAAACAACACATTCTGCCTTTGATTTCCAAGTTCGTTCTCCCACTACTCTCAATTGCTTGTCTTCTTTCTCTGTTTGTGGCTTTCTTTTTCACTGAGTAAAGGCTTTCACTTCCCTGCACCTGTTACCACTTTCTGTCTCCTTTGCTGTCATCTTAGCTGTTTGCCGTTTTCTGTACTTTTCAACTTTCTAGTCTTTTGTTACTTCTTGGATTTCACTCTGAAAGTTCAGACTTTTATAAAGATCAGCTAATCATAGTGCTTCAGGTGGGCAAGCTAACCAATCACAGTGTATGGGGCAGTGTCTTGTACTAACTCATTAGCTGTATTTGTTCCTGCTTACTATTCAAAAGTTTTTAACACTCAGGACAATCCTAAATTCTTGTGAACAGCAGAAGGCTGGTCTTTGGGGTTTTTTTTTTGTTTGTTTGTTTGGTTTTTAGAGTTTTTTTTTTTTTTTGGCTGTACCTTACAGCATGTGGGATCTTAGTTTACCGACCGGGGATTGAACCCATGCCCTCTGCAGTGGAATTGTGGAATCTTAGCCACTGGACCACCAGGGAAGTCCCAGAAGGCTAGTCTCTGGATAAGTTAGGTTTTATTGTTTTGTTAAGGTAGTTGTGATTTTGTGATCAATGTACAATTTATTTTTAATCATTAACCCATACTGAGTCTCTCCATTTTTTAAATTCTTTTCTTTCTTCTATAAAGAATGAAAAAATAATAGAACAACAACTTCTTGTGGATCAACTGAGTGAAGAACTAACAAAACTTAACCTGTCAATGACTTCTTCAGTAAAGGAAACTTGTGGAGATGGGCCAGATACCAGGATACTTGAAAAGAGACCGTACACTGTACCATTTGATACTCGTTTGGGGCATTATATTTATAGTCCAGCAAGATTGGATTCCAGGAAGGTAAAGTCTAAGCATTAGTTTTTTTCTTTTGAGGTTGTATACAATATAATATCACAGTGTATTTATATAGTCTTAGCAGGCTTTTTTTTTTTTTCTGTTTGGTTTCATAGACTTTTGTGTATACTCTTTTTCTGTTATGTATACCCTCTTTAAAATCATGCTTCTTTTCAATAAAATTAATGATTAAGAGAACGTATAGTTGTATTTGAAAGGAAGAGTTGAAGATAATGCTTAGATTTATCAAGGAGAGAAAAAGCTACTCTTTGCCATCATATTAATATTTTCAGATATGACTAAGTCTGATATCTTCATAATTTTTTTTCTTTCTTTAATCACACCAAGTTGATGAGGTTGGAGGTATTTATTTTGACTTATTTGGTCTATTTTCAAAATGATATCCATGTGTTAGTCAATCTTGTCTGATATAATTGCTGCTGCTGCTGCTAAGTCGCTTCAGTTGTGTCCGACTCTATGCGACTCCATAGACGGCAGCCCACCAGGCTCCTCTGTCCCTGGGACTCTCCAGGCAAGAATACTGAAGTGGGTTGCCATTTCCTTCTCCCTCTGACAATTAATTAAGACTGTATAAAAATCAGTATGAAGTTTCATTTAATTTTTAAATTTTACTTTATAAATATTATTTATAAAATGTGTATATATATATGTGGATGCACAGATTTCTCTTGAAAAATCAAAATCAAGGAATCTCCACCATGGAAAAGACTAATTAACAGACTCATGAATTTTGGTTTCTATTTATTAATTTTAGGAAAGGAAATGATTTATTTGAGATATGTTGGATACAATCCAAGGGATAAGAAATGTGAGAGGTGTCATAGACTTTGCAGTCAGGCAAGCTTGGGTGTGAACACCAGCTCTATGATATAGGCCTGGAGGGATGACTAAACCTGTGTGAACCCCAGGCTCCTTATCTGTCACGGGGGGACCTGTGAGGGGTATAGGGAGGACTTACATGAGATGGTGACTCCAAAAGTGCCTGGCACACTGCGTCCTATAACATACATGTTTATGGGGTACCTCTCCTGTGTCCCAGGCTCTGTGCCTCAGAGTGAGTAAGACAGATGTTACTATTACTGTATAGTTTTCAGTTTTGACTGATTGGATTTAAAATTTAAACTTTTGCTGCTATTAATTTCAGTTGAACTTTCTAGAGTTATTGATATTTTCTTTTGGTTGAATGTATGGTAAATTTTCATACAACATTTAAGAAGAAAGATAAGTTCTTTATAGAATTGAAATTAGATATCTATTAATTCTACTTAATTTTTTTACTCTTGGTTAGTAATGTGAATTTCCGGTTTCTGTGCATTCTCTTATTTTATAAAAATAACATTTTTTCTGATTATAAAAGTTAGACATTTATTATCTCTTTCACTGTCTGTTTCTTTCTCTTTTTTACTAGACTTTCACACACACACACTCGCATACGCATTCTTTGAGGAGACAGCTCCACGGGGTATTGAGAAGGAGCTAGGCCCCTCTGTTCTTATCTCTAGTTGTTTGATTAGACCTGAAACAGCCATGATTGGAATAAAGATTTCCACAGTTATTGTTTCAAATTAACAAATTCTTTTTTTTAAATTTTAATTAATTTTATTACCCCTGTTCACTTTCAAGGTTTCTAGTTTGGAAAACATATTGTGTGATTACCATAGCTTAGAAGAGGGCAGATACACTATAAGACTTGTAGCACCTCTGTGGTTACAGGTGATCTCCAAGTTTGCTTGTGACCAAGTGGAATTAAAATGTAACAGGAAGAAAGAACCAATGAATTTTCCAAAAGATTGCTATCTCCTGACCAGAGATAGCCCCTTATGTTGACAAAGAGAAACACTTATTCCCAGTGCTGTTTCCTTCACTGTGGATGGACATATGTATTCAAATGAGCAAATTCTTAGTTTTGTTTTCAAAATTTAGTGGCTTCCAGCCATTAAAAGAAGGGGAAAAGGGAGAAAATGCAAAGGTAATATAACCAGCAGTTTTGAGAGTTCTCTTTCTCCTGTTGTGTGTCCAGGACTCTTGGCCCCTCTCTTGCTTAGACTGCTGCAGCAGACACAAAGGCTTGTATGGGAAGATGCAAAGCACACCAAGCCTTGTTCAAGTCTTGTTTCCTGTTACATTGTTCTAGAATGAGAGGAGGATTTCATATTAAATACCAAAACTAGCTAAATTAAGCCAAAGAAGACATCTGAAATACCATTTCAGTTTTTTCCCCCAGATTTCTGTCTCCTTGGTAGAAGTTGGGCTAATATTTTCCAGCTCTAATATTTTCTTTTGAAATTCAGCTCTAATATTTTCTTGAAGTAAAAACAATCTGACAAGGGAAATATTTCCTCAACTTAAAATTCTCTCAAAGAAAAAGGGGGACAATGGCTTAATCAGTTTTTAAAAAATATTTGGTTTTGGTTGTATTGGGTCTTCATTGTTGTACTTGCTGCTGCTGCTGCTGCTGCTGCTAAGTCGCTTTCTCTAATTGCGGTGAGCAGGGCTTCTCTTACTGCAGAGCATAGGTTCTTGGCACATGGTCTTCAATAGTTGCAGTGTGCAGGCTCAGTAGCTGTGGCTCGTGGGCTCCAGAGTGTGGGCTCAGTGGTTATAGTGCACAGGCTTAGTTGCTCCCTGGCATGTGGAATCTTCCCAGACCAGGGATTAAACCTATGTCCCCTGCATTAGCAGGTGGATTCTTATCCACTGTACCACCAGGGAAGTCCTTGAATAAGTTTTTAAATTGATTACAAAAAGAGTTTGATTTTATTTCCTATGGTTTAGTCCCTAAATTGCGTCCAACTCTTGGATCTCATGGACTGTAGCCCTCCAGGCTCTCCTGTGCATGGGATTCTCCAGGCAAGAATACTGGAGTGGGTTGCCATTTCCTTCTCCAGGGGATCTTTTCGACCCAGGAATCGAACCTGGGTCTACTGTGTTGCAGGGAGATTCTTTTCCAACTGAGCTGTGCTGTGCTGTGCTTAGGTGCTCAGTTGTGTCTGACTCTTTGCGACCCCATGGGATGTAGTTCGTCAGGCTCCTCTGTCCATGGGGATTCTCCAGGCAAGAATACTGGAGTGGATTACCATGCCTTCCTCCAGGGGATCTTCCCAACCCAGGGATCAAACCCAGTCTCCCTCGTTGGAGACAGATTCTTTACTGTCTAAGCTACCAGGGAAGCCTACCGACTGAGCTACAAGAGATATATTGGAGGGAAACAGTGAAAGGATCTTATTTATTTTAAAAGCATATTATTGAGACTTCCTTGTTGTTCCAGTGGCTAAGATTCTGAGCTCCCAATGCAGGGGGCCTGGGTTCTATCCCTGGTCATGGAACTAGATCCCACATGCAAATCTAAGACCCAATGCAACCAAATAAATAAATATTTCTTTAAAAAACATATTACTTATGTGTGTATGTATACATATATATGTACTTTTTACATTTATTTTTAATTGGAGGAAAATTGCTTTACAATGTTGTGTTGATTTCTGCCGTTCAACAATGCAAATCAGCCATAACTATACATATATCACCTCCTTCTTGAACCTCCCTCCACTCCCCTGATCCCACCCCTCTTAGGTCATCACAGAGCAACAAGCTGGGCTCTCTGTGTTACGTGGTAATTTCTCACCAGCTATCTATTTTACACATGGCAGTGTATATATGTTAATGCTATTATATATACATATATATACACACACACACACACACACACACGCACACATACATACACACACATTTTTTGTTTGTTAATACTAAATTGCTATTTAGATTCAGCTACTTCGGACACGTTTTAAAATTTATTTTTTAATTGAAGGATAATTGAATATATACTTTTATAGCTAGCTTTTCTTATCTAATGTATCACGAACACTTGACAATCATTAAATATTCTGGAATATATCATGATTTTGATGGGTAATAACATTCTAAGTGAATGTCATTTTGTACTTTTTCCTGTTGTCACACATTTGTTTTCAACTATCTCTTAATCTAAAAGGTTTAACACCAAAATTGAATTTTTAGATTTATCTACTTAAGTAGAAATCCTAAAGAAATTGCCCCTCACAACTAAATATAATAATATAACTTATCAATAGAAAAAAAGAGTAAGGGGCTCATTTGTTTTAACAGATACTGGAAACTCATCTAATGAAATGTAAAATTGACCTAGATTTAAACTTAAGGCAAAAATGTAACAGAGGTTTCTGTTTTCTTAATGTGATTAATATGATATAATTAAAGCCAAATGCCACTGTTATACACACCAAAATGGTACTTTGGAAGGAAAAAATTATGAAGCTGGTACCAGTCATTACGTAACTTTAAAATAATACCACATATGCTGATGATGCTACCATTTTTCATTGATAATAAGCCTCACATTTTTTTTCACATTTTATCAACTATGATGGTAGGATATGTTTTACAGTTGATGGTATTTCATAGATGATAGCTTTTCTTCTTTCTTGATGATATAAAGAAAGGGATGTGTCTTAGTTGATGACACTTTAGATTTAATAAAATATGGCATTATGAAAAGGAAATAAAAGCAGTAGGTAAATAATATCACTTTCAGTACTTGACATTATTGTATAGTAAGAAAACCAACTGGAATGTTCTTAAGGGATATATTTTTTAAACCTTATGGAATCTTCAAATTCACAAAAGTGGTAATACCTGTATAATCTTTTCTTTTTCTTGAATGAATTACATTTTTATTGAGTCACAAAATTCTTGTGCATTAAATCCCTTACACTGAAGTCAGCTGCCTTTTTAGTTTTCACTAAGATTTTATCTTTCACACAATGGCCATTTCCTCCCCCCCAAATAATTAATTTTGCTTTTTAATCACTTTTTTGCATACATGGTTGCTCATGATGAAGCAGAGCTTTGTGAGATGTGTCTGCAGAGGTTCTCTTGGAAGGTTCCCTTGCCAACCAAACACTCATTCCAGCAAAACACACCAATTTCAGAGTAGCAAAATGACAAATTGCATCTCATGAACCTTTGTGGAACTTTCAAATTCAACTACAAAATTAAATATGCGAAAGCCACAATATATGGTAAATGAGTTGCAGCACATCTAATGAAACAAAATCAAATGCATCACTAGTGAGAAGAGATTATCTTAACGTATGATGATCGAGAATATTACGTTCAAGTCTGGGTATAACACCTTAAGTCAAATTAGATTATTTTTGGAAAGCAACCAAGTTATTATAGAACCTTGGGGAAAATCTTGAAGTAGCTCTAGATTTAGTCTGAATTATAGGGGACATAATGACTGTGTTTAGGTATTTGAAGGCTTATCATTATTGTTAGACTTTGTCTCTAGAACTAGGATCAGTGAGAAGCAGTGCTAAGGGAATATAAAGGGATTTATTAGTGAAAACTCTCAAAATAATATTAGAGGTCTCAGGGCTTAATAGGGTCCCCACAGTGAATTTGTTTAAGCAAAGGCTAAATGATAATTTGCAGTATTACAGAGAAGAGTTAAACCTGGGATGAGTTGAACTCTAATCTTTAAAGTTTTGTCCGGTCCTGTTGCTATGTAATTCTCAGAAAACACAATTAGAATAAAAAAATTGTTTTCTAGTTGGATACACCTCAATTATCTGAATTATTACCCAGCTTATTGAGTACTTACATTATGACCAGTATTATTTAGGATATGGTTGAAAATGCAAGCATATTCTCTGGGGAGCAGGGAATGCAGAAGCAACTAAAGAAAGCAGGACCCAACACTTAAGGTAGCAAGGGGACAGATTATAGAAGGCTTTATGAGCCAGAAGAGGTTAAAAGCCATTCTTTTGTGTGGAATGACTGCTAAGGAATTAATTTTCTGAATGTTTACTCATTGTGGCAAAACCTGTTTTATTATTAAGCTGGGTCATTTGATTTTCTTTGTAAAAAGAACATTTGAAAGCAAGTTGAAATCCTGGAGAACAAAACTTGATTCTAAACAAAAAGTTTTATTTGCTCCTGAAATAAACCCCTCCTTAGCCCCCTACCCACACCGCCAGCAAAGAGAAACCTTGAATTCTATTGGTTATAATGCAAATGGCCATGCTTGGTACAATGTGCTTGTTAGATAAATACTTCTTGAGTTGGTTCTTCTGTAAATAAACTCCCTTGCCCTTCCCCATATTCCAGAATTGGGAGGCCACCTAGAAAACTTTACCCCTATTCATCATGGTGCTGATATGACACATGGCCTTATTAGGTGACCAACAGTGGAGGCACAAAAATCAGGTATTGAGAAATATCCAGTATCAGATAGGCTTTTCTGGGAGGGGATGTGAAGAAACCTACATCAGTTGAATCTTGAACACCATATGGTATATACATTTTCACTATATGTTGTAATTTAGTAGCTTATAATAATTTATATTAATAAATTGAATGCCTCCCCTGAGATCTTATTGTTTACGCTTTTGGGTAAATTTACCTTGAGGTTTGGTTATAGAGACAGATAGGTGGCTCAGATGGTAAAGAACCTGCCTGCAATGCAGGAGACCTGGGTTTGATCCCTGGGTCAGGAAGATCCCTCGAGAAGGGAATGGCAAACCCATTCGAGTATTCTTGCCTGGAGAATTCCATGGACAGGAGAGCCTGGTGGGCTACAGTACATGGTGTCACAAAGAGTCAGACATGACTGAATGACTAACACTTTCACTTATAGAGACATGGCTAGAAAGGAAACATTTGGTAATAGAAATGAAAATAAAGGCAATTTCTAATTCATTGTTGTTTTCCAAGGTGAATTTTTGAGAACGTAAGGCCAATAGAAGCATGTTATAATATAGAAAGTTTGCAGGCAGTCCATGAAAATCTCCTTATCCCATGATACATATTAAGTATGTTACTAGGGCATTAATCAACTATCCCTGACTACCACAGGTGAAGCCTGAGTCTATACTTTTGAATTTCCAAATCAGGAATATCTTACCCTGGCAGAGCGAGTGGCAGTGGTTCTGGATTTCTTCATGTGGTGGGATTTTGATTAGGGGAAAATTACAGATCCTTAACAACACTGCAATTCTCCAAGTATTTAGAACTGGGAAGGCTGGGGGCAGGGCAACAGTTGTGCCCTATTACACTATGTATGGGCTTCACATTGGTTGGGGAGTGCCTGAGCTATGTTCAAGAGCTGTGATGTTTTCACTCATGATTCTTTTTGAGTGCTGTTTTTCTCTGAAGCTATAACTGAAACCAGAAGAGCTTTCTAGAAGACGGAGAACTGTGTAGATTCTGAAGTGTATATCCATGAGACACAACAGTATTGTGAAATCAGTTTTGACTTTTTTGTAGGCAGTGTGGGGAGGGAAATGTGTTTTTAGTGATTGGCTCCTTTAAGAGTACCTGTCTAATAACCTCTTAGAAAACACATTTTGAGCAATATGATAAAAATAGACCCTTTAAAAAATCACTTTTTTTTTGTTGTTGTTGGGTGGGGGAATCACTTGTAAGGTCCACACAAGTCCTTCTGTATACTCTCTGGATCGACTAGTTGCGGGATTTCGAACACAAAGTCAGATGCTGCTGGGTCACTTAGAAGAACAGGATGAAGTCCTCCAGTGCCAATTTTCTGATAACAGTGATGATGAAGAGTCAGAAGGCCAAGAGAAATCTGAAATTAGGTATGTTATATATATATTAATATTGACTGATTTAATAAGCATAATTACATGATACAGTAAATATATACAGAAATAGGGTTATTTTTACATTAAAAAATTTTAGTAGAAGAGTTGAGGTTTTTGCTACATGTAGTATCAACTAATGTGTTACGAAACCAGTATTTGAACACGTCAGTCTAACAACTGTAAAATAATTGTGTTTTTAGAATGTTTATGGTGATTGGAGTTTAATTTTCAGAGAAAAAGATTTTGGATTTCCTAATTCTGCTGCCACAGTGGCAAAAAACATGATGAATTTTCAGCTGGGGGGGAATATCTCTTTACTTGCTGAAATATTAATAAATTCCATTTATTTTATGTAAGCCATAATTTAAAGAGTAATTTGGGGGAAAACTAATTTGAGGGCAGATTAAAAATGACTAACAGACAAGTTACCTTTGGTCCTGGCCTTTTCCTTTTTTAGATGTAGAAGTTGCTCATGGATTCAGAAGCCAGGCTCTGTTTGTTCACTTGTTGAATTGAATGATATTCAGGATCAAACACAAAAGTCAGGATTGGAGAATGAAGGTACACAGACTCTCTCAAGTACTTTAGATCTAATATTTATAAGATACTTCTTTTTTTCTTCAAGCAATAATTTAAGAAGTATCTAGGGATTCTCAGAGACAGAAACTTGGTTTGGAGTGCTTTCCTGGCTTTTCCTTTATGTCCTCTGCTCTGTGCTCTGATTTCTTGTTCTTTTTTACTCCTTAGTAAAGCTTTTTCACCAGTCAATTCTAGATAGAGTTATAGGCTAAATCTCTCAGAATGGGTATTTTATATTCAAACTTGAGTTTGACTTCCCACTCTTGCCTTCTTTAAAATCCATCTTAAGTAATTTACTGGGTGTTTCTTCACTGCTTCACAGGCACCCGTGCCTACCATTAGTGATGTATTTGACATTAGAGCCAACTTAGTCTAGCAGATGCTTGTAATGTTCACAACTGATGAGAATTTTATGCATCAAAAAATGGCATAAAAGATGTTTATATTGCAAAAACTGTATGAGGAGATTTTAGCTCATTTCTCTTGGCTTATGAGTGGTGAAAACACAGAGTACAGAGAATATAAATAACATGATAAATAAGTCCTACACTGTGAAAATAGCATCTTTTTTAAGAGCCTATGCATGTAATATTAAAACATGAAATGAAAATAGATTTTAAAAGTGTATAATAGTATAGATAAGTGCTACAGTCACCATCCTTGAACCGTTTGTTACTGGTCTACAACCAGGTAAGAAACTTTTGTCAGAATGTGGATCATCAGTGCACCAATTCCTTCATTGAGGAAGTCTCACTATGAAAAATGTCTCAGGTGAACTAAAACAGTGAGGTAATTGATTTATATTCTGGTACAAGACAGTAACAAACAGTATGGGGCCATGTTCTGATTAGTCTGGGATAGAATGCATTCTCTGATTACAGTAAAACTACAAGTTAGTAGGAAAAAAATGAAAACCTCTACCCATCTGGAGATTTAATAGCTTTTTAAAGTATCTCAGATTAGAGAAAAAGTCAAATTGCAGAATATCTAAGAGCAATGAGAAACTGTGTCAGAACCTGCAGGATATGACTAGAGCATATACATGTTTTAAGGAAAGGAAAACTCACTGTAAGCTGGAAAACTAAAATCACAATTGCCATTTTTTTCCTTCTCTGTTTGTCCCTTCCTCTGGTACTTCTAGACTGCTTCTGTGTCTGTTTTTTTTTATTTTTAAACTCTACTTCTGTTAAATGTTTCTGAGCAGATAGTTTTATTTCTCAGCTTTGTTTCTTTTATTTTGAAGATTTAAAGATTGACTGTCTCCAGGAGAGTCAAGAGTTGAATTTGCAAAAATTAAGAAATTCAGAACTCATACTTACTGAAGCTAAACAAAAAATGAGAGAACTTACTATTAACATCAAGATGAAGGAAGATCTGATTAAAGAATTAATTAAAACAGGTAATAGTATCTTGTGAACCAGCTTATAGGAGAAAGAAAAGGTTCTAAAGGTGCTTCTGATGTTGTAACATTTACTTTAATTTCTGATGCTCAGGATTATCCACATCAGTCTGGAATTTGGTATAGCAAGGTGTGCTCTAAAGCCAATACATGGAGGTTAATTATCAAAAGGACTTTATTATGTTCGCTTTTATCTATGAATTGTCCTAACCAACCTCTGTGGTCCTTAATGGTTTCTGTCACTTTTTAAAGAAACATTATACTTGGCATCTGGAAATAAGATGTCCAAGATGTTTTCCTAACTCATTTTAGTAAATACCTATTTTAAATTATTGGTCTTTACTTTCTTGAATAATTTCTTTTTAACATTAATTACAAGCTTTGTATTTTAACTGTAGATAACTTTTGTTTTTCTGAAGATGTAAGGATTTGTCTTTGAGAGCTGTCCTCTTGAGTGAGCCAGGCTTTCAGCTCCTCCCCTTAGTCTCAAATTCTACCAGGTTGGGTGTATATACCACCACCTCTCCTCACCATCCAGCTCCATTAGGCTTGCTCTAAAATGCACGCCTCAAGTTTTTTGGTTCCCCCAACTAATATACTCAAAGTATAAGCCTTGACTACTATGAAATTCAGTAAAGAATTGAAGGAATAAGACCACTAACATTTCTTTTCCCCAGTTCCAATTCAGAACAACTCTCTGGTCTCTTGGGGGAACTGAAGGAAATACTACTAATACCTTCCTCTTCTTCAAGCCCAGGACTATAATCAGACTCAGACTACGCAATTGTGGGTACCAGATCTTCTGCCAGCAAGGAGAAAGTTGCCTTCCCTCTCCCACCTCTTTCTTGCAGTCTAGCTTTCTAGCTGTCAGTCTTCCTTTCTCAACTTCCTTTCCCCTACAGTCAGACACGACTGAGCACACACACACACACACACACACACACACACAGATGCTGTCCAAAGCATTTTCGTTTCTCATTCCTGGCAGTGCATCCTTCTAGCTCCGGTTATTCCATGTGTTTGATTTGATTGTGCTCCTTCCTCGTAGGCAGGATCGATGCCAATAAACCTCCCTTAGGTGAATCTAGGAAACAGTTTAGGGGTTTAAATAGCTTCTGCATTCCCATGATTTCAGGGTAGTGTGCATAGAACTTGAGGATATTTACTGCTCTAAAATAAATGATTTTCTTTCAGATAGGTTATCCCACCATGGGATATCTAGCAAGCACACTTTTGTAGCTTGGTATACCCATCCTGGTTGCCTTAAAATAGAGGATAAGGTGAGGTGAAGTCGCTCAGTCGTGTCCAACTCTTTGCGACCCCGTGGACTGTAACCTTCTCTGTCCATGGGATTCTCCAGGCAAGAATACTGGAGTGGATTGCCATTTCCTTCTCCAGGGGGTCTTCCCGACCCAGGGATCGAACCCGGGTCTCCCGCATTGGAGGCAGATGCTTTAACCTCTGAGCCACCAGGGAAGCCCAAAATAGAGGATATCTGCACTTAAACTGAGCAGGTTCTCTTCTTGCTCATTAGAATGGAGGGCAATTTGGAGCTTACTGAAGACCCTTAGAGATGGTGTTTAGCAGAAGGGTCAATGTATAGTTCCTTTTCAAAGCCCTTTCACTGAAGACTTCCCAAACAGTGGCTACTTCAGCCAAAATGAATAACAATGACAGTTATACTGTATTTCATCAATTTTAATATATACTTTTTTCACATTTTAATATCTCTGAAATCAGAATGTATCTTAAAAATCAGTGGCATTTTAGCATTTTATCATGGTGTAATTGGTACTGTAGTTTTTCTTAGTGGTTCATAAAATATTGGTGTGTTAAACAATTTTGGGATCTTAAAGTCACTAAAACATTGTCATATATATTTTAAAGTTAGTCAGAATCAGAATTGTAGAGCCAGAAGACAACTTACATGTACTAATTTATAATTAATTAATTAATTGAGATTTTTAAATTAAAAGATTTTTATTAAAATTTTATACTTTAAAAACAAATTACTAAAAAATTAAAAGATTTTATTAAAAAGTTAAAGAATTTGAAATTCAGAGATTTATTTTTAAATTAAGAGATTTTAATTTATTAAAATTAATAAACTTTTATTAAAAATTAAGAGACTTTCAGTATACCAGTATAACAACTGGAGCCTATGATTTTTCCTCCTATGAGCTTTAGACTCTTACTTCCCACTGCCGTGGATTTGCTAGTCCAGGAATAGCTGATATTCAGAATAAATCAGAACCAAGTTTTCAGGGTCAGTAGCTGGGCTTAGAATGAAAAGAGATACAGAAACAATATTTATATTCTGTTTTTCTCTATGTTCTAAATGTTCATAAGAAAAGCATTTCAAAAAAATTTATCTTTAACAAAGTTCAAATGAGGTGAAAAAGGAGAGGGAACCAGCTCTACATTAAAGGATTCTTAAGAAACATGACAATAAGATGTATTATGACCTTGTTTGGATTGTGATTAAAATAGACTAACTGAAAAAAAATAGGCTAATTGTAAGACATTTTGAGACCATTGGGAAAGTCTGAATAGGGACTGGTAGATATTAACATTGTTCTGGAGAATCCCAGGGTCAGCAGAGCCTGGTGGGCTGCCGTCTACAGGGTCGCACAGTCGGACACGACTGAAGCGACTTAGCAGCAGCAGCAGGTATGATAATGACTTTTTGGTTATTTCCATATTCTGTATAAATGCTTATTAAAGTATTAATATACATAGGTAATGTTATGACGTGGAATTGTTTTAAAGTTTTTAAGTAAATAAAAGAAGAAAAAAGGCATAGATGAAAAAGCAGTGGCAAAATCTTGGTAACTCTTGAATATGGGTGATGGAGATTCATTATAAGGATTATTTCCCTACTTTTGGTATGTTGAAAATTTTTCATAATAGTGAAAAAAAGAGAATTCAGAGATAGATTATGGGTAGTAGGAAGACAGATTATAGTAAGCCAGGGGCCAGAGAGTCACCCCACATACCTTTCCAACTGGAGTTTGATGCCTGCAAAGGTAAACTGCAAATTCAGAACAAAAGATGAACCAGAAAGAAGATTGAATGACACCAGATGGGGACAGTCATTAAGGATCTAATTCTCTAGAGGCCAGATGACAAGTTGTGTTTGACTGGGATGTGAAGGGACAGCTGGATTTTTAATGCTATGCCTTAAATAGTTACATGGCCAGCATTTTAAGTTTAGGGCAATTTTATGTTTTGGTGTTTTACTTAGTTTTTAAACATAATTTATAATTGTTATTACTATTATTATTATTATGAAGGTAATGATGCCAAGTCAGTAAGCAAGCAGTATTCTCTGAAAGTAACAAAACTTGAACATGAAGCAGAACAGGCAAAAGTGGAATTAACTGAAACAGAAAAGCAACTACAGGAACTGGAAAACAAAGATCTTTCTGATGTTGCTTTGAAGGTAAAATTACAGAAGGAATTCCGTAGGAAGATGGATGCTGCTAAGCTAAGAATCCAGGTAATTTAAAAAATGTAATTGAGAAAACTTATATAAGGCTTCCTGCTTTTGAGGATTCTTATACCTAGTTAGGAAAGAAGTAGGATTCAGTTTTTACTAGAAGAACTGGAAGGCAAGTTTTCTTTTCCAGTATGCTGGTGGGTTTGCATGGTTTTAGTCTGTGTAGTATATTTCTTCATTCAAGAAGTGTATTTTAACCTTTTTATCAAAACCACATGATGATTATAAATGAAGATAACCACAGAAATAGTGTTATTTTCTGAAGGATAAAAGAGTAACTAATGATTAAACAATCATATATAAAACATCTGGTATGTATATAGCACTTTCTTGACATTCAACAATGATAACTTTCAGATAGTTTTCTGAAATTATAACTGATTGGTTTAAGAAAGGTTAGTAACTGAGCACTACTGCATCTTATTCTTAATTCCCTAATGCTGGACTTTGCTATAACCCCAAATATAGCTAGAGTTAAAAACTTAGATTCTATGAGAAATACTCCATTACAGAGAGTTACTGTATATGAAGTTACTCCCAAATGCTTTTGGTATGGTCAGAGTGCTTTGTTAGTCTGCTTATAGTGAATTTGCTAAAATGCCTTTTCCATTTCTTTTGATTCATAATCTTTTGCTTTCATATTGTTTCCGTTGTAGGTGGAATGAAATTGTAGCTAACCTAGTCAGCGCATTAGTTGTCTGTTTTTTAACTATGCCACAGTTATTTTCTTTAAACAAGATAAGTGTTCATTGCACACCTCCTGTGTACCAGATTCTATTCTAGATGGGGATGCAAAAGTGAATAGAGCAAGAATCCCGCCTTCTAGAGTTTTTAATGCTACCTCAAATATATGGATGTCACCATTAAAGGTTCTTTTTACTTAAGTAGCCCTCAAGTCAACACCAAGTTAAAATAACATGACTTGACACTTTGCACTTTCCTTCTGAATACATATTTTCCCTTAGCAATTCACCTCAGAGAGTCTTGGGATCAATTCTTTTTTATTTCTCAACCATTTAAATTAAGGCTATGATATCTAACAAAGTACTCATTTTAACAAAACAGTAGAACAAAACAATTAAGAATTTTCCTTTGTGATTATTATGAAATTAATAATTTCATAGGTTTATATCCTACTTTTAGTACTGATAGTAATTCTTATACTCAAAATCAACAAGAACCAGTCTCGTGGTAATCAGTCTATTCAGATTCTGTTTCTTCATGATTCAGTCCTGGAAGATTGTAGGTATGAAGGAATTTATCCATTTCTTCTAGGCTATCCAATTTTTTGGTTTATAATTATTGATCATAGTCTGTTATGATCCTTTGTATTTCTGTGGTTCAGATCAGTTCAGTTGCTCAGTCGTATCCGACTCTTTGCGACCCCATGGACTGCAGCACGCCATGCCTCCCTGTCCATCACCAACTACTGGCGTTTACTCAGACTCATGTTCATTGAGTCGGTGATGCCATCCAACCATCTCATCTATTGTCCCCTTCTCCTCCAACCTTCAGTCTTTCCCAGCATCAGGGTCTTTTCCAATGAGTCAGTTCTTTGCATCAGGTAGGCACAGTATTGGAGTTTCAGCTTCAGCATCAGGCCTTCCAATGCATATTCAGGACTGATTGCCTTTAGGATGAACTGCTTGGCTCTCCTTGCTGTCCAAGCGACTCTGAAGACTCTTCACATCACAGCATTGCTGTGGCATCAAAGTACAAATTCAGAAACAAATTCTCTTTCATTTCTGATTTTATTTTATCTCTTTTTTTCTTGATGAGCCTGGCTAACTGGTCAATTTTATTTATCTTTTCAAAGAACCAGCTCTTAGTATTGATCTTTTCTGTTGTTTTCTTTTAGTCTCTATTCTATTTATTTCTACTGTGATCTTTGTTGTTTTCTTTCTTCTACTAACTCTGGGCTTTGATTGCTCTTCTTTTCCTAGTTTCTTTAGGTGTAATATTAGAATAGTGTTTATTTGAGATTTTCTTGTTTCTTGATGTAAGCCTGTATCGCTATCCACTTTCCTCTTATAACTGCTTTTGCTGTGTCCCATAGATTTTGGACAGTTGTGTTTCCATTTTCATTTGTCTCAAGGTATTTTTGATTCTTTTCTTTGTGAAGCCATTGGTTGCTTAGTAGCACATTGTTTAGTTTTCATGTGTTTGTGTTTTTTCCCAATTTTCTTGAGATAGCCAAAATTATTATTTTTCTAAGTAGGTTATAGCCAAAATTATTATTTTTCTATGGAGGTTATTATGTTTGCCATATAAATCTATACCTTAAGCCTTATTTGTGGATTTAGCAAAGATTATTTTTATGATTGAGATTAAAAGATTACATGAAAGATTATTTATAGTGTTTGTGAATTATCATGTCCTTTTTTGTTTTCCATGTTTCTTGCTGTGTAACTTTTTCTGCTGAAAGTACTGATAAGGAAAGGAAAGAACTTACTTAAGTTCAAAAGAAATTCTGATAGGCCAAGGAGTGAAATAAGTTTCCCTTGTAGTTTTAGAAATTTCTGTACCTTTGCCATATACATGCATAGCTGGGGATGCAGCTATACATGCTCAAGATGACAAGGATGGTAGTAGGGAGAAGAAGGAGGGTGATAGTTAAGTGTCTACAAAGTGCTCTATACACACGAGATGTTTTATATGTATTATTTAATCATTATTTAATCCTTTAAAGTGTGTATTTTTACATGCTTACAAATTAGGAAACAGGTTTATGAAAGTAAAATAACTTACTCATAGTCATATAATTGTGATGATAAAAGTGGTTTTTGGTACATTAAGTTCATACCATTTAAAAATATTGAAATACTAGTTGTTTTATTGGTAAAATGAAGTTATTTTAGTTTTTAAAACTTAAATTTGTTTTAATTGAAAAATCTGAAATCTTTATTCTTTGCCTTTAGATATATATATATAGCATTATATGTTGTATTAATATTTTAATACTATAAGATTATCAGTACTTACACTGATGTTTTCAATATCATGTGGAAAAGACACTACAGTACTAATATTAACATTTTTGCTCCAATATTGCAATTACTGTCAAAAATAAGTGACAAAACCAGGGTCCAAATTCAGGCTTGGGAAACTGCAGAGTCCTGTGGCATCCAAGCTGGTAGTACTCAAAGTAGTCCACTGCAGATTGTTCATTATTGGTCTGCAGCGGGATAAAGGTAAATAGGAGCACAGCTTCCCTCATCAAAAAAAGTCTTGCATAGAAACACCATCAGCTGAGTCTAATAATGTCCTTCATGGTACAGGCTGACAGCAGTCTGTGACTGGTACTGGTCCACAGACCATCCTTTGAATAGCCCTGCTCCTAAGCTACAATGCATCTGTGAATACTTAATTAAAACAAAAATTTTTTTCCCCAGCAGCTTATTGCCAAGATAAAGGAAATAATTAATTGTAGTTTGCATAACTTACAAATAACCTCACCTTAACTTTATTTCATGTGAGATATACTTAGTGTAATGCTAAAGTACGTAATACAAATCTGTGTTTGTTTGATCAAGATTAAATTGAAACACTGGTATTTTATATTAGTACAGTAAGCGCTTCACAGATGTTCACAGATTTTTAGTGCTGTCTATGGATAACTTTTGCTAGAGAGGAAAAGCTTTATTTATGATAATTAAAATAATTATAATGGTTACTGTCTGGGAAAATGGTATCATTTCTGATCATTTTAACTCAGGGATTAATGATTTAGGCTATAGCTGGATTTTAAATATGAGTACAATAGAATACTATACAGTCACATAGAAAGAACAAGATAAATTATATAGAAAAAAAGGAGGTGGAGAAAAGTCTACCTAGAATATATATACATAAAGTTATTTATATGCATATAAATTATTTCTGAAAGAATACTGTTTCAGGAAGCAGGACAGGTAGATTAGCCATCTGAGATAAGAGTCTTTTAAAATATAAGTTCAGTTTTGTGTTGTTTTAATTTTTATTATGTACATAAAGTATTTTTAAATTAAAATACACAAAAAAAGAAGCAGCAATGTTGGTTTTGTTCTATTTGGCTGCCAGCACCAGGAAGGTTCATCATTCTTTACATCTTGTGAAAATTATGATAGTTGACCGATTGTAAAAGTAGAAATATAGAAAACAATTGTGAAACTGTCAAGAATAAATTAAAATCTAGGAAGAAATGCCAACATGCGTAATTAAATGAAAAGTTTTAAGTTCACTGGAAGGATATGAGAAATGCAGTTTTTCATTTTTAAATATTCCATGTGATCCAGGTCTTACAGAGAAAGCATCAAAATAGTAAGAAGTTGGCATCACTGTCAATCCAAAATGAGAAACGTGCTAATGAACTAGAGCAGAATGTAGATCACATGAAATATCAAAAGGTACAGCTGCAAAAAAGACTTCGAGAAGAAAACGAAAAAAGGAAGCAACTGGATGCAGAAATTAAGCGGGATCAACAAAAAATCAAAGTAATATTGTCATACTTTCCTGCTAAGCATAATATGAAATGTTCAATGGCTCAGAGCTAATGAAACCAAGGTCTTGATTCAGTTGGCTTGTGAGGTATCTAACCTTGGCCTGTCCTTGGCTGCTGTTCCCATTCACCTTAAAACTTTGTTGATCTACATAGTAAAAGCTATTTATTGAATTCTGAGTACTGTCTTGAAGGCTTTGACTTCACAAAAGAAACTGCAATGATAATTTCTCTAACTAGGACCTTAACTTCAATTGAGGCTGTCAAAAACATAAATTTATGAAGCTGACTTTCTAAAAAATATCTAACATTTGACTAGAATTTCCCATTTTCAAAGTGCTTTGACATGCCTTGCCCAGGTATCAGCATAGGAAAAAGTACAAGGTAAAAATGATGGTACCATTTCATTCCTAGTGTGCAGAAAAGTGATCAGACCTCTGTGGCCTAGCAGTTGTAGGCTGGGAGGAACTAGTGGTATCAGCCCAGGCTCTGGAGCTTGGCTAGTGTGTGTTCAAATCCCAACTCTCTCATTCTTGGCTGGACCATTTATTGGGAAAATCACTTACCCTCTCTGTGTCTGTTAATTCTTAAATATCCTTATCATACTGGCCTCAATAGGGCTCTTCTGAAGAAAAGGAGGCTGATAATAATCATAATAACAATAACGAACACTTATCTAGCACTGTGTACCAGGCTCGGTTCTATTGAAATGTTAAGCCGAACCCAAGGTTTGGGACATAATTGGAGGTTTCCTAGATTTTCAACTTAGGAAAGTAACATATTCTCAGACCTTAGAAAAAAGAATGACAGAATTTAGACATGGAAGGGAACTTAAAGAGCATTTAAGCCAAGTTACTGATTCTTTATTTTTTTTTAAACACTTTTATTGAGATATACTTCACATATCATACAGTTTACCAATGTAAAGTGTGTATATAGTTCAGTGAGTTTTGGTATATTACATCATTGATTTTTATAAACTGTGGTAAAATATAATATGAAATTGAACATTTTTACCTTGTTTAAGCATATAATTCAATGGCATTAATTACATTCACAGTGTTGTGCAACCATCGTCTCTATCTTTTTTTAAACTTTTTCATCACCCTCAGCAACCATTAAGCAGTGAGTCCTTTTCCCCCTCTTTCCCCCAGCGCCTGGTAATCTTAATCTACTTCTATATTTATGAATTGTCCTATTCTCAACATTTTATAAAAGTGAAATCATGCAATATCTGTCCTGTGTCTGGCTTATTTCATTTAGCATAAAGTTTTCAAGGTTCAGCCATGTTGTAGTATATATCAGAACTTCATTCCTTTTTATGACTGGGTAATATTCCATTACATGCATACACAACATTTTTTTTCTACATTTATCTGATAGACACTTGGGTTGTTTCCACCTTTTGGCTGTTGAATAGTGCTGTGATAAACATTGGCATAGAAGTAACTGTTTGTGTCCCTGCTTTCAATTTGGACTTGAAATACCTTGATGTGGAATCCCTGGGTCATATGCTAATTCTATGCTTAGCTTTTTCAGGAACCACCAACTGTTTGTGATAGTGACAGCACCATTTTACATTCTCACCAACAATGTTTGAGGGGTCTGATTTCTCATCTTCATCAACACTTGTTATTTTCTGTTTCTTTTTTGTTATAGTCACCCAAGTACATGTGAAGTGGAATGTCATTATGATTTTGATTTGTATTTCCATATTGACTAATGATATTGAGCATCTTTTCATGTGCTTATTGGCCATTTGTGTATCTTGTTTGGAGAAAAGTCTTTTGAAGTTGTCTTTTTAAATTGGATTGTCTTTTGTAACTGGGTTGAGGGAATTCACTCTGTTCTGGACATTAAACTTTGATACATGACTTCCAAATATGTTTTTTCCATTCTGTAGATTATCTTTGCATTTTCTTGATAATATTCTTTGATGTGCCAAAGGTTTACATTTTTATGATGTTCCAGTTTATCTATGTTTCCTTTTTTTCACTTGTGCTTTTAGTGTCATATCTAAGAATTAATTTCCAGATCCAAGGTCATAAGGACTTAACCACCCCTGTGTTGTCTTCTGGAGTTTTATGGTTTTAGCTCTTGTGTTTAGGTCCTTAGGCCATTTTGAGTTAATTTTTGTATGTGGTGTGAGGTAGGGGACCACCTTCATTCTTTTGCATGTGGAATTCCAGCACCATCTATTGAAAGACAGTTATTTTTCTGTTGAATGGACTTGGTACCCTTGTCAAAAATCAGTTGACTATAGATCTATGAATTTGTTTCTGTGTCTGTCCTTGTGCCAGTACACACTGTTTTGATTACAGTAGCTTTGCAGTAGATTTTGAAATTGGGGATTAAGTCCTCCAACTTTGTACTTTTCCAGCATTGTTTTGGCTATTCAAGGACCTTTGCAATTCCATATGAATTTAAGGGTCAGCTTTTCCATTTTGGCAAAAAGGTCACTGGAATTTTTATACAGATTGTGTTGACTGTGTAGGTCTCAGAGTAGTATTGGCATCGTGGCAATATTAAGTTTTCTTATCCAGGAGCATGGGGTGTCTTTTTTTATTTTTAATATTTTCTCCATTTTATTTATTTATTTATTTCATTTTCTGGCTATGCTGAGTCTTAATTGGTCTGGAATTTTTTCTGTAGTTGTGGTAAGTGAAGGGCTACTCGTCATTGCAGTGAGCAGGTGTCTCATTGCAGTGGTTTCTCTTATTGGGGAGCACAGACTCTTGGCACAAGGGCTTATTAGTCGCAACATGTGGGCTCAGTTGTTGTAGTTTCTGGGATCTAGAACAAGGGCTCAGTAGTTGTATTGCAGGGGCTTCATTGCTCCACAGTAAGTCAGATCTTCCTGGATCAGGGATTGAACCGGTGTCTACTGCATTGGCAGGTGGACTCTACCACCTAGTCATGGAAGAATCCCTGGGGTGGTCTTTTCATTTCTTCTTTAATTTCTTTCATAGTATTTTAAAATTTTTAGTGTGCTAGTCTTTTACCTTCTTGGCTAAATTTATTCCCAGATATTTTATTCTTTTAGATGTTACTGTAAATGGAATTGCTTTCTTAATATTCTTGAGTTACTCATTCTTAATATTGTGATAATTATTATTATAGAAAATAAATAACATTTATTATTTATCTTCATTCAATACTGTGCTAAGCACTTAGTGCTTTATCTCATTTATGTCTTTTTCTGTTCCTGTATTTCCAGCTTTTCTTTTTCTGCTAGATTCTTTCTTTAAATAGCTTAGATTTTTCTCGTCCAAAAATTATTCTTCGTCAACTTTATACTTCTGTCTCTCTCTTCTTCCCTTTATAACCAAACTGCTTGGAAAAGTTTATTATATTTGATTCCGTTCCTTTTCGTTTCATTTGTTCTCTTGTCTTCTCCAGTCTGATTTCTGGGTCTTAGCTGTGCCATTCACTTCAAGCTCTTGAGAAGTACATCAATGCTCTCTCTGTGGCTGAAGTCCTTAACACTGCATTCAGCATAGTTAACCACTTCCTCCATCTTGAGATATTTTCCCCTTTGCATTTGTAAAGTTATATTTACCTTGTTTTTTTCTTCTCTGATTGCTTGTTCTTTGTCTTTGCTAGCTTATCCTACACTATTGTTTCTTTACTTACAGGAATTACTCTAGACTCTAGCCTATGTCCTCTTTATCTTCCATACTTTGGCCTGGGTGACATCTCATCTCTTTTCCCATGACTGCAGTTTAACTCTGAAAACTCCCAGGTTTAATCCTTAATACCAGATTTGCCATTAGAGCTATGGATTCACACATCCAACCATTGGCATCTTTATTGGGTTGTCTTATAGGTGATCCACACAGTCAAAGGCTTTGGCATAGTCAATAAAGCAGAAATAGATGTTTCTCTGGAATTCTCTTGCTTTTTTGATGATCCAGTGGATGTTGGCAATTTGATCTCTGGTTCCTCTGCCTTTTCTAAATCCAGCTTGAACATCTGGAAGTTCACCGTTCACGTACTGTTGAAACCTGGCCTGGAGAATTTTGAGCATTACTTTGCTAGTATGTGAGATGAGTGTAATTGTGCAGTAGTTTGAGCATTCTTTGGCATTGCCTTTGTTTAGGATTGGAATGAAAACTGACCTTTTCCAGTCCTATGGCCACTGCTGAGTTTTCCACATTTGCTGGCATATTGAGTGCAGCACTTTCACAGCATCATCTTTTAGGATTTGAAATAGTTCAGCTGGAATTCCATCACCTCCACTAGCTTTGTTCATAGTGATGCTTCGTAAGGTCCACTTGACTTTGCATTCCAGGATGTCTGGCTCTAGGTGAGTGATCATACCACTGGGATTATCTGGGTCATGAAGATATTTTTTGTATAGTTCTTATGTGTATTCTTCCACCTCTTCTTAATATCTTAATACCAAAGCCTTTGACTGTATGGATCACAACACACTGTGGAAAATTCTTCAAGAGATGGGAATACCAGACCACCTGACCTGCCTCTTGAGAAATCTGTATGCAGGTCAAGAAGCAAGTTACAACTGCACATGGAACAACAGACTTTCCATATTTGGAAAGGAGTATGTCAAGGGTGTATATTATCACCCTGCTTATTTAACTTATATGCAGAGTACATCTTGAGAAATGCTGGACTGGATGAAGCACAAACTGGAATCAAGATTGCCAGGAGAAATGTCAATAATCTCACATATGTAGATGACACCACCCTTATGGCAGAAAGCAAAGAAGAACTAAAGAGCCCCTTGATAAAAGTGAAAGAGGAGAGTGAAAAAATTGACTTAAAACTCAACATTCAGAAAACTAAGATCATGGCATGTGGTCCCATCACTTCATGGCAAATAGATGGGGAAACAGTGGAAAGAGTGTCAGACTTTATTTTTTGGGGCTCCAAAATCACTGCAGATGGTGATTGCAGCCATGAAATTAAAAGACTCTTACTCCTGGAAGGAAAGTTATGACCAACCTGGACAGCATATTAAAAGGGAGAGACATTACTTTGCCAACAAAGGTCTGTCTAGTCAAAGTCATGGTTTTTCCAGTGGTCATGTATGGATGTGAGAGTTGGACTACAAAGAAAGCTGAGCACCAAAGAACTGATGCTTTTGAACTGTGGTATTGGAGAGGACTCTTGAGAGTCCCTTGGACAGCAAGGAGATCCATCCAGTCCATCCTAAAGGAAATCTGTCCTAAATATTTGTTGGAAGGACCGGTGCTGACACTGAAACTCCAATACTTTGGCCACCTGATGTGAAGAACTGACTCATTGGGAAAGACCCTGATGCTGGGAAAGATTGAAGATGGGAGGAGAAGGGGACGACAGAGGATGAGATGGTTGGATGGTGTCACCAACTCAATGGACGTGAGTTTGAGTAAACTCCGGGTGTTGGTGATAGACAGGGAGGCCTGGTGTGCTGCAGTCTATGGGGTCGCAAAGAGTTGGACACGATGGAGTGACTGAGCTGACTGACTTATAGGTGAATTCAGGATCTTTCTTACTTATCTTCTCACTACTCTTCCTCCCTGCTCCCTTAATGGGGGAGAAAGTAAAGTTTTCCAGTGTACTTTACATGACGTTTCAGTGCATTCAGTTGAGTTAACTAGAAATTTATCAATCACTCTTGACTGTGTCCTCTTCCTCCTTACCCGTATCCAGTGAACCAAAAAGTTCTCCAGGCTGAATCTTCTGATGGTCAGTTCTTATTCATTGCCAACAGCCTGGTCTGTGTGTTGCAGTCCTTACTCCAATCTGAGGAGCAGGCCTGCCTCTCAGTCCTGTGGTCTTTGGGTCTCAGCTTCTCATCTCTCGCGAATCCTGGCTTAAACCAACAAGACTTAGCACTCTCTAAATCTTTGTTTAGGGAAAAGAAAGAAGCTTTTGAGTAGAACACATAGTCTGCTGAAATGCAACTCTTCTGGTAACTAAAACTTAGCACTTTCTTATCTAGGGTAATTTTGTTCCTTCTAGCCATATCTCTCAGTATTCCAGGAAAAGGAACAGTCTGCCCTGAAGATATATTGAAATTTCTATTATTTCATGCAAAAACAGCATCTGCTCAGAGTCCTAAGGGACATCTTGTTCAGAACTAGCTTTCTAACATTTCATTTTTCACGTGACTAAACCATTTCCAGTGAATACTAGGACTTTTGCATAGGTTCTTCTTAGAGCAGCAGTTCTTAACTGAAATAGTAAAGAGGTATGGGAACCCCTGAAATTGTGGATCAATGTGTGATATGGGACTTTTACTTCTCTAAGTACCAATTTCCTCATCTGTAAAATGGGATTTATAATGGTATCTGTTTCATAGGATTATTGTGAGGATTAAATGGGATAATTAAATAGATGTAAAAAGCATAGCATAGTACCTGGTAGACAGCTATTTTAATATTATGTTAGAGATTACAATATGTGGTAAAGGTAATAATGTCTAGAGCAACATACAGAAGAGGGGATTAGATCAGCTGTTACATACTTTCAAAGCATGTGTAGAAAAACGAATAGTAGAGAGTCAGCCCTGGTATAAGGTGCCTTTATTTCAGCATCCTAAAGTCACTATAACTGTGACAGGAGCTGAATTACAACTGTGAACAAGCAATAGGGAAGCATGAAAAATTAATGGTTAGTAAATATAAGAGGGTCTAAATTCACCCATAATTCAACTCAAGTGGGCATAGAAAAATTTCTTTATTGAATCTATAATAGCCTTGTGTTCTTTATGACACTCCTCCCAACCTGCCCAGCCCAATCCATGTCATAATAATTGCTGGAAATATCATAGGAACTAACCAAATATCCAGTCTGTTCAAACCGTATTCTGATAGTTTAGACATTTCCTTCAAATAATTCTCAGTTCTCTTGAACAAGAATATTCAATTTCTTCCTCTCCATGCTTCTCAAAGATAGGCTCTGGTGTATGTGGTGTTCCATTGTGCAGCTTTGTTGCATCACATGGCGTTGAGGAGGAGGGACTTTCTGAGTTTCAGTCGGTTCTTGCATGTGACTGGCTGGAATCTGCTCTCCCTTTACACCTTTCCCTCCTGGCCCCTGGTGTGAAGCCAGTATAGTCTATAGACTGGTCTCACTTTCAGTGTAGAGTGTAGAGGAGCTTTGGCTTCATCTCTTTTCCCTATTTGTCCTCACCTCGTCATCCTCATTCTCCAAGTGCAAGGAGTCCAATTAGTTGCTGTTCCCTGATCGTAGTTCTGTTCTTTCAGCAAGACTGCATGGACTTATGTGGGTGTGAAACCTCTGCACTGCAGTCCCTATTCTCTCTGCCCTCAGTGACACCTTTACTTATTATCCCCTTCCTAGGTCAAAACTCAAGAGGAAAACTGGGACACACATATTTCTTACTCTCTTTTTCCTCCTTTCTGCCATTTCCAGACCTGGAAAATGGTAGACTTCCCTTTTACTTCCTTTTTTTCAGTACTTCCAAAATTCTCTATGGAAAATGTACAATTTGGGGGTCTTCCCTGGTAACTCAGATGGTAAAGAATCTGCCTGCAATGCAGGAGAATCGGATTTGATCGCTGGGTGGGGAAGATCCCTTGGAGAAGGGAATGGCAACCCACTCCAGTATTCTTGCCTGGGAAATTCCATGGACAGAGAAGCCTGGTGGGCTATAGTCCATGGGGTTGCAAAGAGTTGGACACAACTGAGCAACTAACACACACACACACAAGGTAAAATTTTCATTTTATTATGAATTTGTCAGAGCCCAATACCTTTGTAAAATGACAACTAGTAGAAAAATGAAATAAAAAGTAAAATATACAATAAGTCTATCTTTTAATTATTAGATTCAATAGACATAAAATTATTCTGTTGAATTGTTGTAAAAGGTTCTAAACACTTACTTTTAATTTCTGTACTTATCCATCATGGACCAGTAAGAAATAGCAGTACGGACCAGCCCACTTTGAGTTCATGGCCTCCTTCCAGATTCCTGCTAAGCTTTGGTGGTGGACAGTAACATCGTCTCTAAACCCCAGTAGAACACATGGGCCCTCTTGACTTGACTCTTAAGATGTGAATGGAAACTGAAGGAATTTGGAAAATACTCTTCAGAGGACCATGATCAGTCTTGAAAGACTATTCTCATGCTGCAAAATCTGAGTTCTGAATGCTGGAACCTGAGTATTACTTTTCTTTTTACATTTCTCCTGTGATAAATTCTAATATCCCTGTTGCAGATGGGTACCTTGGGTGGACTCACTGAAGGTAATGAACTCAGAAAGGCAAGAGAAAAGTGGATTTATAATTTTCATACCCTTACTCCTGTTACTATAATTTGTAACACAGGCGAAAAATGAAAAAAATACCTAGCTTTCCTAGTAAATGCTGATTTTTGCTGTGAGATTTTATTGCTTGAATGAAGGGCTAACATTATTTTCTTCCTTAATAGCCCCAAGCTTCATCTACTTGTTTTCTTTCTCTTTGCAAGTAGGAAAGTAAATACTAAAATGATTATCTGCATAAATACTTAATAATGGCCATGTAGTAAAAGCAATAAGATGATTTAAATTCCTGTTTTCTATAGGAACTACAGTTAAAAACAGAACAGAAAGATCTAAAACTGAAAGCTGAGGACCTTGATGCATTTAAGATGAAAAGGAGAAAAGGTTCGTTTGGAAGTATAGACCAACTCCAGGTTTGTCGATTTTATTTAGTGTTTCCTGGTTTCTTTTCGATTTGATGATTGTCTAAGAAGAGGTAAAAAGAGGTGGATTCTAAATGAAATCTTTAAACACTAGACTTTGCCACTGGAGTACAAAATTTCTAATATTTCTCCTGAAACTTTTCTGTTATTAAAAATTAATTTCTCATCCAGAAATTTGCTGTACTTTTCTTTTGTTTTGAATTTGTTTATTTTAAATTGAAAGATAATTGCTTTACCGTATTGCGTTGGTTTCTACCAAATATCAACATGAATGCTGTATTCTTACTTCAGTAGAAATGAGTTTATTTGAATGTTGTGAAATGTAAACATGAAAACTAGATTGTGTTTATCCTTATGTCAAGACTGGTTTATTCCCCTGGAAACAGATATATTTCTAACAAAAAGAGCTCTCTACTCAAACACAACCAAATTGTATATGCACCATATATCATATATTAAAAAGCTATTGTCTTAATGCCACATTTAAAAAATGAAATTCATAAATTAATATCAAAGTTCAAAGAAACAAAATTTTATGTAAATTAGGAATCGCAGTACTAAAAGTCTTAAAAATTACTGTACTTAAAACTATAATTACCCTCAAATGCAAATGCATCAACCTAATTCTGAAAAAATTATTTTCTCTTCTTAAATCTTATATGTTAATATTTTAACAGTAAGATTTAGGACATGCATGTGTTCTCAGTTATTTTACTAGTGCTTTTTAGAAATTAGTTAAAGAGCTTTCTCTCTGACATGTCTGGTAATATTTCTGGGTGGAAGGATATGTGGAGGAGTAGAAGAGGTAGGAAAGCATAGAATAGTTAGCGCCGCTTTACAAAATGTTAAGAATCTAAATTTAAATGAATACAATAATAGGTTCTAACAGCCTGCATTGACTTTATTGGGTTAAAATAATAACAAACAAACAAAAAAAACCTTCCTGCTTTTTAGTGTTCTAAAACAACATTTTCCAGAATTTGACTCTAAAGAAGATTATAAATTAATCAATATGACTATCCAAAAAGCTTACCTTGTTTTGATATGAAACTCTTTTATAAGAAGAAAGTATTTAAAATTAGCACTGTGTGGTAGGACTATTTACTGTAAGAGAGAATAGACAAAGTAAGAAATTTTCAGAAAACTTACTAAGATACTGTGAATTGCACAGATCATAACTTTATTATTTCCAGTGCAGGAAAATTCATTCATTTATTATTGTTTCTCTAAAACACCTATTATGTTAGCAGACTGCTACCCAATCCTCAAGGGCTTCCCTGGACCTGGCGGGCTACAGTCCATGGGGACACAGAGTGTCCGACTCGACTGAGTGACTAAGCACAGCACACACCCAGTCCTCAAAGCACAGCTAAAGTATTGCCTACTCTGAGGCAGGCATTGATGTTACTTCCATTTCTCAGACAGAACCGATCCCACCCTCCATTTTGGCATACATATACCTAGGAGTTAGCTGTATACAGCATTTATTATCAACAATCCTCATTTTTTCGTTTCTCTTTTATTGGAATGGAGCTTACAGAAGATCTCTTACTTAACTTTCAAACCCCACTCAGTCAAGAAATGTTTGAAGAATATGTTTTAGTTGCTAGTCTTCATAGTGTCTCATGTGTGGCGTTTCTAAGATAGAGCTGGATATAACAAAACTAAAGTATTTCTGTCTTTGTTCTGGGATATCCTTACTGTTCTAGTAATTGTAGAGCTGCTATTTTAGGGTTTAGTATTATTCACACGTGCTGTTGCTTATAGGACCATACTATCTAGGTCTGGATGAAAAACTACAGAGCTCTGGACTCTGGATCTCTCTTAGCCTTGGCCACTTTGCTCATTTTTTCTCGTGCATATTCACTGTCTTATTGTCTTAGTATAGATTTCTTGGAACAGGTTTTTTTTTTTTTAATCAAGTTTGAGAAGAACTGGAAAATAATACTATATTGATTTGTTTTCTTGTTATTTAGGAAGCATTGCTTCATTACTCTGTCCCAGTGCAGATGGGCACTTGGTAGAGTCCATCTTGGACAGTTATTCCGCTCACATTTTTGTTTGGACTTATTTCTAGGTACCCTTAGCTCAAGATAATACTGAGATGCTTGTTTTGGAAATCTTTACAGTGCAATTTATTTTGTAATTATTTGATGTTGACAGGTTACAATGCAGAGTAGATTTTCATGCCTTATCACCTATGTCTTTCCACTATGGCTATTCATTTATTCACCTCCTTGGTTAATTGAATCAGAAATTCATTCAGTCATTCATATAACATTTTACTGAAAGTCAATCATGGGCAAGGCAGTATAGCAGACACTGGGGCTAGAGAGGCAAAAATCTTTGTCCCTGCAGTCAGGCAAGGAGCTCATTCATTAGTGCTGAGATGGAGGTAAGCACCTCTGGAACAGATAAGATTTCCAGCATGTTCTCAGAACTGACTCTCAGTATATATAAAGAAAATTGTCAGCCTTAAAAATCCCAGACTCAAGCATTTTCAAGGAATAAATTTTAACTCCTTATAAAACAACACAGGAAGATGTTAACTTAGAACCACTTACTTCTTGACAATTTTGGACAGACACTGTTTTGTTATTCTCACTGTTCATTTAAGGTGTTCCAGATAGCTTTTAAATGTTCATTTAAGGTGTTTAGTTAGTCTGAAGTTATATTATTACCATATAAATTTTATGGTGAAGAAAAACAAATTGTAACATTTCTTTGGACTTTTAATGTAGAAATTGGATAAACAAAAGAAATGGTTAGATGAAGAAGTAGAGAAAGTTCTGAACCAACGCCAAGAATTAGAGGAGCTGGAAGAAGACTTAAAGAAACGGGAGGCCATAGTTTCAAAGAAGGAGGCCCTGTTACAGGAGAAGAGCCACCTGGAAAGTAAGAAGTTGCGATCTAGTCAGGTATTCTATTTAATATGCTCTTTGACTCTGGTTGTAAGCCATATAAATTGAGATTTATTTTTCTATAAAGTAAATCAAACCACTGTGAAGTTAGAAACCAAAAGAAAACTTTCTGGTTTTCAGTGTATTTGGCTTATTAGTGCTTATTTAATGACCATCAGTAAAATCTATTGCAGTTTTGAAGTAAAATGTTCAGTGTTCTACCAAGTATGAGTTATCTATTATTAACTTTTGGTGATATTTTAAAAATTGTAGTGTGTTATACATAACATAAAATTTACCATTTTGACCATTTTAAAGTGTACAGTTCATCAGCATTAATTATATTCAGCGTTTACAACATCACTATTATCTATTTCCAAACTTTTTATTATCCCAAACAGAAACTATGAAACCATTTAGAATAACTTGCTTGCCATTTCCTATGGAAGCCTCTATTATTAGCCTTAGTGGATATTTTAAAAATAATCTGTACCATTAGAGAGTGAACATTGGGTGAAGGTTGAGTGAACATTGGTAATCTGGAAGAACAGACTTGAAAATGATCCAACTATACTACTACTCCTTGGAAGAAAAGTTATGAGCAACCTAGATATTATATTCAAAAGCAGAGACATTACTTTGCCAACTAAGGCCCGTCTAGTCAAGGCTATGGTTTTTCCAGTAGTCATGTGTGGATGTGAGAGTTGGACTGTGAAGAAGGCTGAGCACCGAAGAATTGATGCGTTTGAACTGTGGTGTTGGAGAAGACTCTTGAGAGTCCCTTGGACTGCAAGGAGATCCAACCAATCCATTCTGAAGGAGATCAACCCTGGGATATCTTTGGAAGGAATGATGCTAAAGCTGAAACTCCAGTATTTTGGCCACCTCATGTGAAGAGTTGACTCATTGGAAAAGACTTTGATGCTGGGAGGGATTGGGGGCAGGAGGAGAAGGGGGATGACCGAGGATGAGATGGCTGGATGACATCACGGACTCTTTGGATGTGAGTCTGAGTGAACTCCGGGAGTTGGTGATGGACAGGGAGGCCTGGCATGCTGCGATTCATGGGGTCACAAAGAGTCGGACACGACTGAGTGACTGAACTGAACTGATACTACTACTTACAATTCCTACAAAAGAAAGAAGACTTTGTATAATACAGATTTGTTTATTTTTCTACTTATAAAAATTTGAGTATCTTTACAAAAATTTTTGTTGTAGGACTTGGGTTTTATGAGCCATTCAGATAAGTGGTTTTATGAAGGACTTTGCCTCAGTTTCAGGTTTTGAAAAATGACTGTAGAAGTATTATAAGGACCAGGAGAAGTTTTTTTTAATAATAGCAGTAGCAACAATAGCATCTGAAAATAAAGCTGATTTGCCCTAGACTTTAAGAAAACTTTCTCCACAAAGAGAAAGACAAATCCCATATGATATCACTTGTATGTGGGATCTAAAATATGGCACAAATGAACCTGTTTATAAAACAGAAACAGACTCATAGACTTGTGTTTGCCAAGGGAGAGTGGGGGAGGGATGGACTTGGAATTTGGGGTTGGTAGATCCCAGCTATTACATTAGAATGGATAAAAACAAGATCCTAATGTATAGCCCAGGGAACTATATTCAATGTCCTGTGATAAACCATTATGGAATATATAAAAAATAATGTATATATGTATATAACTGAGTCACTTTGCTGTACAGCAGAGATTGGCACAACATTGTAAATCAATTATACTTCAATTTTTAAAAATTGTAAAAAAAGACTTTCTGCACAAACTTTTGCCTCCAGCTGACCTTGAGTCTGGGGTCAGTCATGGAATCATGGAATAAGCTCTGCCTCTTTATTAAAAAACCTACCTTTCATCCAGCATAGATGTACCACTAGGTCTGGGGTGATTTTTTGACATGTTCTTAACTTCTCCACCTTAGTGTAACATGTGAACAAGATCTGCACTTAACCTCTCCTCTGTCTTCTGTTTCCCAAACATGTCAAGATAGCTTTTAGCAGCAGGCTGTTGGACACTGGGGTAGGGGTAGCCCTTCTAACCAGCCTAATTGCTGGTGCTCCATCCAGGTAACTTGTCCACACTGGCTGTCAGGGTCAGGTTTTAGAAGCTGCCCGCCTCCCCGCAAAAAAGAAGCATGTAATGACAGCAAAGAGGATTTACAAATCAATGTATCAAGTGAATAAATAGAAGAAAATACCTGGGACCTTTATGATACGTTCTGTATCAAAAACGAAAAAAAGAGAAAAAGAAAGGAGTGAGAAGGAAACTCTTATTCCTGAAATACATTTACTTTATGATGCAGGAAGAACAAAGAAAAGAAAATAGGTGTTTTCTAGTTTCAACGAGATGTAATATTTAGGAAGTAAGAACATACTGAGGTAAGCATAGAGTGCAAATAAATGAAACCCACAGTGAAGTGAAGTGAAGTTGCTCAGTCGTGTCCGACTCTTTGCGACCCCGTGGACTGTAGCCCACCAGGCTCCTCCGTCTGTGGGATTCTCCAGGCAAGAGTACTGGCGTGGGTTGCCATTTCCTTCTCCAGGGGATCTTCCCAACCCAGGGATTGAACCCAGGTCTCCTGCATCGTAGGCAGATGCTTTAACCTCTGAACCACCAGGGAAGCCAGTAGATCATAGCAAAATTGATTCTTTGAAGATAGTTTTAATTAAACAGAAGAGAAACTTGAGACATATTTCAGGATTCTTTTTGAACAAAGGATATTACAAATGATAAAATAAAGCATATTACATACTTTTTCAGTATTTAAGAAATACTATAAGATATGATCGTATGCATTTCAGACAAAAAAAAAAACAGTATAAAAAAGCCTATATTAAGGCTTCCCTGGTGGCTGATTGGTAAAGAATCCACCTGCCAGTGCAGTAGACACAGGTTCGATCCCTGGTCCAGGAAGATCCTACATGCCATGGAGCAACTAAGCCTGTGTGCCACAACTATTGAACCTGTACCCCATAGCCCATGAACTTCAACTTCTGCAGCCCACATGCTAAGGCCCATGCTCCACAACAAGAGAAGCCACTGCAATGAGAAACCCTCACTCCACAGCTAGAGTGGCCCGCTCTCACTACAACTAGAGGAAAGTCCATTCAGCAATAAAGACCCAGCACAGCCAAAAGTAAATTTTAAAAAAATTTATCTTAAAAAGTCTAAATTCATACCATAAACAAATAAAATGAATCAAAGACCTAAATATAAGTGCTAAAACTATAAACATCTTAGAAACATAAGTATAACTTTTTGTGACCTTAGGTTAAGCAGTGGTTTATTGAATATTACACGTAAAACACAAACAACAGGAAAAATTAGATAAATTGGACTTCATCAATATTAAAAGCATTTGTAATGTAAAGAACACCATCCAGAAACTGAAAAGATAACCCATAGAATGGGAGAAGGTGTTTGTACATCATTAAGTCTGTATTTAGAACAGATGTAGAACTCTTTAAAAGCTCAGTAATAAAAAGGCAACCCAGTTTAAAAATGGGCAAAGGATTCAGATAGAAATGTCTGCAAAGATTTGCAAATGGCCAGTAAGCATGTTGAAAGATGCTCAACATCATAGCCATCCGGTAAATGCAAATCAAAATTTAAATGAGATACTGCTTCATACCTACTAGGATGATTAAAATCAGAAAAATAATTTTAGTGAGGATGTGAAGGAATTGGAACTCTTCCACATTGCTGGTGGGATTGTAAAATGGTGCAGTTACTTTGGATAACATGTTGAACATAGAATTACCAAATGACCTAGCATCCACTCCTAGGTGTACATTCAAATCAAGTGAAGACATAAGTGCACACAAAAACTTGTACATGAATATTCAAAACAGTATTATTCATAATAGTAAAAAAATGAAAGCAACCCAGTATCCTTCAACTGATAATGTATCAACAAAATGTGGTACACACACACACACAAAAAAAGAAATGTGGTACACATTCATATAACGGAATATTATTCAACAGTAGAAAAGAATGAAGCACTGATACATGCTACAACATGGTTGAACTCTGAAAACATTATGTTAAATGAAAGAAGTCAGTAATAGTAGACAGTTTCATAGAGACAGAAAGTAGAATACTGGTTACCTAGAACTGGATCAGGGCTTGGCGAGGAAGTAGAATGAGTGCTAGTGGGCATAGGGTTTCTTCTGAGAGATGATGAAAATGTTATAAGATTGATTATGGTGATGGTTGCACAAGTTTGCAAATATATTTAAAACCATCGAATTATACACTTTAAATCGATGTATATGAACTATATTTTAGTAAAGCTATTACTGAAAAAAACCTGTAAACACTTAAAGGGAAAAAATAGTAGGGGAGATGACAGAAGACAAAAGGTTACCCAAAAAATGTAAGCTGGAAAGGAGATAGATAAGTGGTTACTGGCTTAGCAGAACAGAAAAAGCTGAAATCCAAGTGCCTAGATGAGGGATACCAGTGAGAGTCAAGCCTTTATCTTTATCTTTCTTAGTAACAGCTTCATAAGCTATAATTCACATAAACATGAAAAAAAAAAAACTCAGAAATGAAGGGACCATGAATTTTAGAAGGAAGGAGTGAGGCTTGAGAATGAAAACAGGGCATGGTTGGGAAACCATCCTTTTCTAATTCTGGACTAGATGATTTATTTTCTGAAGATTGAGCCAAGTACAGCAGAGGGCTGGGGTAAGTCAAGATGAACAGGGAATGAATGAAAGTCTGAATCCTGAGATATCTATTTCCTAACCCCTTCATATATCCCTAAATGCAGGCAGCCAGACTTATACTTCCCAGCAGAAGATTGGTAGATTTTTCTGAAACAGTCCCAGGAAAAAATACCCTAAAAATTTACATGTGGGAGCCCCCAACTAAGTGTCCAGGTTCCAGGTATATCCTACTGTCATAAATCTTAACCCACCACAGTATCAGCATTTTAATACCTGACTCTTAAGTATGATGGAGATCTCAGGAATGCTACTAACATTAAAGATGGAGGCCAAAACAAAAGAAAAAAAAAAAAAGAAGGTGATGAGAAAAATTAGAGATAGAACAAGGAGCTGAAAAAACTTTAAAAATCCTACTATGCTCAAGGTGGTAAAAGCTGATACTCCCATCCATAAAGCAAGAACTGCAGGCTGTAAAAAACATGAAAGAACTTTTAGAAATTAAAAGCTCTGAAGGATAATGTTAAGAAACATCTCAGAAAGTAAATAGAAAATAAATAGAAAATAAGAGGAATAAAATTTAATTGACAGATAAACCCACAAAGTCCATCATCCAAGTAACAGGAATTCCAGAAAGATAAAACAGAGGAAACAGGAGAAGAGATTATCAAAGACATAATACAAAAAATTGCCAACTGAAGATATGAAACTCTGGGTTGAAATAGTTTATCAAGGGCATAGCAATGACTGCCAAAAGCATATCATTGTATAAATCTTGAGAGTCAGAATGGCACTAGAGTTCTCAACCTTCTTCATTAGAAGACATGAAGCAGTCTTAAAACTCATAAGGAAAATGGTATCCAAACAAAGATTCTCTTTTTAGACTAATATAAATTAAATGGGAAGGCAGAATACAGACATTTTCAGGTGAAAAAAATTATCTATAATCCAGCCTGTCTCATGAAACTCCTAGAGGATGTGCTTCTTAAAATAAGGACACAAGCTATGGAAAAGAAAGACTTGGGACCCAGAAAATGTGCTCTAACTGGAAATTTTCAATAGTACCAAAGGAAGTCCAGGAACAACTCTAGTCTAGTTCGGAGCAGGAGGATGGAGACTCTAGGCAAAATGTTTCCAGAAGAGAAGAGAATGAAAATATTCCCTGATGAAGTTTTGATCAACTGAAAAAATAATGTTGAGAGGAATTTTATAGTTCTATTGGAAAAGAATTAGTTATAAGGTAACCAAAAAAAAATTGTTCCAGATGGAAATATGATAATTTTGTCCTAGATAGTTCAGTTATGGTTAATATTCACAAAGTCATGTAAACTATTGATTTAAATAAAAACTGTAATACAACTTAAGTTGGGAGAATATAAGGAGGGAAAATATAGACAAGGAGACATAAGAGTGCTAAATCTTATCTTTCATAATAGACAACCAGTAGACAGTATCTAAAATTGGTAATGTTATTTAGAAACATGGACATAAACCAGAAGAAATACCTTGAAAGGTTAAAGGAGCAGGAATCAGAGAAAGGGTGGCGTAGGAGACTACTTTTTTAAAAAAATTATAAACCTTATGGTGGTATATACATGTAATTATTTTGATGAAATACCAAGACCAGGCACAGCCAAATAAATAATAAAAACATTTTTTTTAAAATCTCCACTTAAAAAAGACATTCCACTTAAGATTTAGAAAATGAAGCCCGCCCCCCCCCCCACCAAAAAAAAATCCATGGGAGAAAATAATAATGTAAGAGCTAAAAATATGTCCACATAGTAGTTTTCTCTCTGTTTTTCCCTAATTTATTTAGGAAAAAGTCTGTATTTCTAATAACTGACCTTAGGGTGTCTGGTTGATTATCTTTGTAGGCTTTGAACACAGACAGTTTAAAAATATCAACTCGCCTGAGCTTGTTGGACCAAGAGTTGTCTGAAAAGAATGTGCAGCTCCAGAGCAGCACAGCTGAGGAGAAAATAAAGATTTCAGAACAAGTACAAGCCCTCCAGAGAGAAAAGGATCAGCTGCAGAGACAAAGAAACAGCGTGGATGAGAAACTTAAAAATGGTACCGTGTTGTCACCTGAAGTAAGTCAGTATGCTTTGGAACTGGAAGTACTGTATGACGGATCACTTGGATGATTTCCTTCACCTTTGCTACCCAAACATAAAAATGATAAACCTGATCAACTTTGTTTCCTTGAGACTTTGTCAGATGTACTGAGTTTCCTTGTCACCTGTTTGGTGCCATAAGCCAGGCTTGACTAGAGACTGTGATGTCCTCTTATGGAGGTCCATGAATGTGGCCCCTTCCTAGCATTGCCAGGGATAGGGAGACTCACACTTGCCTTGAGTATGGCCTTTCTCAGCTGAGGTTTTCAAAGAACACAGAAAATGATTTGAGGGACTCTTTTTCTCATTTCTTCTAAAGAAGGTACCTTTTCTTTATGCATCTTTCTTGGGTGATACTTGGTAATTCATCATCTATAACAAAGGCCTAGAGCATTAAGGGTTAATTGTTTTAGAAAGTACGGGAGCATTGTTCCACACTAAGTCCTAGCCAAGTAGATATGCAAAATTTAGCCCCCAATAGAAATACCTTTTAGGAGTTTTCATTTAGGGGACCATGTGGCTTCTCTTCATCATTATTTTTTAAACTATGTAAACAATGTTGCATTTATTGGCTACCAAATTGTCCCAGATTTTGTTTTTTTTTTCCAAAATTTTATTTCAGTTGGCAGTGGTAACCATAACTTATTATTTTATCAGACAGAGATGAACTTTTGAGCCTGGATTTTCTCTGCAAATATTATGGTCAATGTCCAAAGTAAGGGAAAGTTACTAACAAAAAGTAAGTGGCTGGGAATCACCTTGCTGTATCTTGTAGTGTTTTAGATTTGAGCAAGTATGAGAAGTTGAAGGGCTGGTTAAGAAGGAACAGGGGAGAGGATTTAATGACATTATTGTTCATTGAGTTGATAAAAGAAATCAAAGACAAACTTGACTGGAGGTTATGTGACATTATGAGCTTCTACTGCCCTATTTTATAACTTAATTTGGGTAGCTTTGCCAAGGACCACAGAATGAGGTTTTCCCCTCAAGGCTGTCAAAGTCAACCCCCAGCCCTGCAGATCTAAAGGTCTGAGAGGCTAAAATTCAGCAAAACGTTTGAGCATTTAAGGAATTCTTGAGTGCCCAGGACAGTTCCTGGGCCCTATGGAGGAAACAAAAAAGTGGAAAACATTTTGCTTCTCTTGAGGAATTCTACTCCATCTAAGGAGAAGAGACAGAGAGATGAGAAAACTCTAAATCTTGATGAATATAAAAATCAAGTTATAGATAATGTAATAAAGCTATTTTGTTGTTGTTGTTTAGTTACTAAGTCATGCCCGAATCTTTTGCAACCCCATAGCCTGTGGCCCGCCAGACTCCTCTGTCCGTGGAATTTCCCAGGCAAGAATACTGCAGTGGGTTGCCACTTCCTTCTCCAGGGAGTCTTCCTCACCCAGGGATCAAACCCACGTCTCCTCATTGGCAGGCAGATTCTTTATCACTGAGCCACCAGGGAAACCTAATAAAGCTATACTTAATACATTATTTATCCAAAGCAATGCAGTGATCATTTGGTGGAAGATTGAATTAAGGCAGCATTGGTGAATCAGGATCTTGAGCTGGATTATGAAAAACATGGTATGTATTGATAGATATAAGAAAGAAGGTCATTTTAGATAGAACACTGTAATACAATTTTTAAAGGTACAGTTACTATAAAATATTGGCTATATTCCCTGTGTAGTATAATATATCCTTGTAGCCTGTCTTACTCCCAGTTGATTGTACCTCCCACTCCCCAACCCCTATTATGTGCCCTGCCACTGGTAACCACTATGTTGTTCTCTGTATCTGTGAGTCTGCTTCTTTTTTTGCTGTTATATTCACTAGTTTGTTGTAAGTTTTAGATTCTACGTATAAGTGATACAGCATTTGTCTTTCTCTGTCTGACTCACTTACTATAGGGCCCTCCAGGTCCATTCTTGTTGCTGCTGCAAATGGCAAAATTTTGTTTTTATGACCAAGTAGTATTCTGGCACCTAACTCCAGTACTCTTGCCTGGAGAATCCCATGGATGGAGGAGCCTGGTAGGCTGAAGTCCATGGGGTCGCTAAGAGTTGGATATGACTGAGCGGCTTCCCTTTCACTTTTCACTTTCATGCACTGGAGAAGGAAATGGCAACCCACTCCAGTGTTCTTGCCTGGAGAATCCCACGGACGGGGGAGCCTGGTAGGCTGCTGTCTGTGGGGTCTCACAGAGTCGGACACAACTGAAGCGACTTAGCAGCAGCAGTATTTCTTTGTGTATATATACCACATCTTTATCCATTCATCTATTGATGGACACTTAGGTCGCTTCCATACCTTGGCAGTTGTAAATAAAGCTGCTATGAACATTGAGGTGCATGTATCTTTGCAAATTAGTTTTTCTTCCCAGATATGTACCCAGGAGTAGAATTTCTGGGTCATATAGTAGTTCTTTTTCAGTGTTTTGAGAACCCTCCATACTGTTTTCTACAGTGGCTATAACCAAATTACATTCCCACCAACCGTGTATGAGAAATTACTTTTCTTCATATCCTCACCAACATTTGTTATTTGATGATTGCCATTCTGACAGGTGTGTATCACACTGTGGTTTTTTATTTGCATTTCCCTGATGATTAGCGATGTTGAATATCTTTATTCTCATATACCTGTTGGCCATATGCAGTTCTAGAGGGTCAGTTCTTATCTTCAAGAAACATTTGAGTTTCTATTTTATGAGGAATTCTGTAACTAAAAACGCTGTAATGTTTTGTGAAACATTTGGTGAAAATACAGCACAATGCATGATACTTATTTGGCAGCCACCATGGATTGGTTTGAGGGAAAGGTAGAAGAATGGTAATGCCCATTAGACCCAAGATCTAGTAAGATCTTAGAATATGACGAAGTCCAAGTTATACTATTTCATTTAAAATGAGTGATTTCTATTGTATTATATCTAGGAAGAACATGTTCTTTTCCAACTTGAAGAAGGGATTGAAGCTTTGGAAGCCGCAATTGAATACAAGAATGAAAGTATCCAGAGTCGCCAGAACTTGCTCAGAGCTTCATTTCAAAACCTCTCTCATAGTGAAGCAAATGTCTTAGAAAGACTAATTTGCCTGAGTCCTGTTGAGATTAGAGCTGTTCTTTTCAGATATTTCAATAAGGTTTGTTTTTCAGGGACAGAGGGTTTTCTTATAAATAGGGATCAAGATGGGTATACAGCTCACATATATGTAGACTTTACAGTACTGAATGTTGTCATCTGAAATCTTTGTGCTTATCCAAGTATTGTAGGCCTTAATTTTAGTGAGGTTCTTAAAATTGAAGGGTTGCTTGAAAGGAGTATGCTTTTTGAAATAGTTTTAAAATCCAAAGAATTTAATCCCTATATTCTTCAGGCACTATTAGTTGGATATTTTCTAGATTTGGTTGTTCCTACTTAGCATTCATGAAAAATCAAGGGACCCTCCAGGTTTGGATTCCCTTTCCTTCATTGCTGGGTAGGGGTACCTATACTTTCTCATCATACTCTATGAACTGAAATAGAGATGAAATGGTACATCAGTGACAAAAAGATAGTGATCGATTTTAGCATTAACCTGGGTGTGCTTAATATAAATTAAGATATTTTATACAGATTTGACAGTTTACTGATAGAGATTTCATAACATTGAAAATTCATAACATTGAAAATTATATCCATCTTTTCTCCAATGTCTTCTCATAATATATATATTATGAAATGTTAAGCAAGTAGATTACTTTTTTCTCTGAAAAATATATTCAGTTTAAGATAATATACAATTAATGAAAAATAAAACACTGAAGTTTTAAAATAAAGTTCTAATTCTGTGAGACAAGTAAAATAAAGATGAAGAAATTAATAGAAGTGTTATACACAGCCCTCCTCTTGGATAATGATTATCAGAATGATTACACTTCTATCATTGATGTGAGCGCATCCCATCACTGGGTGTTTGGAGGGCAGAAATAATGGTACATATTGTCTGAGGCTTTGATACAGATAACTCTTTTGTGGTGGTCTTAGTGCAAGGGCCAAGGTCAGTGGATTTTTCTGATCTTAAGAACCCTTGATAGAAATTAGTATTTTTCTAGAGAGAAGGTCTTTACATTATTAAGAAGTACTGTGACACAGATATTGTCTGAAGTGTTTTTACTTTATATCAGTGCAGAGAGGAACCCACTGGACTAAAAGTACAGTCTCAGGCCAAACTCTATTTATAGGTGAAAAAATTCTGTCACTTATTTATAACATTCACTTTGGAGTTAAAAATGAGAATAATCTAGATGTTACAAGAGTCTTTAGAATTCTTGATATTTTTTTAGACTGGGAAAATAGTTATAGGATTACAAAGGTAAACTACAAAGATTATGTCTAAGAAATGATGGAGGGGTGATGGTTAGACCAACATTATATTTATTTATTTATTTATTGGGGGAATTTATTTATTTATTTATTTTAAAAATTGGAGGTTAATTACTTTATACTATTGTATTGGTTTTGCTATACATCAACATGAATCCGCCACAGGTATATATTTAAAATGAAGTTGTTACCAGTTCAGAATCCCAACAAATTAAAAAGGCTGTTAGGTTATTTTGTGGGTTTGTTACAAAGCATTTGCCTAGTTATACCATGGTGATTAAGGGCGTTCATCTTTATGAAGTCTAAGGAAAAGTAAATTAATCTATTATATTAGGTTGTCTAAGACAGTTAAAAGGTCAAAAAATGTCTTTGCTAGGTGGTTAATTTGCGAGAAGTTGAACGGAAACTAAAGTTACAGAATGAAGAAATTAAAATGAAAGTTCTGGAACGGGATAATGTGGTTCGTGAGTTAGAATCTGCACTGGAACATCTGAAATTTCAGTGTGACCGGAGACTGATCCTCCAGCAAAAGGAACATGAGCAAAAAATGCAGCTTCTGTTACATCATTTCAAAGGTAACTGCCTCTTCTCATCAGCTGTGTGAAGATGATGTAGAAGAGGAGGGGGATCAGGAAAGGAATTGGGTCAGTTAAAGCCTAACATGCATAAATAATTACTGCTAACACATGTTTTGTGCTTTGTGTGTTTGGGTCCACATGCTGGGATACCCCTATGGATGTAAGGCACTTCATGCTTGAAGTGCCATCTCCTCTGCCTGTCTCCAGTGACACACAGAGAACTGCTGCAACCCTGTTAGTTATTGGTCTAGTTACTATGTAGGAATGTGGGATGACATCTGGCTTGGTGATATATAGCTGAAAAGTTCCCCATTTCTAGCATATAGAACCTTGATATTTAAATCACTTTACCTTTATAAAATTAAAGTAATAGGTTCTATAAGATTTCTGGTTATAGTTCTCCTTTTAGTTATATCAGTTGTAAATTTTATGCATTAAAGATTATAGCTTAGGTCAAAATTAGTCTACCATTGATGGGCACATACTGTTTCTTAGCATATAGTAGTTTAGTTCAGCTGTCAACTGTGGTGTGGAAAGACTTGTCATAGCAGTTGGTTCACAATACCTGGGCTTATGACTGGTACACACACAGTTCTTATGGCAACAAAATCACTGCCTGGCGATACTTCAGTGCCTGGAATACTTCAGTTCAGGCAGCTTAGCTGTTGAGTCTTCATTCTCGTGAATCTAGAGCTGGAAATGTGGTAAAAGAGATCCGGAAGAAGCAACCCAAGTAAGCAGAAAATTGGAAAATCTGTGCATTGGAGTGTTGAGGCAGTCTGCCTGTAAGTTAAATTTTATAACCAATTAATTAGCAACTAGTTGCCTGATGACAGGACTTCCTTGACTGGATTCCATACGTTATTTCATTCAAACACGTTCTCTTTACATCGTGTTATTCTGTCTTACGTCTCTAAAAGTGATCTTTTAATAGAATTTTTAATATGTTTTTTCAAGTGATTGGCATTCTACAAAAATGCTCATGCTATAGCCAAATGAGAACATTTTAAAAATCATTCATTACTATAGCTGGGACAAGTTTTTCATAACTAAGTTGTAACTGAAAATATTTATGTAGGAAACATTCTGTGCAAAATTCTTAAAGAGATGGGAATACCAGGCCACATTACCGGTCTCCTGAGAAACCTATATGCAGGTCAAGAAGCAACAGTTAGAAGTGGACATGGAACAACAGACTGGTTTGGGAAAGGAGTACGTCAAGGCTGTATATTGTCACCCTGCTTATTTAACTTATATGCAGAGTACATCATGCAAAATTCTGGGTTGGTTGAAGCACAAGCTGGAATCAAGATTGCTGGGAGAAATAACAACCTCAGATATGCAGATGATACCACTCTAATGGCAGAAAGTGAAGAGGAACTAAAGAGCCTCTGGATGAGGATGAAAGAGGAGAGTGAAAAAGCTGGCTTAAAATGCAACATTCGGAAAACTAAGATCATGGCATCTGGTCCATCACTTCATGGCAAATAGGTGGGGAAACAATGGAAACAATGACAGACTTTATTTTCTTGGGCTGCAAAATCACTGTGGATGGTGACTGCAGTCACGAAATTAAAAGATGCTCCTTGGAAGATAAGCTATGACAAACCTAAACAGCGTATTGAAAAGCGGAGATAATTGCTTTGCTGATAAAGGGGTGGGTCTGTATAATCAAAGCTATGATTTTTCCAGTAGTCACATATGGATGTGTGAGTTGGACCATAAAGAGGGCCGAGTGCCAAAGAATTGATCCTTTTGAATTGTGGTGCTGGCGAAGACTCTCAAGAGTCCCTTGGACAGCAAGGAGATCAGTCCTAAAGGAAATCAACCCTGAATATTCATTGTAAGAAATGATGCTGAAGCTGAAGCTCCAATACTTTGGCCACCTGATGCAGAGCTGACTCATTGGAAAAGACCCTGACACTGGGAAAGACTGAAGGCAAAAAAAATAAGGGGGTAACAGAGGATGAGGTGGTTTGATGGCATCATTGATTTAACAGACATAACTTTGAGCAAACTCTAGGAGATAATAAAGGACAGGAAGCCTGCATGCTATAGTTTATAGTGTCACAAAGAGTCAGACACAACTGGGCAACTGAGCCCAGGACCATTTTCTAGATTTACCAGCAGGAGAGAGTAGGTCTGAAAGTGTATTTCTGAAGATGAGTAAACTGAATTTTACTGGTTATAGAACATAAAGGGGACTGTTGTCTAAATATTAGAAGTTTTAAGTTATATTGTGGCATAAACTAGAGGTTTACTTATAGCTTTTTCCCCTCTTCTCTTTTCCTGGTGGTTTTTCCTTTGTAATTTAATTTTTCAGCCTCTTCTGACAGGTTTCTGGTTTTTCTGGTTGTATATTTCTTTTTTATTTTCAAGTTTCTTGGCCACGCCACAAAGCATGTGGGATCTTAGTTCCCTGACCCGGAATGGAACCCACGCCCAGTCTTTTTTTCTTAAGCTGCTGCTGCTGCTAAGTCACTTCAGTCGTGTCCGACTCTGTGAGACCCCATAGACAGCAGCCCACCAGGCTCCCCCATCCCTAGGATTCTCCAGGCAAGAACACGGGAGTGGGCTGCCATTTCCTTCTCCGATGCATGAAAGTGAAAAGTGAAAGTGAAGTCGCTCAGTCGGGTCCGACCCTTAGTGACCCCATGGACTGCAGCCCACCAGGCTCTTCCGTGTATAGGATTTTCCAGGCAAGAGTACTGGAGTGGGGTGCCATTGCCTTCTCCATTTTTTTCTTAAAGCATTGCATTTATTTTTAAAATTAATCTATTTATTTATTTTGGGTTGCACTGGGTTTTTGTTGCTGCACAGGCTTTCTCTAGTTGCGGAGATTAGGGGCTACTCTTCACTGCGATGTGGCAGGCTTCTCATCATGATGGCTTCTGTTGTAGAGCACAGACTTTAGGCGCAGGGGCTTCAGTAGTTGCAGCACACCAGCTCAGCAGTAGCAGCTGACAGGCTCTAGAGCACGTGCTCAGAGGTTGTGGCGCATGGTGTTAGTTGCTTCTCGGCATGTGGAATCTTACTGGACCAAAGATCGAACCCATGTTCCCTGTATTGGCAGATGGATTCCTGTCTACTGTGCTACCAGGGAAGTTCCCTGGTTGTATATTTCTTGGGCCTATAAACCTTAGGCTTATGACTTTTATATATCCACAGTTCCTGATATAAACTTTAAGACACTGATGCAGCTGGACAGAGTTCCAAATGTAGACCTTACTACTGATGTTCTGAGGATAAATTTAGTTAGTAACTACTCAAAAAGTACTTATGAATTATGAAAAATACATAGTTTTAAGGGTTAGGATGGGGAAGGGCTCATCCTACTTTGAAAACATTTTACAGGCAGTAGAATCCATATTGTAGCTGAAAACAAATCCATTCAAGGAACAGATAAACATGTAACATACTTCTCATCCTTTAAATAGAGTGTGGGAGCTCTGTTAGGATTTTCAGTCATTTATTTTAAACTGATTTTAAATGTAAATTTCTGTTTTATAGAGCGAGATGGGGAAGGCATTGTGGACACTTTAAAAAATTATGAAGATAAAATCCAGCAGCTGGAAAGAGATCTATATTTCTATAAGAAAACCAGCAGAGATCTGAAGAAGAAACTCAAGGGACTGGTAGGGGAAGCAATTCGGCAGCAACTAGTACTATCAGAAAGTAAGAAATTTAGCATTACCTATTGCACCAACACCATAGCACGGTTTGCCATGAAGCCTCTCTCAACTGATTGGATTATTTAGAATTCTGTCTCTGTAACAAAAATGGTTGTCTAGTCTATGTTAAGACAGAGCCACTGGATAAAAGAATAAAAGAACAAATGTATATGTGTGTAGGAAATGATCATTTATTGGATTGTCTACCATGTACCAGGGATTCCTATATTTTCTAACTCACTAAAATTCTTAAAATAACCCTAAATATAGGATAGCTGCTGTTTTCCTGTTTTATAGGAAATGAAGCCTTCTGATTATCATAAAAAGTAAAATAAATAGAGAATAATAAAGGTAAAACAATATCATATGTATATCTAAGATCACTCAGGTTTTTCCATATTGTAATCTCTGGAAATTCAAAAATATAATAAAACCATTGTTGAGACTAGGATGTTTTCTTGCATAATTATATGTAGATATGTAGAAATACCACCTTCCTCAATGAAGTGATAAAACATGACAAAGAACTTTGCAAAAGCAAAAACTGCCATGAAGGTGATATATCTATGATTAAAACATATTGTCTTTAAGCCCACCAGTAGAGAGCAACCAATATCTCTAAAATAATATATTCTCTTTTTATAAAAAAATTAGCCTTCCTTTGGAGAAAGTATTCTTCTAATAAGTTAAGAATGGTTTTGAAAGTTGACTTTACAGTCTTTTTTAGAAACACAACTACTTTGTACCTGTAAAGAAAACTATTGGGTTGTTAAAAAAATTTATTCAGGTTTTTCTGTACCAGCTTATGAAAAAACCCAAACGAACTTTTTGCCCAACCCAGTACTTAAAGATGATTACAAGAGGTAAACAGTACACCTGAAACTAATATAATGTTACATATCAATTATATTTCAACTTAAAAGATAATTATAAAAATTGAACCAAGGATGAGATGGCTGGATGGCATCACGGACTCGATGGACGTGAGTCTGAGTGAGCTCCGGGAGATGGTGATAGACAGGGAGGCCTGGCGTGCTGCGATTCATGGGGTCCCAAAGAGCTGGACACGACTGAGCGACTGAACTGAACTGAACTGAAAAACTGAAACCATAAAAAATAGGGTCCAGTAGAGAATGATATATGTGTACAATGAAAAGATGTGTGCTGAATATATAATGTAAGCAGAATTAACATAGTTTTAAATCTTAAAACTCAGTAATATTTTATTTTTCTGTTGCTGTTATTTTGTTTTTTAATTAATTTATTTATTTTAATTGGAGGTTACTTACTTTATAATATTGTAGTGGTTTTTGCCATACACTGACATGAATCAGCCATGGGTGTACATGTGTTCCCTATCCTGAACCCACCTCCCACCTCCCTCCCCATCCCATCCAGTACACCAGCCCAGAGCACCTTGTCTCATGCATTGAACCTGGACTGGAGATCTATTTCACATATGATAATATACATGGTGCTGTATATTCAGTGGTGTTCTCTCAGATCATCTCACCCTCACCTTCTCCCACAGAGTCTAAAAGTCTGTTCTTTACATCTGTGTCTCTTATGCTGTCTTGCATATAGGGTCATCATTACCATCTTTCTAAATTCCATATATAATGCATTAATCTACTGGATTAGTGTTTTTCTTTCTGACTTACTTCACTCTGTATAATAGGCTCCAGTTTCATCCATCTCATTAGAACTGATTCAAATGCATTCTTTTTAACAGCTGAGTAATACTCCATTGTGTATATGTACCACAGCTTTCTTATCCATTCATCTGCCAGTGGACATCTAGGTTGCTCCCATGTCCTGGCTATTGTAAACAGTGCTGTGATGAACATTGGTGGACATGTGTCTCTCTCAGTTCTGGTTTCCTCGTTGTGTATGCCCAGCAGTGGGACTGCTGGGTTGTATGGCAATTCTATTTCCAGTTGTTTAAGGAATCTCCACACTGTTCTCCATAGTGGCTGCGCTAGTTTGCATTCCCACCAACAGTGTAAGAGGGTGCCCTTTTCTCCGCACCCTCTCCAGCATTTATTGTTTGTAGACTTTTTGATAGCAGCCATTCTGACCAGCGTGAGATGGTACCTCATTGTGGTTAAAACTCAGTAATATTTTAGAAAAGTAGTTCTAATGTTACTTTATATTTATTGTATATATCATTTGTAGGCATTTTCCCAAACAGTTCTATTTAGTCCTAAACTCGGTAAACCAGTATATGCTAACTCCATTTTTAGATGTGGGAATTAAAGCTTAGCGTGGCCCAGTGACTCAAAATCAGACCAGTAAATAGAACATGGTCTAAGGTCCCTGGTCTTCTAACTCCTGGTTCTGTGTTCTAGTAAAAAGTCATTTTAGGATAGAGATGTGATACAAACATACCAATTCTGCCAAAGAGACCAACTTTTATGATTTCAGCGTAGTAATACAGAGGTATTTACTCATATAAGCAAAACATTTACTTGAAATTCTTCCTGTGACATATAGCTGAACCTTTTACTTGAAATGCTATCTGCAAAAAACTAAAGTGTAAACAGGTATTAAGTAGGGAACAAAGCAATTAGCATAAAGCCATTTTTGCTTTAAAAATACACTTTCAAATTTGAGATATCTGAAATTAGCTGTTACTGTTTAAATGGCCCATTTTTATACTCCTGAGTCCACTAGACATCTCTTAAAATGACAGTGTGGTGTATGGTGGTAAAAAGGCTTAAAAAACCTAATTCTTCATCATGCTCTTTAATGAAACAAACACAAAAAGCTAAAAAAAAAAAAAAGTTAAATAATCTTGGAGATGTGTAAAGTGAGGATAACTCATATCTTACCAACTTACCTGGGAAGTCTAGTCTTTTTTTTTGACCTTGTAACTTGCAGGATCCTAGTTCCCTGACCAGGGATGAAACCCAGGCCCCTGGCATTGAAAACTCAAACTCCTAACCACTGGACTACCAGGGAATTCCTGGAGGTAGACGTCTTAATGATGTTGAAGATGTTATCTCAGCTAATTTGCTATTTCCCCTGCTGCTGCTGCCAAGTCACTTCAGTCGTGTCCGACTCTGTGTGCCCCCATAGACGGCAGCCCATCAGGCTCCCCTGTCCCTGGGATTCTCCAGGCAAGAACACTGGAGTGGGTTGCCACCTCCTTCTCCAATGCATGAAAGTGAAAAGTGAAAGTGAAGTCGCTCAGTCGTGTCCGACTCTTTTCGACCCCATGGACCGCAGCCTACCAGGCTCCTCTGTCCATGGGATTTTCCAGGCAACAGTACTGGAGTGGGGTGCCTAGAACCATCTTAAATATCTTTATTTTTAGCTATAAAAAGTAATATATAGTCATTATAGAAAACTTTGAAAATATAGAAAAAAAAATCAGAAAAAATCACCCACAATTCTACCCACAACTATTAATATTTCAGCATAATTCTTTTCAGTGATCTCCTTATGCTTTAAAAAAATTCATTTGGATTCATATTGGTGAAATAACTTGTACTATATCCTATTTCAAAATGCTGCTCTAATATAATGGAACCCTTCTCCACGTTCCAATATGCTAGAGGCTGTTCACTTTGGAGACCTGCTGCAGATATGGGAACAGCCTGCCGTGAGATTTTTTTAAATGAGACTGTTTGAATTATAAAATATAGCTGCTTAAGTATATCAAATTTTGAGTTCCCTAAGATATAGAGAGTTTTTTTTTAGCTCTTTTTTAAAAAATAAATATTTATTTTAATTGGAGGCTAATTACTTTACAATATTGTATTGGTTTTGCCATACATTGACATGAATCCACCACGGGTATACATATGTTCCCCATCCTGAACCCTCCACCTCCCTCCTCATCCCATGCCTCTGGGTCATCCCAGTGCACCAGCCCTGAGAATCCTGTATCATGCATCAAACCTGGACTGGCGATTCGTTTTACATATGATAATAAACATGTTTCAGTGACACTCTCCCAAATCATCCCACCCTCGCCCTCTCCCACAGAGTCCACAAGACTGTTCTATACATCTGTGTCTCTTTTGCTGTCTCGCATACATCTTTCTAAATTCCATATATGTGTGTTATTATACTGTTTTGGTATTTTTCTTTCTGGCTTACTTCACTCTGTATAATGGGCTCCAGTTTCATCCACCTCATTAGAACTGATCTAAATGTATTCTTTTTAATGGCTGAGTAATACTCCATTGTGTATTTGTATCACAGCTTTCTAAATTCCATATATATGTGTTATTATACTGTTTTGGTATTTTTCTTTCTGGCTTACTTCACTCTGTATAATAGGCTCCAGTTTCATCCACCTCATTAGAACTGATCTAAATGTATTCTTTTTAATGGCTGAGTAATACTCCATTGTGTATTTGTACCACAGCTTTCTTATCCATTCATCTGCTGATGGACATCTAGGTTGTTTCCATGTCCTGGCTATTATAAACAGTGCTGCGATGAACATTGGGGGACACATGTCTCTTTCAATTCTGGTTTCCTTGGTGTGTATGCCCAGCAATGGGTCATATGGCAGTTCTGTTTCCAGTTTTTTAAGGAATCTCCACACTGCTCTCCATAGTGGCTGTAGTAATTTGCATTCCCACCAACAGTGTAAGAGGGTTCCCTTTTCTCCACACCTTCTCCAGCATTTATTGCTTGTAGACTTTTGGATTGCAGCCATTCTGACTGGAGTGAAATGGTACCTCATTGTGGTTTTGATTTGCATTTCTCTGATAATGAGTGATGTTGAACATCTTTTCATGTGTTTGTTAGCCATCTGTATGTCTTCTTTGGAGAAACGTATGTTTAGTTCTTTGGCCCACTTTATGACTGGGTCGTTTATTTTTCTGGAATTGAGCTGCAGGTGTTGCTTGTATATTTTTGAGATTAGTTGTTTGTCAGTTGCTTCATTTGCTATTACTTTCTCCCATTCTGAAGGCTGTCTTTTCACATTGCTTATAGTATCCTTTGTTGTGCAGTTCCGTTCAGTTCAGTCACTCAGTCGTGTCTGACTCTTTGCGACCCCATGAATCGCAGCACGCCAGGCCTCCCTGTCCATCACCAACTCCCGGATTTCACTCAGACTCACATCCATCGAGTCGGTGATGCCATCCAGCCATCTCATCCTCGGTCGTCCCCTTCTCCTCCTGCCCCCAATCCCTCCCAGCATCAATCTTTTCCAATGAGTCAACTCTTCGCATGAGGTGGCCAAAGTACTGGAGTTTCAGCTTTAGCATCATTCCTTCCAAAGAAATCCCAGGCCAGATCTCCTTCAGAATGGACTGGTTGTATCTCCTTGCAGTACAAGGGACTCTCAAGAGTCTTCTCTCCAACACCACAGTTCAAAAGCATCAATTCTTCTGGTGCTCAGCTTTCTTCACAGTCCAACTCTCACATCCGTACATGACCACAGGAAAAACCATAGCCTTGACTAGACAGAACTTAGTCAGCAAAGTAATGTCTCTGCTTTTGAATATACTATCTAGGTTGGTCATAACTTTTCTTCCAAGGAGTAAGCGTCTTTTAATTTCATGGCTGCAGTCACCATCTGCAGTGATTTTGGAGCCCCCCAAAATAAAGTCTGACACTGTTTCCACTGTTTCCCCATCTATTTCCCATGAAGTGATGGGACCGGATGCCATGATCTTCGTTTTCTGAATGTTGAGCTTTAAGCCAACTTTTTCACTCTCCACTTTCACTTTCATCAAGAGGCTTTTTAGCTCCTCTTCACTTTCTGCCATAAGGGTGGTGTCATCTGCATATCTGAGGTTATTGATATTTCTCCCGGCAATCTTGATTCCAGCTTGTGTTTCTTCTAGTCCAGCGTTTCTCATGATATACTCTGCATAGAAGTTAAATAAGCAGAGTGACAATATACACGCTTGACATACTCCTTTTCCTCTTTGGAACCAGTCTGTTGTTCCATGTCCAGTTGTAACTGTTGCTTCCTGACCTGCATACAGATTTCTCAAGAGACAGGTCAGGTGGTCTGGTATTCCCATCTCTTTCAGAATTTTCCACAGTTGATTGTGATCCACACAGTCAAAGGCTTTGGCCTAGTCAATAAAGCAGAAATAGATGTTTTTCTGGAACTCTCTTGCTTTTTCCATGATCCAGTGGATGTTGGCAATTTGATCTCTGGTTCCTCTGCCTTTTCTAAAACCAGCTTGAACATCAGGGAGTTCACGGTTCACGTATTGCTGAAGCCTGGCTTGGAGAATTTTGAGCATTACTTTACTAGCATGTGAGATGAGTACAATTGTGCAGTAGTTTGAGCATGTTTTTGCATTTCCTTTCTTTGGAATTGGAGTGAAAACTGACCTTTTCCAGTCCTGTGGCCACTGCTGAGTTTTCCAAATTTGCTGGCATATTGAGTGCAGCACTTTCACAGCATCATCTTTCAGGATTTGAAACAGCTCAACTGGAATTCCATCACCTCCACTAGCTTTGTTCATAGTGATGCTTCCTAAGGCCCACTTGACTTCACATTCCAAGATGTCTGGCTCTAGATGAGTGATCACATCATCATGATTATCTGGGTCGTGAAGAACTTTTTTGTACAGTTGTTCTGTGTATTCTTGCCGCCTCTTCTTAATATCTTCTGCTTCTGTTAGGTCCATACCATTTCTGTCCTTGATCGAGCCCATCTTTGCATGAAATGTTCCCTTGGTATCTCTAATTTTCTTGAAGAGATCTCTGGTCTTTCCCATTCTGTTGTTTCCCTCTATTTCTTTGCATTGATCACTGAAGAAGGCTTTCTTATCTCTTCTTGCTATTCTTTGGAACTCTGCATTCAGATGCTTAAATCTTTCCTTTTCTCCTTTGCTTTTCGCCTCTCTTCTTTAATTAGGTCCCATTTGTTTAGTTTTGCTTTTATTTCCAATATTGTGGCAGGTGGGTCATAGAGGATCCTACTGTGATTTATGTCAGAAAGTGTTTTGCCTATGCGCTCCTCTAGGAGTTTTATAGTTTCTGGTCTTATGTTTAGACATTTAATCCATTTTGAGTTTATTTTTGTGTATGGTGTTAAAAAGTGTTCTAGTTTCATTCTTTTACAAGTGGTTGACCAGTTTTCCCAGCACCACTTGTATATTCTTGCCTCCTTTGTCAAGGATAAGGTGTCCATAGGTATGTAGATTTATCTCTGGGCTTTCTTTTTAGTTCCATTGATCTATATTTCTGTCTTTGTGCCAGTACCACACTGTCTTGATGACTATGGCTTTGTAATAATGCCTGAAGTCAGGCAGGTTGATTTCTCCAGTTCCATTCTTCTTTCTCAAGATTGCTTTGGGTATTTGATGTTTTTTGTATGAAATTATTTGTTCTAGCTCTGTGAAAAATACCATTGGTAGCTTGACAGGGATTACATTGAATCTATAGATCGCCTTGGGTAGTATACTCATTTTCACTATATTGATTCTTCCAATCCATGAACACGGTATATTTCTCCATCTATTAGTGTCCTCTTTGATTTCTTTCACCAGTGTTTTATAGTTTTCTATATATAGGTCTTTTGTTTCTTTAGGTAGATATATTTCTAAGTATTTTATTCTGTTCATTGCAATGGTGATTGGAATTGTTTCCTTAATTTCTCTTTCTGTTTTCTCATCATTAGTGTATAGGAATGCAAGGGATTTCTGTGTGTTGATTTTATATCCTACAACTTTACTATATTCATTGATTAGCTCTAGTAATTTTCTGGTGGAGTCTTTAGGGTTTTCTATGTAGAGGATTATGTCATTTGCAAACAGTGAGAGTTTTACTTCTTCTTTTCCAATTTGGATTCCTTTTATTTCTTTTTCTGCTCTGATTGCTGTGGCCAAAACTATGTTGACTAGTAGTGGTGAGAGTGGGCACCCTTGTCTTGTTCCTGACTTTAGGAGAAATGCTTTCAATTTTTTACCATTGAGGATAATGTTTGCTGTGGGTTTGTCATGTATAGCTTTTATTATGTTGAGGTATGTTCCTTCTATTCCTGCTTTCTGGAGGGTTTTTATCATAAATGGATGTTGAATTTTGTCAAAGGTTTTCTCTGCATCTATTGAGATACTCATATGGCTTTTATTTTTCAATTTGTTAATGTGGTGTATTACATTGATTGATTTGCAGATATTGAAGAGTCCTTGCATCCCTCTGATAAAGCCCACTTGGTCATGATATATGATCTTTTTAATGTGTTGTTGGATTTTGATTGCTAGAATTTTGTTAAGGATTTTTGCATCTATGTTCATCAGTGATATTGGCCTGTAGTTTTCTTTTTTTGTGGCATTTTTGTCAGGTTTTGGTATCACAGAAGAAATCAAAGTATGGATAGAAATGAATGAAATGAAAACACAACAACCCAAAATATGTGGGACACTGTAAAAGCAGTGCTAAGGGGAAGGTTCATAGCAATTCAGGCATACCTCAAGAAACAAGAAAAAAGTCAAATAAATAACCTAACTCTATGCCTAAAACAGCTAGAAAAGGAAGAAATGAAGAACCACAGGGTTAGTAGAAGGAAAGAAATCTTAAAAATTAGGGCAGAAATAAATGCAAAAGAAACAAAAGAGACCATAGCAAAAATCAACAAAGCCAAAAGTTGGTTCTCTGAGAGGATAAATAAAATTGACAAACCATTAGCCAGACTCATCCAGAAACAAAGGGAGAAAAATCAAATCAATAAAATTAGAAATGAAAATGGAGAGATCACAACAGACAACACAGAAATACAAAGGATCATAAGAGACTACTATCAGCAATTATATGCCAATAACTTGCAAAAAATGGACAAATTCTTAGAAAAGTACAGCTTTCCAAAACTGAACCAGAAAGAAATAGAAAATCTTAACAGACCCATCACAAGCACAGAAATTGAAACTATGATCAGAAATCTTCCAGCAAACAAAAGCCCAGGTCCAGATGGCTTCACAGCTGAATTCTACCAAAAATAAACTCTTCCAGAAAAATTGCAGAGGAAGGTAAACTTCCAAACTCATTCTGTGAGGCCACCATCACCCTAATAATTCCAAAACCTGACAAAGATGCCACAAAAAAGAGAGTTTTATATATATAACTCTCTTTATATATATAAACTATATGAATGAAGTATTACATGCTTAATAATCAGTATCCTAGTTAACACATAACAGTTTTAGTATTCAGTTGATTGGGTTTCAGTAGTCCTCTTTTCATTGCCTGCCTGCCAGACTTTATATGCTTTGAATATTTTTAGTATTTCCAAGTAGCAAAGAATTACTCTTTTGACTAAAATATCTTGGTCACTTCTTGTTCATGCTTCCAAGCCCAGTGCATCTGTTTTCTAACATTTTGTGAGGATAAAATCAGTTAATATGGACATGCAATCCATGTACTTGTTTAACTATTTAAAACTATCCTTGTATCAATTAATTTATTTAAATGTCACCCATTAATTAAAAATCTAATAGGCTTAGCTATGAGTGATGGAGGACCTAAAGCTGAATGGAACTCAGGTCCTTGTCAGGGAGCTGATAGTCTCATGGTGGGTTCAGTTGTAAACCAGAGCAGAGCCAGTAAATGATCTATCAGAAGTTAAAATCTAAGGACCATAGTCTTCCTCAGTGGGCCTGAGGTGGGCTTCATGGAAGAGATGGCCACCCCTGGTGCAACTGATATTGACAGAGTATCCTCATATCAATTTAAGTCACTTATAAAACTATGTGTTAGGATATTAGAGTCAGCAGATCTGGTTGGGATCCTAATTTCTTTTACTGCCTGTGTAATTACAGATGAATTAAATCTTTGTTTAGTCTGTTCAATTAGTGGTGAAATTCTGGAAAAGGGAAACTGTATTATGAGGAATCTAAGTGGGCTTGGGAGTGAACCTTTCCATTGAGCCCATCCCTGCCCTTTCTCTTATGATCTTTAAAAACTAAGATGCCTGGCTTCCTCCCCCAGACACTATGACCTCGGTATCAGGATTTCTTTTTTCATTGAAATATAGTTGATTTACAATATTGTGTTAGTTTCAGGTGTACAGTAAAGTGATCCAAATACACACACACACACAGAGATACATACATACACACACGCTTCCCTGATAGCTCAGTTGGTAAAGAATCCATCTGTAATGCAGGAGACCCCAGTTTGATTCCTGGGTCAGGGCGATCTGCTGGAGAAGGAATAGGCTACCCACTCCAGTATTCTGGCCTGGAGAATTCCATGGACTGTATAGTCCATGGGGTCACAAAGAGACACAACTGAGTGACTTTCACTTATCACTTATATACACACACACTCTGTTTCATATTCCTTCCCATTATAGGTTATTAGGCATCAGGAGTTTTAAAAGTTTCCAGGTGACACTAATGTGCAGCAAACTTTGGAAGCCACTGTGATCAACTTTGTACCTGCTAATTCCATTTTGAGGATCTATGTCATTTGCCAGTTCAGGTTTTTTGTTTGTGAGAATTTTAAAAACTAGAAAATCAATCCTTTTTTTTTTTTTATTGAGGTAGAGTTGATGTATGATGTTATGTAAGTTTCAGGTGTACAACAGAGTTATTCTCAATTTTTAAACGTTATATAGAAAATCAATTAAATTTAAACCAGGTTCACAAACTAAAATGGCTGCAGGAGCCAGGAAGCCAGAGTGAGCAGTGGGGCTACAACAGCCATCCACACTGGCAGGGGCAGCTCTTTTCTGGCTGCTGTTGCCAGGCAGAAATTGTTAATTTCTCTCCTTTTTCTATAAAATCCGGAAATCTGTATTTTTATGTGAAACTTTTCACTTTTTAAATTTTGCATATTATTTTATAGGCTAAGTAAAACAAATCTGTGGGCCAGATTTGGCTTTGGAGCTGCCAGTGTGCACCTTCTGTTTTAAAACTTGATATACGCAGGACCAGAAGTGTACTAATTGCCTCATCAACGTTAAAGTTGGCATTTTTCTCTGCATTAGGTCTAGTACCTATATGGACTTTCTTTAAGTTTTGTCTTTGATATTAGATGATTCTATAATTTGACGGCCTCAAGCTTTGCTGTCTTAACTCACTCCTATCAGTCATTCCAGCCGAATGGTTCCCTCTGAGGGGTATGCTGTCATTTCCATTTTGATGGTGGGAGCTGTGGTATTTATCCCAGAGTACGCTCAGATGGAAGAACCCTGCTCTCTTGCTTGGAGTCCCACCCAAGACTAGATTTTCACACACATGGCTTCCCTGGTGGCTCAAAGGTTAAAGCGTCTGCCTGGAATGCAGGAGACCTGGGTTCGATCCCTGGGTAGGGAAGATCCCCTGGAGAAGGAAATGGCAACCCACTCGAGTACTCTTGCCTGGAGAATCCCATGGAGGGAGGAGCCTGGTAGGTAGGCTACAGTCCATGGGGTCACAAAGAGTTGGACATGACTGAGTGACTTCACTCACTCATGCTAAGTCAGAAGATTCCCTGGAAATATGACCAAGATTTGGGCTGTAATTCACCAGTGGCAAGCCCAGCAGAGGCAGGTGTGGAAGAGCTCCACAGAGGCCAAAAGGACTCCTGTGTTTCTATGGGTGCCAAAATCGCTAGAAAACTTTCAATTTTGTTCCATTAATAAAGAATTCTGAGTTATTCACATGCAAATGCCTCTGAGTGAAATAATTCATTTTTACACTTAAGTCACTTAACAACACAAGCTGGAAGACATAATTTATATTGCACGATACTATGATTAAAATACCTGTTTTTAAGGAAACCTCTAATTATTTTTCTGCTTTTTTGATTACTTTTAGATCATGATGCTGGAGATGGAGTTCAGAACCCAGAAAAAGCCGGCCTGGCTTCAGAAGAATTAAAATGGGCATCCAGAACTGAAAGTATGAAATTAAGTGGAAGGGAAAGACAATTAGACAGTTCCACAAGCAGTGTAAGAACACAGCCAAATCCTCAGAAGCTCTGGGAAGATGGCCCAGAATTACCTCCAATGTATAGCTCTGTAGCACCCACTAGTGAGCATTTGTTAAGCAATGAGGACAAAACCGAAGTAGATGAAAATCAGTTTACAAAATCTAACAGTCGACCATCATCCCAAATTCAGCCAGTCAGAAATGTGGGACAGCTGCATGGTGTCACACCTGTAAAGTTGTGTCGCAAAGAGTTACGCCAGATTTCTGCCTTGGAACTATCATTACGACGTTCCAATCTTGGAGCTGGGGTTGGATCTATGACTGCTGATTCCCTTGAAGTAGCAAGGAAAGTGAGTGACTTAAAAACTTAGGCATTTAATAAGGAAAACTTTAATTTAGAAGATGTGTAAGATTCCTTTTTCTAACCTATTAAAAATTAAATTTTAAGTTCACTAGCTCTTCCCTCAGGATAAAGAAGAAGGGGAGGAAAGAATCCTTTTGTATACTGTGAATGTGTGTTTTCTTGCAAGAGTTTTTTGCTCTAATTATTATATAAACTTCAGTTTGGAATTAAGAACTAAATACTGATTTGCCCATCAAATACAACTTGTACATTTTCATATTTTTCAATCACAGAAAATATCCCATTTTACTATTTTGTTACTTATGTTATTTTTGTTAGTTTTCCAAACTTTCACTTGTAAAATAAAACTTTTTCTTAAACTAATTAATGTTTGAGTGGAACAGCAGCAAAACCACCCTGATTTATGGAAATCTGGTCCGTTAGAGTAACCCACTTTCTTACTGACTCCAGTTTTTCGTATCTGATGCTGCTAATGTTTTCTTTTGTTCTTTCTTCTGTTGCTATTGACCCTGACTATCTTACCTGGCACCCAAACTGTTGCCCTGTGTTCAAAGACTTCTAATTTCTAGCCCCTAGGGAGTAGGATTCCTTGGTCCCACTGGTAAAAACCAGTTCCTATAGGAAAAGAAAATCAAACCAAAACTAACTTCTAAATTAGTGAATAGTTTTTATCTCTCTAAAGTATGGTATTAAAAATAATTTAAATTATGAATTAAATAGACTTCTGTGGACTTACCTGGGAATGGAACCATAATATATAATGTTGGCCAATTAGAAACTGCTTCATCCAGCAAATTTACAAACAAAGTTAGAAATTTTATTTGTAACAGAGCCGATTTGAAGCCAGACTGGTTTTAAGCCAGGTTTTGTGTTTTTTTTTTTTTTTTGTCTTTGGTTTGTATGGTATATACTTAATATATACCATATATAATGTGTGATATATGTGTATTGTTTTGCAAAGTCATGTCCAACTCTTTTGTGACCCCATGGACTGTAGCCCACCAGGTTCCTTTGTCCATGAGATTTCCAGGCAAGAATACTGGAGAGATTGCCATTTCCTTCTCCAGGGGATCTTCCTGCCCCAGGGACTGAACCCACATCTCCTGCACTGGCAGGCAGACTCTTCACCACTGAGCCACAGGGAAGACTGATATGTGTATAAAATGGCACAAGGCCAGTGTCTTAAAGCATATCAATCATATATTTAATAATAAGTACAGGTTTATTAATGAAGGTCCTAATTTTAAATTCCTTATAAGATTAAGTAATATTTAGAAATAATTCATATAAGAATTTTTTTTAACTTTGGAATTCTGCTGCCTGCTCAAGAAATTGACACATACTTGTTTTACCTGTGGAAATATAAATGCATTTTCTAAAAGCCAGCTCACTAACAAAACAATAAAATTTATATTAAACCAACAATGAGTAGATTTAATAATGCAAATATGAACTGACTTCTAAATAACAAATATATAATTTTTCCCCTTTTTGGTTAAACATATATCCTTTGTGCTATGATGGATTTCATGTACATACTCAAACACACATGTTAAGAATGCCCTGAATAATATATTCTAGGAATGAAATATATTATAGGAATGAAACTTTTGTCTTTCTGTTTAGTCAGTGCACTTACAAAGGAAACAAAATTTTAAGGCACCTCCCCAAAAACAAGTACAATTTTTCTTACATATACCACTAATAAATTTTGCTCTCATTTCACATGCTGTCCTTAAGTCTGAACATTTTGTCATTGTGTTTGCCTTTTTGCATATGTATGAAATATGTGGGGGGTTTTTTGTTCATTATATTAAGGGTAAAGCGCCTGCCCACAATGTGGGAGACCTGGGTTCGATCCCTGGGTCAGGAAGTTCCGCTGGAGAAGGAAATGGCAACCCACTCCAGTATTCTTGCCTGGAGAATCCTATGAATGGAAGAGCCTGGTGGGCTACGGTCCATGGGGTCGCAAAGAGTCGGACACGACTGAGCGAGCTCACTTCACTTCATACTTTTTCTACCTATAACAGCGTTTGGAAAGAAACATATTTTCCTCCGTAAAGTACTAGTTCATTCCCTAACTCCAGAGTGTTGTAGATAACGGAGTTGGAGAACTCTGTGAATATGGGAACCGTGAGTAGCAAGAACATCAGTGAAGGTGCGTTTGTGCTTTAATGTTTGTTTTCTTTTGCTAATGTTTTTTCCCCCTCAGTTCTTCATATCTTCATGAAGTCAGGGTCCAAGAAGTCAGCAAAAAAATATATATATATGATCTTCGATAATGTGGACTTGATTGCCATTAGCTTGTTTGTAACAACCCAGGTCAATAAAGTGATAAATGCTAATTTAAGGATGGGCGTCTTATATTTTAAAACAAAGGGTCTTATACAGAGTCTTAGAATGAATTGCTAAGGAGTCAAGTCCTTAATGGGATTTTGGTTCTGTAGGCACAAATTCTTACACATTAAATGACATGACATATGTCATTAAAGTATGACATGTTTTGCTCTTTCATTTATTTCCTTAGGCACATACTTAAGATTTTTTAAAACACTAGAGTATTAATAATTAAAGTTCATTGCCCACTCATGTACATAATTCCTCTCTCAACTTCACTGGAATCTTTTAAAGTACTCATGTGTATTTTACATTTAAAGATATAGCCGGCTCCCTTGACCAATACTGATAAAACATTTATATTTTCAAAAATTGAGAGTGAAGCTGAGTGAGATCCTTCCATGATAAATACCTCAAATGCATTGGGTATGCAGTATTTTGAGCTCATCTGGGCAGTAGTGTTCAAAGAGTGTGTATGGGAGCATCGGTCTAATGGGAGAAGTATTTTATCACTGTCATTGTTTCCCTGATGCTGATAATAAAAAAGTACACTGACTTTTCATAAGTTTTATTGGTTTTAAATTCTCTCCAAATAATGCACCCCTCAGAGCTTGCAGCAGGGGTGCCTACTTCCATTCCTTGCTTTGGAATACAGAGCATGCATGACACCACATACTGGAGTAGTGTTTGATTTTTATAATGCTATTTTCATTTTGACCCCAACAATACCAATGTGGCAGTAATTAGAATGAGAAATTATAAAAAGAAAGCTCGGGAAAACTTGATGTTTAGTATTGGCTTTGGATATTTTACATAGTTCTTGTTTGTCCCTTTTTAATCGCTCTTTTCCTAGAAATTTCCACAATGCATCAACAGAATAGCCACTATTTGAAATGCTAGTGGTGTAATTTAATTGAACCCAAATATATTGACTTAGATTTAGGTATTAGTTTCTGTTGGTAAAATATTATACAACACACTGCTACTGAGTTACCTCTGTACCTGAAGAGAAAAATACAGCAATCTCACACTTGGTTATAACAAGCGAGATCCTTATATGCCCAAGGAACAAAACCATTCCCAACAAAAGACTAGAAAACTAAACATTTAAAAATACTTGTGATTAAAGCAGAACAAAAGCAATATATCAATGAAGTAAAATAATATTTTCACACTGTATTGTGTTTTCAAGCTTATTACAGTATATGTTGTTTAGTCACTAAGTCATGTCCCACTCTTGTGATCCTATGGACTACAGACTTCCAGGCTCCTCTGTCCATGGGATTTCCCAGGCAAAAATACTGGAGTGGATTGCCATTTCTTTCTCCAGCAGATCTTCCCAACCCAAGGATAGAACTTGCATCTCCTGCATTGCAGGCAGATTCTTTTGCCACTGAGCCACCAGGGAAAGCAAAATAGATTTTTCAAGTCCAGAGTGGTAAATATTGTTTGAAATTATTTGATCTGAGAGATATCTTAAAAGAAATACTTCTTGGGAATTCCCTGGCAGTCCAATGATTGGGACTCCATGCTCTCACTGCCAAGGACCTGGATTTGATCCCTGGTCAAGGAACTAAGATCTCACAAGCCTTTCAATATAGCCAAAAAAACCCACCACTTTTTGAACCTTGCCCCAAGTAACAACAACAAAATATAGGTAAATTATAGCTTACTTACCCCTCACTCCCCAGAGTTCCAGGATTCAAAAAGCTCTGATAAAAACAGGAGAAAAAAGAGCTTTATTTTAAAGCATTCCATAGGCCAGCAAGGAATTTTCAAAAATATTTTGAGAGAATATATTTTATCTCTCTTGCAACCACACAAACTTAACTTCAATCATGGGCTATCTCTAAACCCTGAAGAATACCCAAGTTGGTACTGAATTTTCCATTTGAAAATAGACACATCCTGGTTTTTACACCAATTCTTCTTATGAATATTGTTTATTCAGGATTATGTGAAAAGACACTCTAGACAGAATCTGAATGGAAATTGTGGAACCATTCAGTAGAGAATTATAAGAAACTATTTTGGATAAATTTTGTTAGCCATAACAAACTGAAGAATAAAACTTAGATGGTTACCACCAAAGAACCACAAATAGTATCCCAAAGCAAGCACTGTAGGCAGAATTTATAGAATTTATCTTCGTAAAACAATACTTAACTATTTTGCTTAATTTTTCTCTACAAAATATCCCTAAGTTTTTCTACTGAAAAAAGTCTTCCATTCATGATTACAAACCATCAGCTATTAGCCTTCCTTGAGAGGCTGAACTTACTTTTCTTTGTGGCCTGCAGTGGAGTATCACTGTCCACCAAGAAAAGGAGTGAGGAGTTAATCTGAACTCAACTGACTGATAATTTTGGTAATTTATAAGTATTAAAATTGTCAGATGAGGCAGCATTTGAATTGTTCCATTAGAACCCTGGGACTAAGTCTGTTTTACAGGAATTTCCCAGCCATCACTGGGAGTCCTTTGGCTGTAAGATGACCAGAACATGATCAGAGTGATCCAGGTTATAATCTTATTAATGGAGTACATTAAATAATTATATTTTCTAAAGCACCAAATAGACTTTTTTTTTTTAGAAAAAGCAATTTTTGAGTCACTCCTTATATTTAAAATCAAAATCTTATTTTTCAAATGCAACTCTATTTAATAAATGGGGAGCAAAACTACTATTTTTACTATATGTAAATAGCCTGTTTATCAATTAAATATATAAAAGCACTTTGAAGACTAAAGCATCATATATGTTTATGGTAGAATTATTAGGTTTTCCATAGAGCTGACTGTCAAAATGGAATAACTTTAGGACAAATGTGGTTGCTTAATTTATATTAAACATTTTAAACTCTCAGAGGTTTAATTATATATATTAGCAATAGCAGAAATAACTATTCTGTGGAAAATTTCATGTGAATTCTATTCTCACAAGAAAATATTTGGCTGTCTATTTTTATAGGCCTAAGAAGTAGTTCTTACGGGCTTGCCTGGTAGCTGAGACAGTAAAGAATCCACCTGCAATGTGGGAGACGTGGGTTCAATCCCTGAATTGAGAAGATCCCCTGGAGGAGGGCATGGCAACCCACTCCGGTATTCTTGCCTGGAGAATCCCCATGGACAGAGGATCCTGACAGGCTACAGTTCATGGGGTCGCAAAGAATCGGACACAACTGAGCGACTAAGCACAGCACAAGAAGTAGTTCATGACTATTTCTTTGATTTATGAACAAAAAATATGTTTTCCTCTGGGTTTTTAGCCACCAGTTTTGGGCTATTTGTTACTTATTTTTTTAGTAACAATTACATTTTTGAGTTATTGATGATTCCTCTGGCTAGAAAATAACTTCCTTAAACTGAAAAGTCTGCCTTCCATTTGGTAAATATTTTAAGCTTAATTTTTTACTCTGGGAAAAGGAAGAAGTTAATTTTTTGGTATGTGAATAAGTATGTGATCAAATTAACAGCAAAGTCAGGCTTTTGAGGGATTGATACTCTTAGCTACTATATACGAAAAGTATATTAAAATTAAATCTGACATTACCAATGGTGAACTTCTCTGTTAATATCCTGAGGAAAGTTCATTTCCCTTAGTTTGCAAGTATCTGCCAATGTTAAGGAATATTTTGTCTCTAATTTGATCAAAGCACCCATAACCTGTACAGCCAAGTAGTCAAAGAGAAGGCCAAGACTTTAAGAGTAATGCAACATACAATCAGAAGTATTCCAGTGAACAAATAAATCAGAGGGGAAGAATACTAACATATGCTTTTCCTGAAAGAGTTACCTTTAGTGGGTACTGAGGTCCTCTTCAGTTCAGTTTAGTTCAGTCACTCAGTCGTGTCCGACTCTATGCGACCCCATGAATTGCAGCACACCAGGCCTCCCGGTCCATCACCAACTCCCAGAGTTCACCCAAACTCATGTCCATCGAGTCCGTGATGCCATCCAGCCATCTCATCCTCTGTCGTCCCCTTCTCCTCCTGCCCCCAATCCCTCCCAGCATCAGGGTCTTTTCCAATGAGTCAACTCTTCGCATGAGGTGGCCAAAGTACTGGAGTTTCAGCTTTAGCATCATTCCTTCCAAAGAACACCCAGGACTGATCTCCTTTAGAATGGACTGGTTGGATCTCCTTGCAGTCCGAGGGACTCTCAAGAGTCTTCTCCAACACCACAGTTCAAAAGCATCAATTCTTCGGCACTCAGCTTTCTTCACAGTCCAACTCTCACATCCATACATGACCACTGGAAAAGCCATAAGCCTTGACTAGACAGACCTTTGTTGGCAAAGTAATGTCTCTGCTTTTCAATATGCTATCTAGGTTGGTCATAAATTTCCTTCAAAGAAATAAGCATCTTTTAATTTCATGGCTGCAATCACCATCTGCAGTAATTTTGGAGCCCCCCAAAATAAAGTCTGACACTGTTTCCACTGTTTACCCATCTATTTCCCATGAAGTGATGGGACCGGATGCCATGATCTTCGTTTTCTGAATGTTGGGCTTTATGCCAACTTTTTCACTCTCCTCTTTCACTTTCATCAAGAGGCTTTTGAGTTCCTCTTCACTTTCTGCCATAAGGGTGGTGTCATCTGCATATCTGAGGTTATTGATATTTCTCCTGGCAGTCTTGATTCCAGCTTGTGCTTCTTCCAGTCCAGCGTTTCTTATGATGTACTCTGCATATGTTAAATAAGCAGGGTGACAATATACAGCCTTGACGTACTCCTTTTCCTATTTGGCACCAGTCTGTTGTTCCATGTCCAGTTCTAACTGTTGCTTCCTGACCTGCACATAGGTTTCTCAAGAGGCAGGTCAGGTAGTCTGGTATTCCCATCTCTCAGTAAGGTTTATCACAAAGTTCACTATCTCACTAGTCACGGAGAAGGGAAACTAGATGTAAGGACCTGAATATGTGAGTTTAATTGGCCAGAATTGTGCTTAGTCGGTCAGTTGAGTCCTACTCTCTTGCTCCAGGCTACACAAACCAAAAGACCCTTCAGAACCAGGCCAGTACCCCAGGGTTTAGTTCTCTTGTTGGGGAAGAATCTATTCCTATCTCAAAGGGTGGGTGAGCTGATAAAGTGACTCATATTCTGAAAACATCACAAAAGCATCTATAGACAACAGAGGGAAATTTTCTATAGATATTTAATTTATAAGCATTTTCCCTGCTATATGTTTTCTATTAACCTTTTATTATTGAGGATAGAACTGGAAACTAAAAGCTCTATCACTCAACGTAGTTACATTCTGGTGATAACATTCTGTGGAGGAATAATGCAGAGTAAGGGAACAGATTATCAAGAATGATTTTTTTTAAATATGGAAATTGTTTCTGAGTTAGGCAAACACACACAAAGTTGTGAAAACTAGATGTAAGCTCACTGACTTAAAGGTTGCTTTTCAATTGACCTAATTCGTGCATGCTCAAAAGGGGCAGATATCATAAACTGCATCTGAACAAAAATCACATCTAGCCAGTTTTTGTGGGAGGGGAAGAGCACTGACTAATTTTTCTGAGCCATTTTGTCCTTTCATAAACAAGAACTGTTCTAGATCTATTTCTTTGATCTCTACAATTGCTTAGGACTTATTTCAAATTTAGGATCACATTTCACTTACAAATTTTAAAATAGAGATGTAATTTATGTAACATAGAACTTAATATCTTAAAGTGCAGGATCACATTTCACTTAAAAATTTAAAAACATGTAATTTATGTAACATAAAATTTACTATCTTAAAGTACATAATTAAATAATTTTTAGTATATTCACTATGTTGTGCATCCTTATTAATTCCAGAACATTTTCATCATGCCCAAAAGAAAGTGTCTCTGTTAGCAATCAGCTCTAATCTCCGTTTTTCCCCACCCTGATGGGGGAAAGATTGAGGGCAGGAGAAGGGGGTGACAGAGGATGAGGTGGTTGGATGGCATCACTGACTAAATGGACATGAGTTTGAGCAAACTCAGGGAGACAGTGAAGAATAGGGAAGCTTGATGTGCTGCAGTCCATGGGTCGCAGAGAGTCAGACGAATGAGCGACTGAACCACCACCATCCCCTGGCAACCACTAACCTCTTTCTCTCTGTGGAATTGCCTATTTTTGACATTTCATGTATTCTTTAGCATATGACTTCTTTCCTTAGGTTGTTTTCAAGATTCATTCATGTAGCCTAAAACAGTATTTCATTCTTTTTTGTGACTGAGTAATAATCCATCATGTGGATATATCACAACTATGTTTAGCCATTCATGTGTCGATGGACATTTGTAATGTTTCTTTTTGCTGTTATGAATAACTATGCTATGGAATGCTATAAACATCTGTGTACAAGTTTTTATGTGAGTATGTTTTCAGTTCTCTTGGTTATATGCTTAAGAATGGAATTTCTGATTCAGGTGGTAATTCTATGTTTACCTTTTGAAGAGACTAAAAAACCATTTTCCACAGCCACTGCACCATTTTACATTCCCACCAGCAGTTACAGTGGGTTCCAGTTATTTCCATTTCCAACAACACTTGTTATATTATCTGTTTTCTTATTTTCTTCACATTTCTAGTGAATGTGAAGTGGTATCTCATTTTTCTAATGAATGATGATTTTTTTATGTGTCTATTGGACATTTATTTATGTTCTTTGGAGAAATGTCTATTCAAACCCTTTGCCCATTTAAAATTGAGCTGTGTTTTCAGTGTTGTAAGAGCTCTTTATATATTCCAGATATAAGTCCCTTATCACATATATGACTTGAAAATATTTTCTCCAGTTCTGTGTTGCCTTTTTACTTCCTTGATGGTGTCCTTTGCATTGCTGAAGTTTTTTCTTTTGATGAAATTCTATTTTCTTCTTTTGGTGGTTTGTGCTTTAGCTATCATATTTAAGAAACCACTGCCTAATTCAATATCACACAGATTTACACCCATCTTTCCTTCTAAGAGTTTCATTGTTTTAGTTATTACCTTTATGTCTTGGGTCCATTTTACATTAATTTTTGTGTATGGTGTGAGGTACAGGTCCAACTTCATTCTTTTGCATGTGGATATCAAGTTATCTCAGCACCATTTATTGAAAAAAACTATCTTTAATTTATTGAGTTATCTTAACACTCTTGTTAAAAACCAGTTGACCATAGATGTTTGAGTTTATTTATGGACTCTTGATTCTATTCCGTTGGTTTGTGTCCTTATGCCAAGACCACACTTGTTTACTATAGATTTGCAGTAAATTTTGAACTTGGGAAGTGTCAGTCTACCAGCTTTGTTCTTTTTCAATACTGTTTTGGCTACTGGGGGGGTCCCCCTTGAGTTTGAACATAAATTTAGGGACAGCTTATCCATTTCTGCAAAAAAGGCCTGTTGTAATTTTGATAGGAAGTACATTGAATTAGTTGCCGTATGTGGAGAGTATTGAGATCTTAACAAGTTTTCCAGTCCATAAACATGGTCTATCTTTCATTTATTTAGATCTTCTTCAGTGTCTTTCAACCATGTTTTGTAGTTTTCAGTGTGCATGTCTTAGCCTTCTTTGGCTAAATTTATTCCTAAATATTTTATTCTTTTTGATGTTATTGTAAGTGGGCTTGTTTTATTTCAATTTCAGATTTTTCATGGATAGTGTGTAGAAATATGACTAATTTTTCTATATTGATCACAATTTGTGGTGAATAGTAAATTTGGGTTAGAAACACATGAATCAAGGAACTTAGGTAATGTTCACCCATAAACTGACTTAATGAGCAGAAATCCAACTTGTTATTGTTGTTGATGATAACTTTTCAACTGATTATTTTAAGATTATTCCTTCAAGTATTACTTCCGTCTTTCTTCTTGCTAGGTGAGGAGCGAGTGGTAACAGCATAGAGCACAGGCAGGTAATTTGGCATTTGCTGTCTGTAGTCTCAGTTCTTTCACATGTGTTTTTCCTATTTAAGTAAAACACCAAAAGAACAATCCTCAGCACCTTGTCTCTCTGCATCATGAGGATACATTCTGTATCCTCAGTGCTGTATAATGTAAAGATTAAGGGTGATGCAGAGAAAGCTAATTTATTCAACTGATTTCTATGTTCTAGGTCTTATGCTAAGTGCTAAATGATAAAGAAAACTCAAGGATCAAACCTGAGTCTCCTGTGTCTCCTGCATTGCAAGCGGATTCTTTAACCACTGAGCCATTGGGGAAGCCCAAAGAAAACATAGTTTGATAAATCACAAATCCATCCACTAAGGAGCACATAGTCTGCTGAGTAAAGACAGTAATATTTTGACCATTTGAATGTGTAAAGGAGCATGACACTGTAGTGACATACAAGTGAGTTAAAGGCCAAGTTTCTATTTTAATGGGGCTCGAAATCTAAAGGAGAATATAATGGCTCTGGTAAAAAATATATATAGAGAGAGGGCACAATGGGAATATGGACAAAGGGCTTTTCACTTTCAAGGGTAAGGGAAGGCGACCCTAAGGTGCCTGTTGTGTGTGGACAGGTTGGCTTTTAGAAGGTATAAGAACAAGAGGAATAGCATTTTAGACCAAGAAACCTCACTGCAAAGGCTAAGACATGATCGTATACTCAGGGAACTGTAAGCAGAGAAGTAATTGTCCTAATATATTGGAGACTCCAAATAAGGGTCTGCTGAGTGACTGAATTTAGCACTGGATGTAAGAGATGGCTGGAGCTGAGGATAGGAAGGTGGCTGAGATCACTGAAGGACCATACCAAAGAATTGAAAGGCTATGGAAAGCCTGTTTTATTTATTCTGTGCAATTTACACAGCAATTGGACTGGTTTAATTTGCTGCCCAAAATCTTCTTTCTTTAGACACAGTACAGATGATATACAAAATACCAGAAGGGAGTTTAAAACCCATTTAGTTCAGTTCAGTCGCTTAGTCATGTCCAACTCTTTGTGACTCCATGAACCGCAGCACGCCAGGCCTCCCTGTCCATCACCAACTCCCGGAGTCCACCCAAACCCATGTCCATTGTGTCGGTGATGCCATCCAACCATCTCATCCTCTGTGGTCCCCTTCTCCTCCTGCCCTCAATTTTTCCCAGCATCAGGGTCTTTTTCAATGAGTCAGCTCTCCACATCAGGTGGCCAAAGTATTGGAGTTTCAGCTTCAACATCAGTCCCTCCAATGAACAGCTAGGACTGATCTCCTTTAGGATGGACTGCTTGGATCTCCTTGCAGTCCAAGGCACTCTCAAGAGTCTTCTCCAACACCACAGTTCAAAAGCATAAATTCCTTGGCACTCACCTTTCTTTATAGTCCAACTTTCACATCCATCCATGACTACTGGAAAAACCATAGCCTTGACTAGACGGACCTCTGTTGGCAAAGTAATGTCTCTACTTTTGAATATGCTGTCTAGGTTGGTCATAACTTTCCCTCCAAGGAGCAAGTGTCTTTTAATTTCATGGCTGCAATCACCATCTGCAGTGAGTGTAGAACTAATTATTTGCAAATAACTAATAGGTGATATTTATGTCTATATTTATATATTACATTGATTTCAAGCAAAGCTCCTGAGGAAAATACTTTTTTGGGGGGTCTAGTGTGAGAGAGGGTATTTTAAAAATTATATGTGAAGTATAAAATAGCCTTTCATGACACAATTCCTTATTAATGTAGGTCATTTTTCAAGTTAGTGACATTTGACTTCATATAAATAGTACACTATAAATAACACCACAATAAGGGCAAGGGAAAAAGGTAGCTGAGTCAAAATACTATCAAAGCCATATTAACATTTCAGTTTTGTAGTGGGCAGTGTGAAGGTGGAATGAGAAAGTTTAGCCTTTAGTGCTTGATTTATTTAATTCTCCTGGAAAAGGTATTTTTTACAAGTATTAATCAGGAGTAGTTCTACTCACAGTCTTAATATTATTGTGGGATGATTCATGATCAGACAATTAAACTAACTGAATTAAAAACAATAAAACTACAACCTTTCCCTCTTCTCTCTTGGCATTAATTTTTTCTTAAAGAAATGTAATTTTAATTTTTTCAATGTGACAGTAATATGGTTTGAGTCATATAATTACAAGTTCATACAAGAAACAGAAGGCCCTGTTTCATTGGCTATCACTCTGATGCCCGCTTCCCAAAGGAGACTGCTGTCCTGCTAGTTAACTCCATGTTTCTAAAGAGCATCCTTCTACCGCCATGTCTTAGTTGTTCCGTTTTAGCCATTTTATGCCATTTCCTAATTTCCCCGTATACATTTATTGCTCAGTGTTTACTGTATATATTTTAACCCCTATTTTATACATTGTCCACTGCATCCCATGTTCTATCAGTCAAGAGAGGTTAGTAATGCTGCATTAACAAATTACCACAAAAACCTCGGTGGCCTACAACAATAAAGGGTAACTTCTCATGTACCCTGCATGTCAGCAGCAGGCCAGCTGCAGTTCATGCTAGAGTGTCAGCACCTGGGACTCTGACCGCCAGAGACAGCCTCTAACAAGTGTCTACCTTGTGGCAGGCCGAGAGACGGGGCTCCAATGCTTCTGCCCAGAAGTGACACATTCACCTGTGACCCTATTTCCTTAGCCACCATGACTCACACTGCCAGGTCTGACATCAGTGGGCAGGGAAGTATAATTCTCCTCCAGGGAAGTAACATCAGGTATTCTCAAACAGTCATACAGTCCACCACACTTGTTTTGTTTTTCCTGGAATTTAGTGTACCTTCTTTCTTGGGTTGCTTAGTTTTCTCTAGATGTATCATCATTTCATCTATGTTCCACCAGAGCTGTGAAACATAAGGTTCAAACCCGTTAGGAAACTTGATCATGTTGTGTGGGGGGTTTCGGTTGCCACTGCTTTGTTTTTTCTCTTGGAGACATCCCTCCTGGAGCCCTCCATTCTCTGTGTCAGAGCAGATGCTTTGCGCTCCAGGTCGGCTCCATAGTTGTCATCCTTGAACTTCCCTTCACCTTTATCTCGGGAATTCTCCCTACTTTCTCCTTTGTTGGTGCTCCTGCTTAAGAGGAAAACCAGGTAGGTTTTCTTGGTTTATACCCTTATTTTGATGAGGTACCTCTCTGTGGGGCTTCCCAGGTGGTGCCAGTGGTAAAGAACCCTATAGCCAATGCAGGGGACATAAGAGATGCGGGTTTGATCCTTGTGCTGGGAACATCCCTTTGAGGAGGGCAAGGCAACCTATTCCAATATTCTTGCCTGGAGAATCCCGTGGACAGAGGCGTACAGTCCATAGGGTCACAAAGAGTGGGACATGACTTAAGCAGCTTGGCACACCTCTCTCTAGTAGATTCCTGAGCACACGCAGGGAAAGCTTGGCTTTGACATCTTTTCCTGCTTCCTGCATCGGTTCTATTTCCTTTCTTTTCTTTTTCCTTCTTTCCTTTTTTCTCTGCCTCGCTCTCTGCATTTTTCTGTTTTTCTTTCTTTCTCCTGTTTGTTCATTTCAGGCTCTTTCATGTAAAGAGGTGTCTTCAAATAGCTGGAAACCCTTGACTCCACCCATGTTTAAGAATGAGATGATTAAAAGTTGATGAGAGTCTCTTCGGGTGGGACTAGGATTTGTCTGCTGTCGGGCTTCACTGTAAAGAAGTGAAGAGCCACATTCTCCATTCTCAGTTATCAGTATTTGTGTGCCTTTTCTTGTGTCCTGTTGGTTTTCTACCCAGAGGAAGTTTCTAATTCCCTGACAGGATCACAGCAAGAATCTGAATTTGGAAAAGAAACTGGTGGGGGTGGGGTGATGAGAATATGTCTCCTAATTCAATATGCACAACTTCGTTTAATTCTGCTTTTCTAAGGAGTGAGTCACCCCTGACCTCAGCTCTGCCTCGTATCTAGAGGAGCTCTGAGTCAAACCTTCCAGAAAGCAAACTTCCTGAATGCAGAGTTAAGGCAGCAGGGAGTGGAGATGGGGACTGGGGGTAAGAAGGATCCCACTGTTCTTCACAATAATACATAATACAAAATTTTCATAATACATTCTCATTTTCAGGCCCAGTCTACTACTTTCAGAGGTGGGGGCAGCTCTAGTTTCAGAGCCTTTCCAGGGTCTGGGATGTGAAAAGGTTCACCCTGGCTGGCTCAAACCCCTCCCAAACGCTTAGGTACTAAATTTCTCAGTTTGGGTAAACTAGTTATCACTCATCTATCTCTTTCCAGATTCCTAAGTTTGTTGACATCCTTCTTCAGCAGGGATCTCTTTTCCTGTTTGCTTTGTCTTTATGGGTTTATACCATTTTTTAAAAAATCCCTTCTCTTTCATTTTAATGAGGTATCTGTAGTGAGAAAAGAAAAATGTGTGATAATTAACCACGTTTAACTGGAAGTCTCCTTACCATTAACATCACAGATGTAATGAACATCTTTTCTAAGTAAGAAAAGTCCAAGTATGACTATCAGTTCAGTTCAGTCGCTCAGTCATGTCCGACTCTTTGCAACCCCATGAATTGCAGCATGCCAGGCCTCCCGGTCCATCACCAACTCCAGCAGTTGACTCAGACTCACGTCCATCGAGTCCGTGATGCCATCCAGCCATCTCATCCTCTGTCATCCCCTTCTCCTCCTGCCCCCAATCCCTCCCAGAATCAAAGTCTTCTCCAATGAGTCAACTCTTCGCATGAGGTGGCCAAAGTACTGGAGTTTCAGCTTTAGCATAATTCCTTCCAAAGAAATCCCAGGGTTGATCTCCTTCAGAATGGACTGGTTGGATCTCCTTGCAGTCCAAGGGACTCTCAAGAGTCTTCTCCAACACCACAGGTCAAAAGCATCAATTCTTCGGCTCTCAGCCTTCTTCACAGTCCAACTCTCACATCCATACATGACCACAGGAAAAATCATAGCCTTGATTAGACGGACCTTAGTCAGCAAAGTAATGTCTCTGCTTTTGAATATGCTATCTAGGTTGGTCATAACTTTCCTTCCAAGGAGTAAGCGTCTTTTAATTTCATGGCTGCAGTCACCATCAGCAGTGATTTTGGAGACCCCCAAAATAAAGTCTGACACTGTTTCCACTGTTTCCCCATCTATTTGCCATGAAGTGATGGGACCAGATGCCATGATCTTCGTTTTCTGAATGTTGAGCTTTAAGCCAACTTTTTCACTTTCCACTTTCACTTTCATCAAGAGGCTTTTGAGTTCCTCTTCACTTTCTGCCATAAGGGTGGTGTCATCTGCATATCTGAGGTTATTGAGATTTCTGCCAGCAATCTTGATTCCAGCTTGTGTTTCTTCCAGTCCAGCGTTTCTCATGATGTACTCTGCATATAAGTTAAATAAGCAGGGTGACAAACAGCCTTGACGTACTCCTATTCCTATTTGGCACCAGTCTGTTGTTCCATGTCCAGTTCTAACTGTTGCTTCCTGACCTGCATACCGATTTCTCAAGAGGCAGGTCAGGGGGTCTGGTATTTCAGTATGACTATAGGCAGTTCTATAAAACTTAGATATAAGTATAATAATACACCTAAATTTTATTGAATGCTTAATATGTGCTAAATGGTCCTTTTTTAAAAAAAGTTTTGGCTGTGCTGTACAGCATGCAGGATCCTAGTTCCTTAACCAGAGGTCACATCTGTGCCCCCTGCATTGGAAGCATGGAATCTTAACCACTAGACCACCAGGGAAATCCCTAAACCATCTTTTAAATGCTTATTTATATTATATATATATATATATTAATATTTTATCTTCACAATAACCCTGAGATGGATTCTGTGATTCAACACCTAGCAGTCTGACTCCAGTGCACCTATGCTATACAATGTGGTGCATCATGTCTAAACTACAGGAAATCTTATTTTCAACTTGTCAGGTCTCTAGTCAATCCATACTTATTGGTAACTTAAGCTATAGCTGAGGTTTTTCTCACAGACATTGAGTATTTACAGCATATTATTTGTTGTGGCAAGGCTAGCATCACTTTTGAAGTGTCTATTTGAAGATACATGTTGGAGGTAGAAGAGAGTAATTTATGACAAATTCTAAAGCAGAGTCATTTAAATTGGGAATCCTGGCATGTGTGTGTTTTATAATACAGACAGATGGGCCTTTCCTCTTAAAGAAAGCAGTTACCGTCTGTAATCTAAGGGGTCAAAGAGAAGCAATTACAAATCCCACATTAGTAACACAACACTAAAACACTTGGGTAAATGAAACATAACTGCCAGAGTTTAATATCTTAAAGCAGTGATGGCCTTGAACACCCTAACTCAGAGAATTCAGCTCTTCATTCTTTGTAGATTTTAGGACAAGGTATATCTTTCAAATCCTTACTGCCTCTCAATTCCTTGACCTCTCTTGGAATGATCTTTGCCCTCTGCATCTCAGGTACCCACTCTTATGGTCATTCCCTATACCTTGTCATTACTTCTAATTTTAATTTCAAGCCAGCTACTCTCCAACCCATCTCTTCTTTTTTTCAGGTTGTTCTCTAAGGTACCTAAACTCCAGCAATTATTCAACACATTCCACTCACTCTCCCACCTTTTCACAGTTCCCCATGGCTCTCAGTTCTCCACCTTTCCCTCTCAAATCCTTCCTTCTTACCATGTCTGAAATTGGAATGGCTCCTTTGCATCTATCTTCAACTACCCTTTGCCCATTTCTCCCCATCATACTTGCCTGACCAAATCTCAGGCCTGGGTAATCAGACTGCCTACTCAGTGCCTGCACATGAGCAACCAAATCTGGCTGGAGAAAAATGTGCAATCATACTGACATATTTCATGACTGTAGCCTACCAGGCTCCTCTGTCCATGGAATTCTCCAGGCAAGAATACTGGATTGGTAGCCATTCCCTTCTCCAGAGTATCTTCCTGACCCAGGGATCAACCCTGGGTCTCCTGCACTGTAGGCAGATTCTTTACTGTCTAAGTCACCTGGGAAGCCCTCACTATACTGACTGATCTCATTACAAATTCATGTGGGCCCTTAGCAGTGCCTGAAACCTTACCATGCTTCTCTCAATTCCCTTCTTCTTCATCTCTACACCTTCTTTCTTACTGTCTGCCAATCTCAGGGTCTTGTAGTCATCTGCATAATCTAGCTGGCAGGAAGGAAAAAACGAATGAAGGAGGCATAGTGGCCTGGAAGTAGCTCACATCATCTCTGCTCACATTCCAGTAGCAATAACTTCACATTTGACCATACCCAACTGAAAGAAGGAAATGGCAACCTACTCCAGTATTCTTGCCTGGAGAACCCCATGGACAGAGGAGTCCACGGGGTCGCAAAGAGTCGGACACGACTGAGCGACTTCCCTTCACTCACAACTGAAAGAAAGCCTGAGAAAAATGTCTCTGTGCCCAGGAAGAATGAGAGAATACACTGTGATGGACAAATGGCAGTCCCCTAAAATGATGATGTTTCTTATTTCACTGAGAAAATAGAAGCAACTAGAAAAGAATGTCTGCTTTGTCCCGCTATCAGATCCACAAGCCTACTTCAGGATGTCCCATACATATGGAGACTGGAGGGATTATATTTCCAGGCTGTTCCCAAAGGGGCGGTGTCTAAGCTTTCAGTTAGAACAACATGGTCATAATGACTACATCACCTAATCACAAATTCAAACATACCTTCTTTCCTGGTGCTTTTTTGACCTCTGTGGTTTTGGATGTTGGGATCAACACTCCTTCCTAACCCTGTCTTGTGAAACTCCAATGTATCTTGCTTTGGTGACTCTGTGTTACTCTGGTTCTCCTCCCACTTCCTCCTCTCTTTCTTTGTTGACTTCTCTATCTGGATGAAATCCCTTCTTTATTTGTTGGCTTTTCTCGTCTAGGTCTGAGCTTCTTAAACTTCAAGGTGATACAATCACTTGGGGTTCTTGTTAAATCAAAGACCCGACTTCAGCAGGTCTGAGATTCCACCTTTCCAACAAACCTCCTGGTGATGCCAGTGCTGCTGGGCCATTGACCACAAGGTTCTAAAGATGATGTTCTCCAAGATTCTGTCCTTTGTTCTCTTCTCTCACAGTGTTATCACTGCTAGGCTGAACTTCCCAAACTATCTTCTAGTTCAACCCTCTTTCTCTTACTTCAAAAAATTACGTCTAACTTCTTAGTTGTCTACTTCTATTTGACTGACTCAACAACCTTTCAGACCTTTAAATATCCAAGTCTAAACTGATCTCTCAAAAAGTAGTTCCTGTTCCTACTGATAATTGTCATTTTTCTATCTTCTATAATTATCTCCAAACTCAAACCCTCCAATACCTTTTATTTTTCTCTTCCTCCTTCATGCATGTTATGCTATCCCCTCTTACTGGAAAACCAATGAATCAATTGCCAAATTCTGTAGATTCTGTTCCACATTACCTTTTAGCCAAGCTCTTTTAAAATTTCTCCTGCCTTTACCTTTTAGTCCAGATTTATCAATACCTTTTACCTGGCCTATTGCAAGTTTATCTGACCATTTTCCCACCTCTAATTTCTGTATCCAGTTACAGAGAGGTGAAAGAAAAGCAAAGCTTTTAAACCTCCAATCTTTTATTATTTTTTTTAACTTATTTTGTATTGGGGTATAGTTGATTAACAATGTTGTGATACTTTCAGGTGAACAAGGAAGGGATTCAGCCATATATATGTACATGTATCCACTCTTTCCCAAACCCTGCTCCCCTCCAGGCTGTCACATAACATTAAGTAGAGTTTCATGTGCTACACAGTAGGTCCCTGTTGTAAACCTCCAATCTTTTAAACCACGAAAACTAAGTAATGTTTTAAATACAAATTCTTACACTTAGCATTCCAGGCCCCATTCTCCTCGCTGTCTGCCACTTCTCAACATGCCCTAGAATGTTACCATTTGCTTTTTCTTAACACGACTTTCACTGATTCACCTTCACATAAGTTCTCATGTTATCTCTTCTCGTTGTAAAACCATCCCTATCTCCTTCAAGGTCAATCTCAAATGCCTTTCCCTCCGTACTGCCTTTCTTTCCTCGTTCCCAGACAGGTCTGAGCAGTTCCCTGATATTCTGCAGTACTCTGTATTTTTCTCGTGGCACCTATCATGATTTATCTTTTATTATAACTGTTTTATCCCTTATTCTGAAGGCAAGGATAACATCTTCAACTTCCCTCTGTAACTCTGCAGCGTCTTACCTATGGGGGCGTCTACTGTTAGTTGAAATCAAAGTGATTTAGGAAGATAACGTGTGCAACGGTAAGCAGCAGAGAATACGAAGTCAGGACAGTTGGGTTCCTGCTCTGCCATTTATTAGACGTAAGGCTTTGGCTAAGTCGCTTAACTTGGCTTGGACAACGGGAATCCTACTACTTGATGGAATACTAAGGGAGATAACTCTACAGAGAACTAACTAATCCATGTTCGTTATTTTCCTTGCAGAGAGCTGATGCAGCCTTTCTATTCAAATCTTGTTTGCAGGACCATCCCTACTTAACCGACCGGAGGTCGGGCCCCCGAAAGGCTGGGAATTCGGGCCCCCATGTTCCCCGGGCCTCCTTCCACGGCAGGGCTCTCAGTTCTCTGCGATGCAGGTGAAGCCGCCGACCTGAGGGGGAACGGCCTGGAGTCCTATTCTCTCGGGAGACCTCCCTCCTCCCACTCACTCCGGGAAAGCTCTCCCCTTCCCGGTAACCCAGAAGACCGCGGCGCCGCCGCCTACGTGAGACGTTAGGACCCTGCTCGGCCCCCGTAGCTCCCCTTCTCCAGCAGGTGGTTCTGGTCCTTTCCCCCAACTCTGGGCGCTCACGTCACCGGCAAACCTCTACCCACGCGCCAGCGCCGCAACCAACCGAGAAAATAAACAAACCCCAGCGCGCGGCGGCGGGCGCGCCAGGCCCCTCCCCTGCTCCGCCCCGCGGCTCTCACGCCGCCCCCTCAGCCGGGACTTCCCTCCCGCCCTCGGCTCACGGCCGCGCTCTCTCCGCCCCTCACCGCGGCCCGCAGCCGCGCTCCCTGCCGCCGTCCGCCCGGCGCGACGCCCCGGGGCCCGTTAGTGCTCGGCGCCCGCTCGCGGGGCCGCCGCGCGACCCCTGCCCGGTGCGAGCCCTCCCCTGCCCCCGACACTTGACCCAGCGCAGTCCCAACGCCCAGTGCGGCCGCCCCGGGAGCCGCGGAGCGGCGGCGGCGGCGGGGGGAGGAGGGAGAGGAGGACCGCGCCGGCGGCCGGGGAGGCCCGGTGAGTACGCGGAGGGCGGGCCGCCTCGCGGGGGGTCAGCTCCGGCGCCCCTGAGGCAGTGGTGGCGGCCCGGCCGCGCCGCTCCGGGCGCCCCGGCTCGGCAGTTGGGGACTCGGCTTGAGGCGACGGGCCCCGCTGGCCGGAGCCACTGGGCAGAGTGCGCGGGAGGGCCGCTCCTCAGGAAGGCCCTAGGCGCCCAGCTCGGGGGCGGCGGAGAGAGACCCGCGCCGACCCCAGGCCCGGGCGCACCGGGGGTGCCTGCGCCTCCCGAGACCCCGCGGGGGCCGGGCCAGGGGGCGACCGCGGTCGCGGGGCCGCCGAGTGACAGGTGCCGCCGCCCCCTCCCCGCCGCGGGCATCGCTCTCCCTCTCGGGAAGCCAGGCGCTCAGAAATTTCTGGAGCAACGACCCGACTCGCTGTTTTTCTCCGTTGCAGGTTTTGAAACCGCTTCTTTGCCAGAGTTCGGTCTCTCCCAGCCCTGTTTCTTTCTCGTTTGTACTTTGCGAGAGTAAGTTTGGGAGCATCGGTTAACAGCCTATGGGTGAAATTTGGCTTTCGTTCATGCATGAGGTATAGTAAATTACTTCTTGAATAAACTGCTCCTCCTTCTCCCGCTAGCTATTGAAAAAAGAGAAGAGTTTTGAGTTTTTTTTTTTTTTTTGCAGTTACTGTTTGTAATAAGCAGTCTTCCAGAAATTTTGTCATCTCTAACACTTAGGGATCTTGGTCGATATTGAACAGTAAATGGCTTATTAAATTGTGTTTTCTCTCCAACTACTTTTAGATTTTTCATTTTTAACTTTACCTAGAGTCTCCAATTGAGTAAGTTCTGTGGCTTTCCTTAGAAGCACTAATGAGAAAAATCGTCTTTCCTCTACTGGACAGCCACGGAAATATTCTCTACACTTTTCATTATTGTCTGCTTCTTTACATAGTAAACGTGCTTGTAAGCGTAACCTGAATCGTCAGTTTAATAAATTCGACTTGCCAGCTATACGAATATTAAACTTCGTGGCAATTAAAAATATAAAAAATCTGTAGAAATACAGAATTTTTTTTTCTCAACAGGTTCATAACACATAAGCTCGCATTAGTCAGATCCTGATTAACGGAAGATGATGTCATACTTGTTAACAACAAACTTAGCTATAAGACATCAATCAGGTGGCTTCACTCTATAAAGAGTGAAGAATTCAGAAGTTGAGCAGAAAGAGATCATTGGGACTACTGAAAATACGTGTGCTTTATTCATGGGAGAGTCCCTTAGTTCCTCACTCAGTACCTGCTTGTACTTTTTGTTTAGGTGTTTCAATCTACAGAAATTAGATGCTGCAGGTTAGAGATGGGAGACAGTATTGAACTATGAAGGGAAAAAATGTTTGTATTAAGTTCGTTGAAAGCAAAGTTTGGGTATGTTCCTGGGACTTATTGGTTGTGGACCTTAGTGTATAAGATGCCAAAATGAAAGATACTGTGTAGTTGCCTTATTTGAGGAACAGAACATGAAAAAAATACAACAAAAAATTTTCACCAGATATTAAGTCACTCATACTCAGTGCCATTTCATTTTATGGCTTTTGTTTTTTAAAATCTAAGCCACTTTTCAATGAGACCACACTGTATTCATTTCTTTTTTCACCAGGCTTACAGGTTGGTTATGTTAGTGGAAGATCACTATCGTTTTTATAAAAAGGTATATCTTTGGTTGTTCTTGATTGAGGAGCGTATACATATATCAGTTTTGAAGTGCCCTAATTATGGTTCCCTAGACTGAAGGATGGCTACTGCTACCATCTTTCTTGACCCTAGAATGATCATAGTCAAGAAGAATAATATCATAGTGGCACTTTTTCTCAGAACTTTGGTAGAGGAATCCAAGAGGCTCAGCCATTTATAAAACCTGCTTCTTGAAGTTTAGGCTATTCATTTAAAAAACGTATTTACTTAAGCTCCTGGTGTATTCTAGTTCTTTTAAATTAATGCTTTAAAACCAGTTCTGTTTCCTAAATAAATATACCTTCTAAATGAAATTAGTTGTGGTGATGATGAGTTAGTAGAATGGCACTTGCAACTTTGAACTGCTAATAACCACTGTTAACTCACATTTGCATTTTGGGAATTGAGGATTATCGCTAGTGCACTTTGCATTTTGCTACATTCTATTTTAGAGCAGGTCTTTGAATGTGTAGATAGCTGTGTACTTCGGGAATGTAAATATTTTTTAAAAAACCAAATTCAATAAACGTATCTTTTGTGTGCCAGATCCTGTGATTTTGTTGGGGATGGAAAGAAGAGCCCTTGCCTTTCAGGATGTTGAAATCAGGATTTTAAAGAGCTGGGCACAATAAACATAATTTTAATTAAATCTATCCAGTAATAAAAGTAAATATAAAGTACAGAAATATTGCAGAGGAGGAAACGATTAAACAGGCAGGTTAGAAGAAGCATTTTAGAGATGCTAGCACCTGAGCAAGATTTTGAGGAACAAATACTGGGTAGGCCAAAAAGTTCCTTTAGGTTTTTCTGTAAGATCTTATGGAAAAACCACATAAAAAAACTTTGTGGCTAACCCAAAAACAGGTTGTAAGTGGAAGAGATATAGAGCATTTTAGGCAGAAGGCATAGCAAAAAGCTATAAACAAGTAAAATTAAATGTGTGGTCAGGAAGTTTTAAGTAGTTTTGTTGTTGTTGTTTATTTATTTTTGGCTATGCTAGGTCTTCATTGTTGTGCACAGGCTTTCTCTGGTTTGGTGAGCGGGGGCTACTCCCTAGTTGCAGTGCACAGGCTTCTCATTGTGGTGGCTTCTTTTGCCGTGGAGCAGGGGCTCTAGGTGCTCCAGCTCAGCAGTTGTGGTGCGCAGGCTTAACTGCTATGTGGCATGCGCAGTCTTCCCAGACCAGGGATTGAACCCATGTGTCCTGCGTTGGCAGACAGATTCTTATCTACTGTGCCATCAAGGAAGTACTAAGTAATTCTTTTGGTGGAATACAATGTCTGAGGAAGGACAGTTGCTTTTGAAAATCCTAACATATGTTCTAATATTAATAATAAGTAATTTTTTTCTAGTACTGAGTATAAAGTGGAGACTTCCCTGTCATTTGATATTACTGCAATTTCAAGTATAGAGGAATAGTTTTTACTAATGGTGTTCATTAAGAAAGTATAAAATATTGCACTTCATGTGATGAGTTGCCTGCATGTTTATATTTGTAAACTTATTGTGCATTTGTTTTCAAGTTATCTTGTGAACTTTTGTCTTCCTTCAACTACTTAAATTAGCCTTGACATTATTTTTAAAAGAAAACTTAACAGGAAGAGGGATAAACAGAAAATGATATTACATTTCTGGACCAAAAAAACTGATTTGTGTAGTATTTTAGTAATGTGTAACTATTTAAGATAGAACACTAGCCATTACATTCATAGATTGACCAATGTAGGTAACTTAGTACATGTCTACTATATTTTTGTTTTGTGTACCCTAATTATCTCCATGTTATTTAAGTGTATGTATATAAATATCTGAGCATTTGATTACCTAGATTTTAAAGACCATGTGACAGAGAAAGAACGGGAAAATGGTGGAGGGAGAAGAGCTCCTTTTGCATCTGTTTACCTAAGTATCTCTTTGATATGACTATAGGTGGAGATGCAGACGTGTAGGACACAAGACCTCTAACCCTACCCTCACAAGAATATTGACCCTAGCCCTTTCCCTGAAATAGTGTCTTTAAAAGTCTAATGTTTTTATGGTCTGCTTATTTGTCTCTTTTTCTCTTTAAGATTTTTAAAAAGTAGTTTCAAATGAATTTCTGGATTATATGACATGATTTTTTTTTTTTTGTAAATTCAGAAAAATTTGTTAATGAAGGCAGTGTTCTCTTAAAAACATGCAACACAATCAGTTTTTAACAATTGCTTTCTGTCATTTGTCTTCTCAGTCACTAACATAAGGGACCTGAGGCATGTCATTGTTAATTCTGACCTGTAGTTGCCCTTTCTAAGTTTTGACACAGGGCAGAAAAATCAATATTGCATTGATTATATTATGTTTTCCTTTTTGAATTTGGGTATAGATAGCCATTTTCCCTTTTCAAGATGAGATGTTTTTTTTCTTATAGAAAGTCACTATAGACTATTTGGGAAAATAATGAAAACTATAGAAAGGAAGATAGGCATCATGGGTAGCCCCATGCATCTCAGGGCACCCCACTCCAGTACTTTTGCCTGGAAAATCCCATGGGCAGAGGAGCCTGGTAGGCTGCAGTCCATGGGGTCGCTAAGAGTTGGACATGACTGAGCGACTTCTCTTTCACTTTTCACTTTCATGCATTGGAGAAGGAAATGGCAACCCACTCCAGTGTTCTTGCCTGGGAGAATCCCAGGGACAGGGGAGCCTGGTGGGCTGCTGTCTATGGGTTCACACAGAGTCAGACATGACTGAAGTGACTTAGCAAACAACTAACATGTTTACAAACTGGGGATTATTTTTATTTCCTTCTTTTATTTAAAGTTTACATTTCACCCCTCTTCCCACTTGTGAAGTATTGGTTAGTGTATGGTATATACATTTTTGATATATAGATTCCTCTCATGACTAATGAGGGAGTTGATGTGTTGTCTGTTTATCACTTTTTTTTTTAAAGTAGAACATATGATACAGTTGATGAGCCCTTCCTGTTGTCCCGTCTCTTTACTCCCTCAGCTGCTAAGTAGAGCTATTTTTTGTCTTTAATTTTACGATTATATAAAGTCTAATACAGGTGGCTACCACTCTTCTCTTATCCCACCTTTAGCCCCTGACCAAACAAGGGATCATCGCAGGTGAACATTTCCCCCTTTCTGCCTGCCTTTCATTAGTTAAGCACATGGGTTGCTAAGGTGTAGCATAGGTAGCTGCCTAATCAGAAAAAGTTATTTTGAGTGTTTATCACTGATTCTTTTCTCAGTTAACACAATGTATTCTAATGCTTTCTTTTCACTTTTATTATTTCTTCTCATTCATTCAGGAAACATTTGTCATGTGTGTCCACTATTTAAGACATAGTCACTACTGTGATTCTTGGGTTTCAGGTAGATTGGTGTTTTCTTCATGTAGTGTTAGATAAAAACTTTAGGTCTTTGACCCTTTTCAGTGGCTCAACTGCAAATTCTCAAGGCCAAAAACTTTTTCCTTTTCATTTCAAAGAAAAACAATTTCTGTGAGCTTGTAAGAGATGTTTAGAATGTCTCTGAACATTTCACTCATGCAGGACAATCCAGAAATGAAATTCAGTTTTGGTATCAGTCCTAAATTGGAGAGGAAATATATTTGTGTAAGCTATTAGTGATGATAAGGTTAGATAATATTGCAGTGACAACCTGAAAACCTCAGCAGCTTAAAGCAGCAAAGTTGCTTTCCTACTCAAGCTACATATCCATTACAGGTTAGTAAGGAGATTTTTTCATTGTAGTCTCAGACTCCATCAGACTTGACTGATGGAGACCTCATCTCAGCATATGCTTCTGCAGTAACAGAAGCAGAGAAAAAAACATGGCTCACCACGCTCTGGCTTTTAAAGCTTACATTTCACTGGTAAGTCACATTGGCCACGTCTGCATTCAACATGAGAGTGATACATAATTCTTTTTCAGGGAGGGGCAGTGAATATTTTTGAATAGCTATCATATGCAGTTTATAGTTGCAAGAGTTAAAATTAAATACAGTAGTTGTAGAACAACTGTGTAGGATTAGTGAACCTAAAGTGGTCATAACTACTAAAACTTAACAGGATTTTAACATGGCATGTTGAAGCGGAAGCAGAATTAATGTTTTCTATAATATTTTTGAGTCTGAAAATTTCTTTTCATTTTGTAGCATTTTTCTCCTTTTTAATAACTTACAAAGCCTTAATTCTCATGTTGGTGGGAAAGAGTTAAGCCTAAAAATATGTCTTAATTTTATTGGTGTAATGTCATCTCTGTATGTTGTGGTAGTTTATCATAATTCATTTATTTCTGGGCATAGGAACAATAGGTATTAACATGATATTATAATAAAAATACTTTGATTTTGTAACTATTAGATGGCATCTTCAAATATCAGCTCTTCTTTTGATTTTCCCTTTTCTTTTGATTTTTTTGTTTAACAAAAAACTGAAAAATTTCTAAATAATTTCTGGATTGTTAGGTTAAGATAGAACATTGAATATATGCTTGTTATTTTTGTTTCCTCCTGGGGGGTGAAAACATGATAACCACAGTGTGTTTAGCTTTCAAAATGTACCTTAATGATCCTTACCTCCTGGTATTCACACTTTTAAACAGTCTCCTTCTGCAATGAATAAGTAGGGTGTCCTGGGTAAGCAGTAGGACATTGTGGAAATAACAGTAGTCGTTTAGGTGTGAGCACTGTGGCTCACTCAAGGCAGACACATGATAAAACTATAAAGAAAAAGGAATAAATAACACACAAATCAGGATAATAAATTATCTTTGAACAGGTTGGGTGTTAGGGGGGTGCTGTTGGGGAGACCCATATGGTAGGTTAACATTTCATTAATCTCAGTGCTGGTTACTTGAAGTGTTCCTTTAGTTTTTTAAACTTAATATTTTATTCAGTTATATATTCATTTCAAAGTAAAACATTTATGAATTTCACAATTAAGAAAATCGGTTTATTTTGAACTGAGAGTACCTAAGTCTTCTAGTAGTTACAAGGCTTCTTAGAAATTTCAGAATGTAAGCAAATCTAATTTCTGGTCCTGACTTTGACAGTAAGTTGCAGAATGGCTTAACCAGTCTAAGTACCAGTTGTCTTATCTGTAAAGCCAAAGGATTTGGGTTAGATATTACTAGAGGACCTTTTTTAAAAAAAATTTTATTGTATAGTTGATTTATAGTGTTGTGTTTCTAGTGTAAATAAAATGATTCAGTTATATATATACTTTTATTAGAGGACCTTTGATATCATAAGTTTAAAAATTTCTTTAAAAGCTTAAAGATACCAATAAGGGATTAATTTCTAAAATACATAAAGAGCTAATACAGCTTGATATCAAAAAGGCAACCCAATCAGAAAATAGGCAGAAGACCTAAATGGACATTTCTTCAAAGACAACATACAGATGGCCTACAGGCACATGAAAAGATGTGCCTCGTTATTAGGGAAATGCAGACCAAAACTGCAATGAGGTATCATCTCGCACCAGTCAGAATGACCATCATCTAAAAAAAATCTACAAATAATAAATGCTGGAGAAGGTGTGGAGAAAAAGAACACTTTCATGCTGTTGGTGGGAATATGAATTGGTGCAGCCACTGTGGAGAACAGTACGGAGGCTCCTTAAAAAACTAAAAACAGAGTTATTACTATATGATCCAGCAATCCCAACCTGGGCATTTATCCAGAGAAAACTTTAATTCAAAAATTCAGTGTTAATTTGTTGTTGTGTTCAGTTGCTGAGTCATGTCTGATTGTTGGCAACCTCATGGACTGCAGCAATCCAGGCTCCTTTGTCTTCCACTGTCTCGCAGAGTTTGCTCAAACTCATGACCATTGGGTCAGTCCATTGATGCTAACTCATGTCCATTGCTGCTATCTAACCATATCATCCTCTGCTACCCCCTTCCTCTTTTGCCTTCAGTCATTCCCAGCATTAGGGTCTTTCCACTGAGTCAGCTCTTCACATCAGGTGGCCAAAGTATCGGAGTTTCAGGCTCAGCAGGAGTCCTTCAAAAGAATATTCAGGGGTGGCATCCTTTAGGATTGACTGATTTGATCTCCTTGCTGTCCAAGGGACTCTCAAGATTCTTCTCCAACACCGCAGTTCAAAAGCATCAATCTTTTGGCGCTCAGCTTTCTTCACAGTCCAACTCTCACATCCATACATGACCACTGGAAAAACCATAGCCTTGACTAGACGGACCTTTGTTGGCAAAGTAATGTCTCTGCTTTTCAATATACTATCTAGGTTTGTCATAACTTTTCTTCCAAGGAGTAAGTGTCTTTTAATTTCACACAGTTAAAGGCTTTAGTGTAGTCAGTGAAGCAAAAGCAGATGTTTTCCTGGAATTCTCTTGCATTTTCTGTGATCCATCGGATGTTGGCAATTTGATCTCTGGTTCTTCTGCCTTTTCTAAATCCAGCTTGAACATCTGGAAGTTCTTGTTCATGTACCGTTGAAGTCTGGCTTGGAGAATTTTGAGCATTACTTTGCTAGCATGTGAAATGAGTGCAATTGTGTGGTAGTTTGAACATTTTCTTTGGCACTGCCTTTCTTTGGGATTGGAATGAAAACTGACCTTTTCCACTCCTGTGGCCACTGCTGAATTTCCCAAATTTGCTGGCATAATTGAGTGCAGCACTTTCACAGCATCATCTTTCAGGATTTGAAACAGCTCAACTGGAATTCCATCACCTCCACTAGCTTTGTTCATAGTGATGCTTTCAAAGGCCCACTTGACTTCACACTCCAAAATGTCTGGCTCTGGGTGAGTGATCACACCGTTGTGGTTATCTGGCTTATGAAGATCTTTTTTGTATAGTTCTTCTGTGTATTCTTGCCACTTCTTTTTAATATCTTCTGTTTCTGTTAGGTCCATACCATTTCTGTCTTTTATTGTGGCCATCTTGGCATGAAATGTTCCCTTGATATATTCAGTTTTCTTGAAGAGAAAGAAGGAATTTTCTTGATATCTCTAGTCTTTCCGTTCTATCGTTTTCCTGTTTCTTTGCATTGTTAACTTAGGAAGGCCTTCTTAACCTTTCCTTGCTGTTCTCTGTAACTCTGCATTCATTTGGTTATCTTCCCCTGCCTCCCTTGCTTTTTGCTTCTCTTCTTTCCTGAATCATTTGTAAGGCCTCCTGAGACAACCACCCTGCCTTCTTGCACTTCTTTTTGTTTGGGATGGTTTTGGTCATGGCCTACTAAACCTCTGTCCATTGTTCTTCAGTCACTGTCTCTACCAGATCTAATCCCTTAAATCTATTCATCACCTCTATTGTATCGTTATAAGCGATTTGATTTAGGTCATACCTGAATGGCCTGGTGGTTTTCCCTACTTGCTTCATTTTAAGCCTGAAATTTGATCTGAGCCACAGCCAGCTCCAGGTCTTGTTTTCACTGACTGTATAGAGCTTCTTCATCTTTGGCTGCAAAGAAAACATAATCTGTCTGTTTTCATTATTATCTATCTGATGATGTCCATGTGAAGAGAAATCCTTTGGGTTGGAAAAGGGGCGTTGCTGTGACCAGCATCTTCTCTTAACTCTGTTGGCCTTTGTCCTGCTTCATTTTGTACTCCAAGACCAAACTTGACTGTTATTCCGGATATCTGTTGACTTCCTACTTTTGCCTTCTGATCCCAATGGTGAAAAGGACATCTTTCATCTTTTTTGGTGTTAATTCTAGAAGATCTTATAGGTCTTCATAGAACTGGTCAACTTCAACTTCTTTGGCATCAGTGGTTGGGGCGTAGACTTGGATTATTGTGATGTTGATAGAACGGGTGAGGGGAAGATTAAATTAGTTTGGGATTAACATATTAACACTTTGATATATAAAACAGGTAAACAACAAGCACCTACTGTATAGCAGAGGAAACTATATTCAATCTGTAAACACTGCTGCTATGAAAACTGGGTGGCTTCATGGATTACAGCTTTATCATGGCATACTGGCTTGCATAACTCAATGAAGCTATGAGCCATCCTGTTTTCATAGCAGCATTGTTTACAGGTTGAATATAGTTCCCTCTGCTATACAGTAGGTGCTTGTTGTTTACCTGTTTTATATATCATAGTGTGAATATGTGTGGTTTGCCTTGGAAATGATTTGAGATCACTCTGTTGTTTATCAGGTTGCACCTAAGTACCGCATTTCAGATTCTTTTGTTGACGAGGGATACTCTTCCTCTTGAGAAACCTATATGCAGGTCAGGAAGCAACAATTAGAACTGGACATGGAACAACAGACTGGTTCCAAAGAGGAATAGGAGTACGTCAAGGCTGTATATTGTCACCCTGCTTATTTAACTTATATGCAGAGTACATCATGAGAAACGCTGGACTGGAAGAAACACAAGCTGGAATCAAGATTGTCGGGAGAAATCTCAATAACCTCAGATATGCAGATGACACCACCCTTATGGCAGGAAGTGAAGAGGAACTAAAAAGCCTCTTGATGAAAGTGAAAGAGGAGAGTGAAAAAGTTAGCTTAAAGCTCAACATTCAGAAAACGAAGATCATGGCATCTGGTCTCATCACTTCATGGCAGATAGATGGAGAAACATTGGAAACAGTGTCAGACTTTATTTTTTTGGACTCCAAGATCACTGCAGATGGTGACTGCAGCCATGAAATTAAAAGATGCTTACTCCTTGGAAGGAAAGTTATGACCAACCTAGATAGCATATTGAAAAGCAGAGACATTACTTTGCCAACAAAGGTCCGTCTAGTCAAGGCTATGATTTTTCCAGGGGTCATGTATGGATGTGAGAGTTGGACTGTGAAGAAAGCTGAGCTCCGAAGAATTGATGCTTTTGACCTGTGGTGTTGGAGAAGACTCTTGCGAGTCCCTTGGACTGCAAAGAGATCCAAGCAGTCCCTTCTAAAGGAGATCAGTCCTGGGTGTTCTTGGGAAGGAATGATGCTAAAGCTGAAACTCCAATACTTTGGCTACCTCATGCAAAAAGTTGACTCATTGGAAAAGACTCTGATGTTGGGAGGGATTGGGGGCAGGAGGAGAAGGGGACAACAGAGTATGAGATGGCTGGTTGGCATCACCAACTCGATGGACGTGAGTTTGAATGAACTCCGGGAGATGGTGATGGACAGGGAGGCCTGGCGTGCTGCGATTCATGGGGTTGCAAAGAGTCGGACACGACTGAGTGACTGAACTGAACTGAAGGGATTCTTGCCCACAGTAGTGGATGTAGTGGTTATCTGAATTACATTTGCCCATTCCCGTCCATTTTAGTTCACTGATTTCCTAAGATGTCGATGTTCACTCTTGCCATCTCCTGCTTGACCATGTCCAATTTACCTTGATTCATGGACCTAACATTTCAGGTTCCAAGCAGTGTTGTTCTTTACAATGTCAGACTTTACTTTTATCACCAGATATATCCACACTGTTTCCACTTTGACCCAGGTGCTTCATTCTTTCTGGAGCTGTTAGTAATTGGCCTCCACTCTTCCCCAGTAGTGTATTGGACACCTTCTGGCCTGGGGGGCTCATCTTCTGGTGTCATATATTTTTGCCTTTTCATACTGTTCATGGGCTTCTTGAGTCAGTAATGATTTGCCATATCCTCTTCCAGTGGACCACATTTTGTCAGAACTTTTCACTATGACCCTTCCACCTTGGGTAGCCCTGCACAGCACAGCTCATAGCTTCATTGAGTTATACAAGCCACTATGCCATGACAAAGCTGTAATCCATGAAGGCACCCAGTTTTCATAGCAGCATTGTTTACAGATTGAATATAGTTCCCTCTGCTATACAGTAGGTGCTTGCTGTTTACCTGTTTTATATATCATAGTGTGAATATGTTAATCCCAAACTAATTTAAACTTCCCCTCACCCCTTCTATCACTTGTGGTAAGTATGAGTTCGTTTCTATGTCTATGAGTCTATTTCTGTTTTGTAAAGAAATTCATTTGTATTATTTTTTTAGTTTCCACATATAAGTGATATAATATACTTGTCTTTGTCATATTTACTTCACGTAAGGGATCATATGTAGGTCCATGTTGTTACAAATGGCATTATTTCATTCTCTTTTATGGATGAGTATTATTCCATTGTGTTTGTATATCACAAACAGATGACTTGGATTAGGGTGCAGAGGTTAAAGCATCTGCCTGCAATGTGGGAGACCTGGGTTCCATCCCTGGGTCAGGAAGATCCTTTGGAGAAGGAAATGGCAACCCACTCCAGTATTCTTGCCTGGAGAATCCCATGGACAGAGGAGCTTGGTGGGCTACAGTCAACGGGTTGCAAAGAGTCAGACACAACTGAGCGACTTCACCTTCACCACCATACACACACACACATCTTCTTTATCCATTCATCTGTTGATGGACATTTAGGTTGTTTCCATGTCTTGGCTATTGTTAATAGTGCTGCTGTGAACATTGGGCACTGTTTACAATATTTCCCAGGCAAGAAAACTGGAGTGGGTTGCCATTTCCTTCTCCAGGGGATCTTCCTGACGTGGGGATTGGACCAGCATCTCCTTCGTTGGCAGGTGGATTCTTTAGCACTGAGCCACCAGGAAGCCCCATAAATAACATATATATATATTTAAATAATTGAGTAAAAATATATACCTGTGTATAAATAACTGAATCATTTCTCTGTACACTTGAAACTAGCACAGCATTGTGAATTAGCTACAATCAAAGAAAAAAAAACTGAAAGGGTGCACTGAGATTAGTTAACTAAAAGATAACAGTAGAAGGTGATTTTGAACAGTTTCCTTTGGTTGAGAGAATTTAAGTTCTCTTTGTTAAACTATTGAGATAACACATTTTATTTTGACATGTATAATTATAAAAACAATATATGCTATTATTTTTCTTATGTTTTAATATTATATATAATTTATAATATTTATATATTACATAGTTTTAATTTTACATATGTAATTTATATATATATATAATTTTGTTATAATAGTCATGCTTTAGGGACATTTACATAGAAGAAATTTTTATGAACTTAACCAATGTAGTGACTATTTCCAGTATTATTCTGTCTATTGTGAAGAGCCACATTTCTGTCTGGGATGATTTTCCCTGTAACTTAGAGAACCTCCTTCAGTAATTTTTGATGTGTGGTTCTGTTGGTTATGAATATTTTCAGGCTTTGCATGTGTCGTGGTGCTGTTGTTTTAATTGCTAAGTAGTGTCTGACCGACTCTTGCGACCCGTGGACTGTAGCCTGCCAGGCTCCTCGGTCCATGGGATTTCCCAGGCAAGATACTGGAGTGGATTGCCATTTCCTTTCTCCAGGGGAAGTTCTCTATTTTGCTGTCACTCTAGAATCAAACTTAAGGCAGAATTTGTATATGTTAAGAATGTTCTTCCTTTCCTACTCCTCTTTCCCTGTGTTCGAAGTTGAGGATAAGCATGTAGTAGGACCAGTGGTGGGAGAAGGCAATGGCACCTCACTCCAGTCCTCTTGCCTGGAGAATCCTGTGCCTGGAGGAGCCTGGTGGGCTGCAGTCCATGGGGTCGCTCAGGGTTGGACACGACTGAGTGACTTCACTTTCACTTTTCACTTTCATGCATTGGAGAAGGAAATGGCAGCCCACTCCAGTGTTCTTGCCTGGAGAATCCCAGGGATGGGGGAGCCTGGTGGGCTGCCGTCTGTGGGGTTGCACAGAGTCGGACACGACTGAAGCGACTTAGCAGCAGCAGCAGCAGGACCAGTGATCTCTAGTGCAGTGAAAAATGATATATGTACTTTTTCATTGTATTAATAAACTGTATTGATTTAGGATGTTCTCCATATATGTACGTATTATGGCAGACTTAGGATGTACTTCATAGGTATATGGTGGTGTATTTAAAAGAAAGAGGTAAGTCACTAATTTGGGGGAACTGTATGGAAAAATGAATATATTGATGTTAGCCTTGTAATAATTGTGAAATCTCAGTATATAATTTTTTGTTTTATATTTACAATTTTATGTTGTTAAGTTTAAAAAGTATGTTATTGCCAGTAGGACTGTGGGTATGAATCCAAATGTTACTAAATCTAGTGTCAGGAGAAGTGTGTTTGTATTTCTGTTTGTTCTGAAATCTAAAACAGATTTTACTGTGTTTACTCATCTGCCTCCTTTCTCCCTTCCCACAGGAATTATTCTTGACAGAAGTATTTTGAAAGAAAATCTTTACAATGGCCTCAGCAGTACTTAGTTCTGTCCCCACTACTGCCTCTCGTTTTGCCTTGTTGCAAGTGGATAGTGGCAGTGGTTCTGATTCTGAGCCTGGAAAAGGCAAAGGTCGAAATACTGGAAAGTCTCAAACAAATAAATCAACTACAAATGAGAAAAAAAGAGAGAAAAGAAGAAAAAAGAAGGAACAGCAGCAGAGTGAAGCGAATGAGGTAGCAATATAATTATTTCATGTCTGCTTGCCCAGTAGATTGTAAGCATGAAGAGGACAGTTACTATCTTGTTGATCCATGTATCCACAGTTCCTGGTCCATAGGTACTTGGTAATTATTACTGTAATGTATATATAAATATATGAATTTGTGTGTATTTGAAGTCTAATGTAATGAACATATTGAACGCCTTTTTTTCCCTGGTCTGTGGAAGTTTATGTGCTCATTCCAAAAAGTTCTGAAAAACACAGGAAGTCTTTAAATGAAACAAAGATCATTTGTGAATATAAAATAAAAAATAAATAAAAAAATCAATTGTGAATATAAAATAAAAATATTTATTCTCTAGGGAGTATAACTAGAGATATAACAAATTAATATTTTGGTATGTGTTTTCTGTACACATATATATGTTTGTTGAATATATAGACGTGTACACACATATCTACATTCATATTTAACTTAAATGAAAATTAATTATATAATAGACTTTTATAACTGGCTTTTTAAAAATTAGCATGAACAGTTTTCCATGTGAGTAAATAAAAATCAACATTATTTTAAATGAGTCCACATTATTTAAAAGTATGTGGCTTTGTCATAGTTTACTTAATCAGACTATTGTGATAAACATTTAGGTTTCCTATTTTTTTTATTATTATAGATAATAATCCTATGACTAGCCTTGAAATGCATACATTTTTATGTGTTTGTCATCTGTTTCTTAAGAGTAGTAAGTACATGGCAGATCCTTCTCCCCAAAATACTCCTAGGATGAGTTATATGACCAACATGTAATGTGCCCATTTATTTTTAAAAGTAATACTGAAAAACAACTCTAGCCTGTGTTTATCTTTTAATAGAGTCGAAGGTATGTAAGGACCTTTCTCTATCACTGAATAAGAGAAGTAGTAAAAGTGTTTTTTTCCCTCTCTATATTCATTTTATAATATACCAAGACTGCGAAAAAGCCTTTTCAATTTGTTAATTTCCATTGCCATTGCTTTCTGAGTACCTCTTTAAAATTTTGCCACACAGGGTCACTTTTTTAAAAGACATTTTTCTCACTATATAACCTTTCAGAAGTCCAGTCTTACAGAAGAACTTTTGATTGCCTACCATTTTCTTTTTGGAATTAAAGATGATTTTGGGGAACAGAAAATACGGTAATAGTGGGGTTTACATTGCATTACTGAGAATGAGCCTGAGGATCCTCCCTTTCCACTTGTGTAGCTATAGTTCTGTCAGTCTATTTTCTGTAATAAATCAGCACTGAACCTGCCATGGCTTCATCTCTAGCAGCATCTCCTCTACTCTGGCTTTCCCACAGCAGAAACCACCTGCTTAAAGCAGTATTTGTATCTTATCACTCTCTCCTGCAGATTAGTCTGTTGATTATCAGTCAACTTGTTGATCCTTGATTTAAAGCCTCTTTATTGGTTTCTTAGGACTTCTGTAACAAAATGCCACAAGCTGGGTGACTTAAAACAACAGAAATGTATTCTCTTAACAGTTCTAGAGGCTAGAAGTTCCAACCATGGTGTTAACAGGACCAGGTTCTGTCTGAGTAGAATCCTTCCTTTCCTCTCTTCTCTTCCTAGCTTCTTACGGTAGCTGTCAGTCCTCAGTGTTCCTTGGCTTCGTATATCTTTGTCTATACGTTTCATTCACTAGGGCCCAGCCTAATTCAGTTTAACCTTAACGTGATTATATTTGCAAAGATCCTTTTTCTAAATGAGGTCATATTCATAGACAGCAAGAGTTAGACCTACAACATATTTTTTGAGGGAATACAATTAGTCCATAATAGCCTCTCAGTACTTTTCTCCCTGTTTCAACCTCTGTGTCTCAGATTATTCTTACTGTTGGGAGTGGCTTGGCCAGTACAGTTTTAATTCATTATGTTACTTTGTGGGCTAGGCCCTGTATTTTTTGAAAAACTTATCCATTGCTTTTATTGGAAAAATCTTTAAAGCTATTAGATCACAAGTTTTGGGTGTTTTTTTTTCCCCTTTTAGAGATACAGAGGAAATTGCTACAGTCTTTACAATATAAGCGGAACAAAATTAGCATCTGTTCTCTCTGGAACTTTTTACCTTGCAAACATTGTTAGGGTAGATGCTAATGTCTGCTGCATTGGAAGCTCATTATTCTACATTAAATGTAAACAGCAGACATCTGTAATGAGATAATCATGGGGCGTGAATGTTTGAACTGCTCTGTCTCTTGTCATCATATTTTTAAAGTTCCTCAAACTTACTAATGTAGAGCAATCTGTGTCACCTAAGACAGACCTTTTTGATTTGTCCTCTTTCCCCACTGGACTGTTGTAACCAATTAAAGTATTTTCTTAACCATATATTGCTAGTTGTAGGCTCTATATTTTTCAGGACTAGCAAAGTAGTTGCTAGAGTTCCTCAAGCTATCTTCTCTCACTATTTAAACTTTTAATTTATAAGCCATTAAAGTTTAATCTTACTGAACTTTATTGTTTTGTATTTTAAGAGCACACTTGTTATCCTGTTCTCTATTCCTATAAACCCTTTAGTAATCCAGGATCATTAAATTGGTTCAAATGATGGTATAATAGAGTATAATCCATTTTTACTTACTAATCGTTTCATCTAGAAATCCATCAAAATTTTCACAAATGCTGGTGAAATTCTACAAAGATTACAAAAGTTCACATAGTGACTTTGTGAGTTAGCATAATGAGTATTTAGAAGTATAAAAATATTGATTTCTTAACTTCCAAAAAAATCATTAGTATCCCAGTATTGGTAAACTGAATTTAATATTTTTTTTTGTTTTTTCCATAGCTCAGGAATCTTGCTTTTAAGAAAATTCCACAGAAATCCTCCCATGCCATTTGTAATGCTCAACATGAGCTTTCATTACCAAACCCAGTACAGAAGGATTCACGAGAAGAAAATTGGCAAGAGTGGAGACAAAGAGATGAGCAGGTACAGCTAAGTAAATTAAGTTGTTTTGCTTTAGTTTTCAGTGAATTTTGGCATTTTTTAGATAGCAGTGCATCCAACCATGACACTACTGTTCTGAGGAGCATTTTATATTGGATTAACTCACATGTGTATGCTACTTTTAATAAGAGGTTCTGGTTTTTATCTAACTAGGAAAGTAAATAGACACATTTATTACTTTTGTTAGTTTGTTAGTTTCAAACAGTTATTTTCTGAGTTTTTACTTCATCTGCCTTTTTACAAATGAGGTAGAGATAGGGAAGATAGAAAAACAGGATTAAATTATTTAAAGAAAATCATATTTGTAAGACCAATGCTAACTAGAAATACTCAGCGACGGTTTTGTTTAAAGAAGAAAGACTTTGAGGAGAAACTTTTCCTTTTCAGTCTTGTAAAATAGTTTGTGACGTTTCTTTTTTTAAACCTATTTATGCAATGTTTTCTTCTTTTATGCCTCTATTAAATAAATGTCATTAATAAGCAAATCAAAGAGATAATTTAATAAAACCAATCAGCTTCTTTTTGTGTTTGTGGTATTCAGGAAAATGACATACTAAATTTGGAATGTACTCTAGCAGATGCTGTATGTATGAAAAATGAACAGTTATTTTCTTATCTGTTAAACTGTCATTTGATCTGTTGGAAATAAATATTATTTTAGCAGATGTTTGGCTTAATGGAGTGGCTATACCTGTTGTGCTTGAGTTTCAGTTTTAAAAGAATTAAACTATACTAAACCATGCTCTTAACATAAGCTATGTTAATTAAAACATTTTCTGTAGAAATTTGTAGTGCCTCAGGCTCATCATTACAAGCATTTGTTATTACACTGGAGCTGTGCAAAAATGATATTTCAAGGTACTGGTAAACTGGATAAATCGTCTTATTTTAGGGGGATTATTTGATTCTTTTTTTCCTTTTGCAGCATTCATTATGACATTTTATTCTGGTTTACAAGTATTATTAATGATACACTTGTTTAGACAGTAATAGAATTTGCCAGTGTCTTCACTAGAGAGAATTTCTCCCAGTGGCCCAAGGGGCACTGGAAAATTAATAAAGGAAAACTGCTCAATTCTGCATCAAAATAAATTCCATGTAATATGGGAACTTAAGAACAGATATTTATTGCCTTTTTTCCTGCCCCCATTGATTACTGCCAAAATGACCAGGTGATTAGGAGAAAGAAATAGTTAACTTGGCCCTAACCCTATCTAAAAATGTCATCCAAGGCTGAGGAACTTTGAGGAATTTCTACTAGATATACTATTGATGGGTCACTTAGGGAAACCTGGTACCTTATTTGGAAGTCTGACTTGTAGGAAAATAATCAAAGTCCTGGGAAGTAGCGTAGTTCCTGGGATAATTACACTGATAAGTAAAGAGATAAGGCAAGCTCTGGAACTGATAGACAGTATACCACTTGGAATCCATTTTACTGTGTGGAATAATAGATTTTAAAAATAGGGACCAGACTGACTGTAGTAGGCAGAAGGCGTGCAGTTGTGGTGGGTATTCTTCACACAGGGCAACAGCACTGTGAGAAACTCCATGTATGTCTTTACAACAAATGGTTTTGGGGAAACTGGATATCCACTGCCAAAAGAATGGCATTTAAACTGAGCCGATTGAAAAGCTGGATATAGAAATCTTGTCTGTTATATGACTATTTATTTTAAATACAGAAGAGTAATACCAAGAAAAAGTTTCCTATTCCTAAATCGTCAAAGTGATAACATAAATTTACATCAACTAAGCCTCAGCATAAAATCTGAGAGCTGCATTAAACAGTAACAAGATAGACAGTAAAGAAGCATCCATTACATCTCCTTAGAAGCAAGCACTGGATCTTAGTTAATCTCATGTCAACAGAAGAAAAATTTCTGCGGCATAAAAGGAGAACATTGTATTTAATGTCCAAAGTGAAAGTGTAGTTTGAAAAAAATTTGTTACAGGGAACAGAAATTTATTTTAGACAGCACTTATTTTTTGTTTTAATAAAAACCAAGGAGCTAGAACATTTTACGAAAGTCGAGGTGGCAGTTAACGTTATGTGGACTACAGTCCATAGAGCCCCACAGTCTGACACGACTGAAGTGACTTAGCACACACAGTACTGATTCCAGTGTTGCCGTTTTAAAAATAATAGAAAAATCTCTTCTAATGGATGTTGAATGAAAAATAGATGAGATTCTGTGTATTTCTTTCTCCTGTTGTATTGATTCAGACACCACATATCACTGGTTTTGTCCAACTCTGAAGTGAAATGTCTGCTAGCATGTGCATAGCTAATTGTTTCCTCATACTGTATCCTCTAGTCCACCTGATAAAGGTGTTTTGCCAATAGCTTGTTCTCTTTTTTGTTTGTGAGAGTGATATTTCTCATTAACTTTGTGGCTGGTATAATAAGTCTCTTCGTGATAGTTTGACTTGCACCTGATTTCACTATAAAGAGTGCTCTATGTGTGTTTTTTTTACTTTTTCTTTAGCAACAAAATTCATCACTTTTGTTCTCCAAAGCATTACTTGGTACTTGTTTTGGAAAAACTCATACAGGTCATTGCACTTTGAAGTGAAACAAAAACATATCTTTAGGTCACTGGTCTGACCATATTTCATAGCAGAAAACTAGGAACCAAATAGACTGATGGTTCAGTAAATTGAAATGTCACGTATTTGGTCTTTGTTGTCATTCAGTCGCTAAGTTATGTCTGACTCTTTGCAACCCCGTGGACTTCAGTATGCCAGGCTTCCCTGTCCTT